>NC_058415.1:58200057-58266955 GCF_002201575.2 Neomonachus schauinslandi
TTTCTTTCTTTCTTTCTTTCTTTCTTTCTTTCTTTCTTTCTTTCTTTCTTTCTTTCTTTCTTTCTTTCTTTCTTTCTTTCTTCTTTCTTTCTTTCTTTCTTTCTTTTCTTTCTTTCTTGATTTTATTTATTTGAGAGAGAGCACAAGGAAGGGCAGAGGCAGAGGGAGAGGGAGAAGCAGACTCCCCACCGAGCAGGGAGCCTGATGTGAGACTCAATCCCAGGACCCCAGGATCATGACCTGAGCCGAAGGCAGATGCTTAACCAACTGAGCCGCCAGGCGCCCCTCAGTGCCTTTTCTTAAACCCGTATCCCTTTCCAGCAGTCACCTCATTTCTCCAATATTCTGTTTCAGCCACAACTGTGTGGTATGGAAGTTCAATTCTGGCACTAACCACCCAGAGTTAGAACAGACTCCACAAGTTAAAGGGCATGGTCCCCAACAAGACAGTACTTACCCCAGACGCCAGCCACACTTAGGCAGTCCCCAGGCCACCCACACTTTTGAACAACTGGCTATAAATCCAGGCTTCTCACGACCACCTCAAAATCAGTAATTCACTAGAATGATGCACAGAGCTCAGGGCAGCACTCTAGTTATGATTACAGTTTTATTATAAAGGATGCAAATCAGGAGGACCGGCCAAATGAAGAGACACACAGGGTGAGGTCTGGGAGGAAATACGGAGCTTTTGTGTCTTCTCCTCACAGAATCAGTATGTATCACCCTCCTGGCACATCAGTGTCTTCATCACCTAGGAAAGGTCCACTGAGCTCCAGTATCTAGTGTTCATTGGGATTTCATCACATAGACATGATTGATTTGATTATTGGCCATATGGGTTGAACTTGATCTTCATCCCCCTGTCTTGCTAGAGGTTGGGCTGCTATCACGGAGCTCAAAGTCCCAACCTTCTAACCTTCTAATCAAATGGCTGGTCTATCTGGCATGTCAGTCCCCATCCTGAAGCTATCTGGGGGGTTGGGGAGGTGTCACCTCATTAGCATAACAAAGAAACACCTCTTACTCTAGAAATTCCAAGGGTTAGAGTCTTCCTCCCAGGAATCGGGGACAAAGGCCAACTGCAAATGGAGGATTTTTCCTTCCCTTGATCCTGCATCCTTCCGTAACCACTGCTCTTTTTTTCCCCTCCCATTTCTTTTCTTTTCTTTTTTTTTTTTTAAGATTTATTTATTTGAGAGAGAGCAGGGAAGGGGCAGAGCGGGGTGGGGGGAGAGAGAGAGAGAATCCCAAACAGACTACCCGCTGAGCGTGGAGCCCTTCTCAGGGACTCAATCCCTGAGATCATGACCTGAGCAGAAATCAAGAGTTGGACGCTTAACTGACTGCACCACCCGGGTGCCCCTTCCCTCTCATTTCTGCCAGACTTATTGAGAGCTAATGTTTCTTGTTTATACTTCCTCACCTCTGGTTTACTCTTTAATATCATCCACTTCTAGCTCCACAGAAAGTACCCTGTGAAGGTTACCAAGTGGCCTCCTATTTAGTAAATCCATTTCCTTTTTTTGAGTCTTCAATCTAACCTGTATGTTTTGGTACATGCCACTAACTATTCCCTCTTCTGTAATGCTACTCTCTCGAGGCTGACCTACCTGTCTGACTGTTCCATCTCAGTGTCTTTTCTTGTTTCTTCCCATGTCTCAGATTTGGTGTTCTTTAGAATTTGGTGCTATGATGACTTCTTACTAGAAACTCTCCCTAGGCAATGTCTTTCGTTTCCATATATCTCCTTTATGCTGATGACTTTCAACTTGGATCTTTCAGCTTGGCTTTACCTGCAATCCAGACTTAGATTTCTGACTTTACTGCTATTCCATCTGGATGTCCTATAGGAACCTTAAATTTAACATGTCCAAAACAAAATTCATTGCCTTTTTATCACTTAGTCATACATTATAGGTATAATAATAGAATATAGCCTATAGGGTAATTATAAGGATTGAATGAGATAATGCTTAAAGAAAACTTAGTAAAATTCTGGTACATAGAAAGTACACATGAGGGGCGCCTGGGTGGCTCAGATGGTTAAGCGTCTGCCTTCGGCTCAGGTCATGATCCCAGGGTCCTGGGATCGAGTCCCGCATCGGGCTTCCCGCTGCTTGGGAGCCTGCTTCTCCCTCTGTTTCTCTCTGTCTCTCATGAATAAATAAATAAAATCTTTAAAAAAAAAAAAAAAAAAAAAAGAAAGTACACATGACAGTCTCCACTATTAGCCTGCAAGCTTCTTGAGGGCAGGGACCATGTGCTCAGACAACACTGTCCCTGGTTTGTAAAAGTTTGTTGAGTTAAAATGAATAATAATAATCTGTTGAATAAATATTTTGTGTAGCCATCTGATTTAGTTTAATCATCTTGTTTATTTAACAGTGGGCAACATCTGGTGTTTATTTTTTCTCCTAGGTGCACTGTGTTGTAATCATTCAAAGGATAATCAAATGTGCCATGATGTATGTGAACAGGTAAGCATACATAATAATTGTTGAGGTTATGTAACTGTTTATTAAGTATAATTGTTTTGGAGAAATCTGCTGGACAGCACCTTAACCAAGTCATCACAGTTCACATCACCAATAATGAAACAAATTAATATGTGTCTGCTGACATAATGCACTGAAAAGAAGCACAGCATCTTAAGTAGCATTCCTGTCAAAAATATATAACCTGAATCATGAAGAAAAAATAGGGCAAAGCAAGATTGAGAGATATTCCTCAAAACAACAGCTTGTACCCTTCAAAGTCGTCAGGGTTAAGAAACTTGCAGATTAAAGGGAACTACAGAGATATGACAACTAAATGCAATATACAATCTTGGATTGGATCCTGGAATTAAAAAAAGGTTGCTATAAAGGACATTATTGGGATAAATTGGTGAAATTTGAATATGAACTATAATAATAATGAATCAATGCTATGATCCTAAATTTGGTGATTGTATTACAGTGACATAGGACAGTGTCCTTGTTCTTGGGAGATACATGCTGGGATTTGGAATGAATGATCATGTCTGTAATGAATTCTAAAATGTTTCATCAAAATACAATAATATCTGTATATGTAGAGAGTTAAAGCAAATGTTGCAAAATTTTAATAATGAGTAATTAGATGAAGACTATGTGAGTGTTCTTGAAACTCCTGTAGGTTTGAATTTTTCTGATTGAGCCTTTTAAATCAAGTTCCACCGAGACACAATACCTGTTTATAAAGTCTTAACCTTCTTTCATCATCTTGGTTGTGCAGTTCTGGCCTTGGCACTTGAGAACAAATGGCCTCAGGTATCTTTTGAAGAGTTTTCAGTAATGTGGATTTTGTCACTTCCTAAAATATAGAGAGCTACCTCATTGGAATTAAAACTTCTCTCAAACAATATTACGAATTTATTTATTTATTTTTAAAGATTGTATTTATTTATTTGAGAGAGAGAGAGCCCATGCGTGCACGAGCGGAGGTGGGGGGGTGGAATGGGGGGGGCGGGGGGGAGGAGGGGCAGAAGGGGAAGGATGAGCAGACTCCTTGCTGAGTGTGGAGTGTGATGCTGGGGTAGGGGCTGGATCCCACAACCCTGAGATCACAACCTGAGCCAAAACCAGGAGTTAGCTGCTCGACCAACTGAACCACCCAGGTGCCTCTCAAACAATATTATGAATTTAGAAAGATTTTGCGGGCGCCTGGGTGGCTCAGTTGGTTGGGCGACTGCCTTCGGCTCGGGTCATGATCCTGGAGTCCCGGGATCGAGTCCCGCGTCGGGCTCCCTGCTCGGCAGGGAGTCTGCTTCTCCCTCTGACCCTCCCCCTTCTCATGTACTCGCTCTCTCTCATTCTCTCTCTCAAATAAAAATAAATAAATCTTTAAAAAAAAAAAAGAAAGAAAGATTTTGCAAGATACTCTTTAATTATAAAACAAGACAGTGACTCAGCTCATCTGAGTACATGAATTCATGTCAAAACACTATGGCAAATTAAGTTTTCTGCAAATTTATTGTAAGAACAACAGCTTTTAAAAGCAAAAATGGCTCCTGGATGGTGTCATCATAGGGAGCTGAAGCACTGCTTTCCTGACTTTGCTTATTTGATGAATAAATCTGGTCATTTACCCTGTAGAGTTTCTCACAATCTGAATTATGCTATTTGCAACTCCATGGTACCATTTAATATATTCCCCTTCCCTTTATATTTCTTAGTAATTGGTAGGTAGATTTAGAGCAGAGCTATCCAATAGAGCTTTCTGCAGTGATGAAAATATTCTGTATCTGTGTGATCCAGTATGGTAGCCACTAGCTACATGTGCCAAGTGAACATTTGAAATGTGTTTAGAGAGGTTGAGGAGAAAGAGAAAGAATTTGAGGAACTGAATTTTAAATTTTATTTAATCTTAATTGATTTAAGTTTAAATTTAGGTAGCCACACATGGCTAACAGTAACCTAATGAGACAGGTCAAGAGGCTTGATCAGATTCAGGTTAGGTTTTGCTTTATTTTGGTTTTGTTTGTTTGTTCAGCAGGTCTTACTCGTAACGTTATTGTGTCTGATTGTCTCTTTTCATAATTAACATTATAGTCATTATTGATAATTGCCTAAATGCATTAATTCACTAGTGGTTGCAAAATGGTGATATTCTAGCCCTCGTCACTTATTAACAATAGTTGGTAATTTGGGAGAAAAAATGGCTACTAAAACTAACTGGAGATAAATCCTTTTTCATTGTCCTTAGCATTCATGGATTTCACAGTCTTGACTATTTGCAGGTAACCATGAAGTTCTATCTCATATATAATCGCTTATAATTTACTGAGACATCAAATTGTAATTGCATTAATTAAAATTCTATTTGGAAGAGAGCCAGTTAGCCTGGTGAATGAACTTGTCAGCTCCTCAGCATCTTTATTAAAAATGGCTTTGTCTCTCGGTATTTTATGGAAGCTTATGCCATAATGCTATTGTGAATATTTGTTCTTCACTAATATCAAGGGTATGACATAATCTGTTTTACATTGTTGTCAGTTGACTAAAAGTAGTTTGTAGAACAGTTTAGAATAAACTTATCTTTTTTTCTTTCCTGTTTTCTTTCTTTTTCTCCTTTGTCCTCTAACAGATTTGGTAGCGTGTTTTTTTCCATTTTTGGTCATTAGAAAAGGGTCTAGACTTGCATATATGGACTTTCTTGATTATTTTCCAAACTAACAAACCGTTTAAGAGATGTTACCTCAACTTAATTTAGACCTTTCCAAAGGTTTTCCATTTATAAAAGGAAGTTGGAAAATATTCTAGGCAACTGATAAGTATAGAAGACAACATATTTTACCTCTTCTTATTTCTTACAGAAAAATGCCACAAAAACTTTTTTTTTTTTTTTGTCAGATATTCTCCTCAAAAAGTGAATCCCGACTAAAGCATCTGTTACAGCGAGCCCCAGATTATTGCCCTGAAACAATGGTAGGTCTTGTTTAACTTAACTATGGAAGCTTTTGTCTAAATGAAGCCATCTAATGAGTTAACTTCTAGATTCAGGAAAATTTTCAAAATGATTTGAGTTTGTGATCAAATTAAAATGTTAAATTTAACTAGGTATTTTAAAAAGATCATCACAGAAATTGCTGGTAGAATATTATCTTTGATCTTTTATTGTTTATCCTATGATGTAGATATAAAAATCATATTAAATATAAATGTATTAATTACAGTCTTTAAATTTCATTATAACCATTTAGCTGGAATTTGGAATTTTACTCATTATTTTGATAATTTTATGAAAACCATAATAACTATATCTTATATTTATTTTGAATTTGAAAAGTTAAATTTGGGGTAAGGGGAAATGTGTGATTTCTCATTATTCCTATCTTCCCGTTTTTTGGTGTACTGTAGATATATTGCTTGCCTCTCTGAATCATGTAACTTAAAATGTCTCCAGTGCTTGGGCCATCCTCAGTGTTTGGGACACTGGTGGGCCAGGCTACGGAATATGAGCTTACATGAGACCAACTTTTTAGATGTGGTGGCTTGCATTACGTGAGGGAGGAAAAGTTGATCAAACAATTCTGACTGACACATTTGCCTTTACTTGCTCTACAGACACTTCTGTCTTTGTGCTTAGAAACAGTGATTCCAGTAAGCATCCTCAGTACCCAGACTCATCGTTAGTGCTCTCAGGTGGGAAGATGGGCAGAGAGCAAGCAATATTTTTGCATCTCAGTTTTATTTTTTCTTCCCTGAATAGCTGCTTGATACTCATGTGGTCTTAGAACACTGACTATATAGAGGCAAGCATAATCAAATTACCTGTATATAATTTCTGTGGAAGTTGTCATATTTAGGAACTGGTTATATAAAAGCCTTTTGGTGATTACAATTTTAGGTTGAAATTTGGAGTTGTATGAATTCATCTTTGCCAGGTAAGCAAAGAAGTGTAACATTTAGCACTTTATCTTCAAAAACTTACTTTGTGATTATAAAATCTGTGTCATAGTCCCGTAACTTAATGTATCCCCTTGAGTTCCTATCTTCTCTTTCTTGTAGGCACCCAAATTTTCAAATGTATAGTTTATTCTCATTCACTCAATCATTAACTGTACTCTTGTCTCTACTTCTTCCATTCTAGTGAAACTGGTCTTTGAAAGAGCACCAAGATCTCATGGTACCTAAATCTTATGGCCTTTTCTCAGTACTTATTCCCTTTGACTGCCCTGCAGCACCTGATATTGTGACCGCTACCTCCTTATGACTCCACCTTAGCCTCATGCATGACCTTATCTTCTCGTACCTTCCCTCTCTGCCACCCCCTCCCCCCCAGGAAGGACCTTGGTTATTCCTGTACATGGTCCTCTTTTCTCTCTCCACACTTACCCTGGTAATTGCTTTCCTTCCCAGAACTGTTAACTAGTCAGCACTGGGAAGATAGCCTTCAAATCTAAGTTGTCACTCACGACTTCTAGACATGTCACCAGGATGGATCTCTGCATCCTGGTGACAACTGAAGTACAAATTTAACCGAATTCATTGGGTGCCTGGGTGGCTCAGTCATTAAGCGTCTGCCTTCGGTTCAGGTCATGGTCCCAGGGTCCTGGGATGGAGCCCCGCGTCGGGCTTCCTGCTCAGCGGGAAGCCTGCTTCTCCCTCTCCCACTCCCCCTATTTGTATTCCGTCTCTCACTGTCTCTCTCTCTCTGTCAAATAAATAAATAAAATCTTTTTTAAAAAAATAAATAAAACCAAACTCATAAGTGCCTGTCTTATGAATGACACTAGACCAGAATCCCTCAAGTTATCTTTGCTTTTTCTTTTTAGCTCCATCGACTCTCTCCTTGTAAAATCTTGGAGCTGTTCTCTCTACTCCTAGTTCAAGCCATTATTATTATTCTCTGAGAATAGAATATTGTAACAACCTTGTAGCTGGTCTTTCAACATATCATAGCTGTCCTCCCCAGCTCCTTAAAAACAAAAACAAAAACAAAAAAACAGACCCTTCAGGGGGGATATCCACTTCCATCAGAATAAAGCCCAAACTCCCTAGCCTGACATTCACAGTCTTCCAGGATTAAAGCTTCCAGTCCTGGTTAAAAAAAGGAAGTATAAGTATAAAGGAAGTATATTTTATGTATCTCTGAACTCTAAAGGCTTCCACACTGTTTGAAGTTTGTATTTCAAACAAATTGGTCTATTTGCCTTCTTGGAATTGCCCATATCCTTGCTTATTCTCCCAATTATCCCTCTACCTAATGTCCTGGAATTATTTATTTATAATTTATATCTCTGATAGATAGAGATATCTTCATATGTGATCTCCATAATGGGATAATTCATATATTTTATCTATTTCATAACCCACATAATACCTAATGGAGTGCTTTGTACATAATACTGTAAACCCTTGTTGGACAGTAATAGTTTCTAGGAGGCCACTAGGTGTATGGAAACAGCAGTATACTGTATTATAGTATAGAAGTTCACAAAATTTATGACCAACATTGATTCCATTCGAAATAATTTAGAAAACGAGAGTGATTCTGAATAGTAAGCAGCGGAGATTTAGAGGAAACTATACTAGGCAAAGGGTTAGATGGAAGTCTATTACCCTTTGTACCATTAAAACATGTAGGAATACAGAAGCTGATGATATGCAGTATTTCTAGCTAGTTTTAACAGTTGGGGTGGTTTATAATTTTGAGGCCGTTTGTTTGCAGGCCATTTGTTTACTTTTTTTTTTAGCAGAATGCTTCTATTTGTTATATTAAGTCCTAGTTTCATTTGGAGAACTATGTTACCTATTGCATTAAATTCTTGACACTTTTTTCAAATGTAAATAATAATAATTTAGATGTGAATTTGCAGATGTATGTATTACATGGAAGCAGCTTAAAATATTTCTGAAAAGAGATCAGGAGGAATGTGCTATATGCCTATGAGCATATGTCTTTCCTCTTTTTATAATTGTTACTTGTGTCTCCTAATATTATCCTAGGAGTCATTCACTGACATTTATACTTGCAAAAGTGGATGTAAAAAAATGCATTAGGACACTTTTTATAATTGCATCACCTTTTGATATTACCATAATTTGGCTGGAGAAATAGCTGCTGTGTATAAATTGAAACAGAATAGTCATTTTGCCCCATAATTAAGTGTACTCATCAAAGTCAGTTCTTGCCTACAGGAAATGTTCCTTTCTGTCCTGTCTGTTCACTAAGTATCAGTTTCTAAACAGTATCATGGGTTTAATGCTATTCTAGGTATTTAATATTTTAAATGTAATAATCCTTGTGCCCTTTTTTGTTTGTTTGCATGTTAAGTTAAATTGGAATCTTTGCCTCTGATTCACAGTCTAAAAGTGAGGAAGGCCTCTCCTTGCTTTCCTTAACCTGTGTGTCTTCTAGAGATGCTATCTACCCAAGAGTGAGAATGATCTAAAGAGAGTTTGGGGGGGCAGAGAAAAGAAAGAAAAAACAAAGCACCTGATAATTATGTTGTGCAGGCTCTGAGAAGACTGACAGCACTGGGAGTAAGGGTGAGAGGAAGGCCTTAATAATTTTGAGGCCCTGCTATCTGAGCAAGTTTTCCTGTGGACACCTGCTTTGACTTTTAGTGAGATCCATGAACCAATTTGGCATGCTATTTGTGGTTGTTACTGCTTATGACCAAAACATTTGAACATTTTGTTTTTTAAGGTGTGTTTAAGAAGTCTGATGGCTGGGTTGGCTTAGGCTGCTGTGAACTGGCTATTACCTTGGAGTGTCGACAGGCATGCAAGCAGGTAATACTGGGCAATCAGGCTCATAAGCAGCATGGAGTACAGTTTGAGTATTAGCTTTGTGTATGTTTTAGACTTTGCCCACCTCATACATTTGGAGAGGTGACCCATAAAAGCTGCAAATTTAGCATTTCTTGCGTAGACCAATTTCTTTTAGACTTGCTGCTTTCTCATTTACGGCTGCTGCATGTAAGACCTTCAGCCTTTTCTTATTCTCCTCTCTGACATGCAAGAGAGAGGAAAGAATATTATAGGAACTGAAGCCTTTTGTACTCTGCCTGTGGTCATACTTAGTCAATGCTGAGTGGCTCCAAATGGTTGTGTAAATTTAGAGTATGCTTGGATGAGAGCAGATGACACAGTTGGCTTATTTAACTTTCATCTTTCCCTCTCTCTTTCATCATGGGTTTACCCTGAGCATGTTCTTATATCCCTTCCCTGCTCCTAAGGTGAGCATGACTCCAGCAGTGAACTATGACTTCTCTTTGATTGGATAGATCTCCAGTCCAATTCAAGTTAGGCCCCTGAGTTCTTCCTCACTCTGTGTATTTTCATAGTGGTCCTCAGAGTGCTGTGGGAAAACTGGCCTCCTAGCTGCTCATACTCCCAACTGGTGAGAGTAGACTTAACTGGGAAATTTAGTTAGACTGGAAACCACAGCTGGAAAGCCTTTTCTTATTTTCTTCTTTTAATGACTGGTCTCTGGACCAGAGTACATGAGACATGGTGGCATCTTTACTTTCATACAGACCACTGTACTATTTAGTCTGAGCAATACTCTTTGAGTAGCACACAGCCTAGCAATCTGCTGCTCTTCTCCAGTCATTGAGATGAAGCTGAGTTGCAGAGGATTTGAACTGTAAGGGGTCTAGGGGGACATAAAGAGAATTACATAAAAATAACTTTTGTTAATTGCCTGGCATAGCCTTTTCCCTCTTTAGTTGCCCACTCCATTACATGTGGATCTTTTCTGAGGAGATTGACTCATAAATCAGTATGAGAATTTAGAATAAAGGGTTAAAGAAAAAGCAAAATATAAATGCCTTGGCAGAGCTTCACAAGAAAATTTGCTACAGAGTGGAATTCAACTAAGAAAAACGTTCTCTGATTTACATTTCTTTCAAAGTCATCTAGTTTCTGAAATAACAACAGGACCTGTTATTATGTGAGATTAAAGCCATAAAAGAGTGAAGTTTTAGCATATTGAGTAGGTTCTGGGGCTGTTTGTTTTAAAGAACTTGCGTGAAATTTGTTTGTTGTATTTTAGGAACTTTTAAGTATTGGAGCTTAAGATTTTCCTTGATGAAATAAAGAATACCATACCAGCAATTAACATATATTAATTTATGTTCTTTTTGTCCTTTGTTGAATAGCATGTATAATAAATTAATGGAGAAATTTGTTATCTTTTAGGCATCTTCAAAAAATGATATTTCCAAAGTTTGCAGAAAAGAATATGAGGTATGCATTTTATTTAACAAATTTGGATAGACTATTCAGATATTATCAAAATTGATAAAACCACTTAAAATTTAAAAATGAATTCATTCGTACATTAAATTGCCTTTTACTTTGCAGAAAATATAGCCTTGACAAAATATAGCCTTGTCGTTTACCTTGTTTAGAAGTGTCACAACTTTAATTGACTTGTTGAAATTGAGCATTAATTTTAAAGAAATGCCCTGTTAGCTATACATGAATTAAGAAAATAAAATCTTAAAGTTAAAAAAATTTTTTTAAGAAATGCCTAAATCACATATACAGAGGCTTTAACCTAGAATGTATTCATAATAGCAACTGGTTGTACCCAAGGTTGTACAATAGTTTTTCTTAGGTTCCATATCCTTTTTTGCCTCTTTTCCTATACCTTGACCCATCCAGGTATACCTCTTTATAAACTGTCTCTAATTGAAAGAAACAATATCGCACTGCCAGTGTGAGTAGCTTCAAACTTTCCTAGCTCTTGCATTTGGCAGAAAAATTACTAAATTACAAAGACTGTATTAAATCTAAAGGACTCTTATTTCCCAATGGTGGTATTTCAAGCGCTATATCTAGATGAGGTAATTCCTAGGGCAGGGGTAGAGGAGGTATTTCATGTCATGCAAATATGTATGGAAGATTGTCCCTGATGTGAAAAAGCTCCTCATTGGACTACTTTCTTCAGTTTCTAGAACTCCACTGTTAAATGTGACATTATTGTTCTTCATAGTGTGAGACCGTGCAGTTAAAGGTACTTACATGCATATTCCTCATTCATCATTTTTATCTATAACATTGGGATTCCTTTGCTTTTAATAGTCTGTATTCTCTTGGAAAAGATAGAACAGTTCTCTTAACAGCTTCTAGATATAGTTCTGCCTTTTTTTCTTTTCTCAATGCCTATATTATAGCTCTTGATTAATATTTTTAAATGGGAAAAATCTTATTTATCTTTTGTCCCTTTGTACTATTTGCTAAGTTATATCTGTTTCTCTGAAGACACATTTCCAAATTAACTGCAACTCTTCTCTGTTCTTAATAAAAGGAGCCTTGCTGCAAAGAAATAAAAGATCTTTTTTTTTCTTATCTCTCTACCTTTGAAATAACTAGTTTTAGTTTCTCTTGAACAAAGTGGCTAACTGTGATAATTCCTTCTTTTCTCCCACGTGATGTCTGACACTGTCCATCTCCTGTAGCCTGTCCGCCATTATTTTAGTGTGCTTTCTTCTCTTGTCTGGATTTCTGCATTGCCCTAGGAAGTCTGCCAGTATGTGTTGATGAAGGACGGGACAGGAAAGGTAAGAGAGATAAACACTGTCCTATGAGAGAAATACTAAGGATAGTTTACTTTTCCCAGTCTGTCCTCCCTTATTGGCCTAGAATTAAGCAACTATTTTCCAAAAATCTACATGCCAAGAGGGTTCTTTTACATATATATATAAAAATATATATGTAAAATACATATACGTAGTATGATATATATGAAAAATATACATATGTAATATAAATCTGTTAAAAACTGACTCTCTAAATTATTCAAGATAATTCAAGGCTCAGTTTGATTTCTCATGTATTATTTAGAAATAAAAGAGAGACAAGCACTTTAATGCTGAAGGAGGGTTCTACATTATAAACCCCAAATAACATTCACTCTCATGATTGTTGAAGTCTAGTCCAAAGATGGTGACTGTTGGTTATAAAGTGAATGGGGTAAATACAGTGTAATACAACCTAGTTTAACTGGACTGGTTGTTTATCAACATAAGAATAATTTATAAAACTAGGCTTTTAGTGTCTTTTCCTTAACACTGGAGTGATCCCTGGAGTGAACTTCCAGACGTGTAAGCTGTTACTTTAGGCTTACAGTTATAGGGGTTAGCATTTACCCTGCAGCATGGTTTTATGCAGTTTGATTAGATATTCAGAAAGTAAGTACTTTTATTTGGAGGAGCTAATGTTTATCCTTACTGGTAACCTGCTGCAGAATCCCTTTTGAGGGGATTTCCTGAGAAATTTACTTGTATGCATAAAGTTTAAAAATTTTGTTGCAATCAAGCTAAGATAAAGCAGTTAATTGTAAAGCATTGTTATGTCTGACTTTATAGCATCTGTTTCCTTTTCTCATGCAAATCAGCAATTATTTATTGAATGTAAGAGGCAGTTTTATATAATAGAAAAGCATAAACTTTGGAGTTATACCTAACTTAGAATTCTAGCTAAGACTACTTATAACTTAACTTCAAATACTGAAGAATTGTATTTGAGTGAAGAAATAAAATATATACTGCACACACAAGGGCTCAGGGAAATCAGAAAGCAGAGTGAGCATGTTGGGATTTATCAGGGGAAACTTTACAAAGGAGAAAGGCCTGAAAGGTTTGGCATACTTTGGTAAGAAAGATTGTGGATCAAAAGCATGTTAGCAAAAATGCACATGGCTTGTGCAGGGGACGGAAAGAAAATAGGCCTGTTTGGGGCTGAGAATCTGTGCTTAGTTGGATAGACAACGTGGGACCAGATCTTGGAAAAATGATATTTTAGGGCTCAGCCCATCATTAAGTAGAAGGAGATGATGAAAATTCTGTAATAGGAGACCAACATAACAACTTCATATTTTAGAAAGCTAAAGCCTTAATTGTATGCATGCTAAGTTTTAGATCCCACAGACCCCTCTAACTTAGCTAAAAGCAGGTAAGGCCCCAAACTAGGATGATAATAATAGAACCAAGCATTAAGGAATAAATCAGAGATTTGAAGGCAGAATCCATCAACAGGATTTGTTAATGGTGGATTGAATATAGTAGATAATGTTCAGGAAAATATAAAAAAATTATTAGTGAATTGGGAGGTAGAACTGAAGAAATTATATGGACAAGCAGCACAGAAGGACAGACTAAAAGAGAGTTTAAGAGATGTGGGAGATAAAGTGTTCAAATTGGAATGCTAGAAGAAGAAAAGAGAATATGGGACAGAGGCAATATTTAATAAGACCCATCAGGGGCGCCTGGGTGGCTCAGTCGTTAAGCGTCTGCCTTCGGCTCAGGTCATGATCCCAGGGTCCTGGGATCGAGTCCCACATCGGGCTCCCTGCTGAGCAGGGAGCCTGTTTCTCCCTCTCCCTCTGCCTGTCACTCCTCCTGCTTGTGCGCTCTCTCTCTCTCTGTCAAAGAAAAAATAAAAAATCTTAAAAAAAAAAGAGACCCATCAAATCTCCAGCAGGATTAAAAAAAAAAAAAAATCCATGCATTACTGACACACCTCATAGCCAAAGATCTTAAAAGCAGCCAGGAAGAAAAGACCTTACCTTCAAAGGAGACTAACAGCTGATTTCTCAATAGCAACAGAGGAAGTCAGACAGTGGAATGATACCTAAACTGTTCTGAAAGAAAATAATTATCAACCTAGAATTGCATATCCAGTAAAAATATTTTCTAAGAAAGGGGAAAATTAAAGGTATTTTCAGACAACAAAAATGAAGAATTGCCATACTGGACCCTTAAAGGAAGTTGTAAAATATCTTTTTTGAGATGCAAAAGAAAATGAGAATGATGAAAATACAAAGTGACTAAGTTAAAACACACACACAGATTGTAGAAAATAATATATTTTTCAGTTTTTTTTTTAAAGATTTTATTTATTTTTTGACAGAGAGAGAGACAGAGAGGGAACACAAGCAGGGGGAGTGGGAGAGGGAGAAGCAGGCCTCCCATGGAGCAGGGAGCCTGATGCGGGGCTCCATCCCAGGACCCTGGGATCACGACCTGAGCCGAAGGCAGATGCTTAATTACTGAGCCACCCAGGCACCCCTTTTATTCAGTTTTTAAACAAGAGAAAATACACAGCAACAATAGCATATATGTTGGGAAGGGAGTTTAAAGAAATTGAGGGATATTAGTGTTAGGTGTTTTTAAATGTAATGACCTGTATCTCAGAGGTAGTTAGGAATACAGGACTAAAGAGGAGGAGAGAGATCATGCCCAAGTCAACCATGAAGTAACCCTTGAACCTTGAGAGTTAAAGAAAACTCAAAGAAAGAGAAAGTGTTGAAAAAAGTGGAGAGCTGGATTTTGAAATTGCTTTTTTAGGGACCTAGAAGAGAAGGATACAGATACCGATTAGGAGGACCCTACCTATGTTGAATGAGACTGTTGGAATGAGATGTTCCAAGAAAAAGAGATCTAACTTTCTATCAGTGGAGATGTTCAAGCAAGGGCTTACTGGATTCACATACTGTGGAAGGGATTTCTGCAATGGATGGGAGATTTAGCTAATGATCTCCCAACTCTGCAGTTCTCTTTTTCTGACCCGTACCTAAGAAAGAGTACTTCCTTCAGTACTGATGAGTATTTTTTCAGAATCACACTTTTTTTTGTTTTAAGATTTTATTTATTTTGACAGAAGGAGAGAGACAGCAAGAGAGGGAAAACAAGCAGGGGAAGTGGGAGAAGGAGAAGCAGGCTTCCCGTTGAGCAGGGAGCCCGATGCGGGGCTCGATCCCAGGACCCTGGGATCATGACCTGAGCCAAAGGCAGATGCTTAACAGTCTGAGCCACCCAGGCGCCCCTTGTTTTGTTTTGTTTTAAAGTAGTCTGCACACCCAGCGTGGAGCCCAGTGCGGGGCTTGAACTCACTAACCTGAGCTGATATCAAAAGTGCTGCTTAACCCACTGAGCCACCCAAGCTGCCCATAGAATCACACTTTTGATTAGAGCCACCATTATCAACCAGTGGCTTGATAACTCTGACCAGGACATGTTCAGGTGTCATGGGCACGCTCAGTTCTAGGTTCTCCATGCATTTTCACAGGTGTGGTCCTTGGCCCCTGGAAGTATTGGTCAGGCCACATGGATTCATAGATGTGTGATACTAGAACCAGGGATGATAGTCAAAATATTCAACAGCTGGAATGACGTAGGCACCAGCTGAACAGATGCTGGCTGTAAACCATCAGCAAGCCATACTAGCACACACTGCCTCATTAAAGCCAAAGTACGAACTAAGTTGTATTGTCTCTGAGTTGTGAGACATCTAATATAATTTTTTTTTTTTTAAAGATTTTATTTATTTGACGGAGAGAGACACAGCGAGAGAGGGAACACAAGCAGGGGGAGTGGGAGAGGGAGAAGCAGGCTTCCTGCTGAGCAGGGACCCCGACGCGGGGCTCGATCCCAGGACCCTGGGACCATGACCTGAGCCGAAGGCAGATGCTTAACGACTGAACCACCCAGGCACCTCGTCTAGTATAATTTTTTTACATAGTCTTTGTCTGCAAGTTGGCTGAAAATAATATTTTCTTCTAGCCACCAAAATGGTGATTAAAAAAAGAATTTTGTTGTTTATAGTTTCTTTCATTTTTCTTAAGTATAAATACCTTTGGCAAAATGTTTTTTTTTATTTTTTTGAGAGAGAATGAGAGACAGAGAGCATGAGAGGGGGGAGGGTCAGAGGGAGAAGCAGACTCCCCGCCGAGCAGGGAGCCCGATGCGGGACTCGATCCCGGGACTCCAGGATCATGACCCGAGCCGAAGGCAGTTGCCTAACCAACTGAGCCACCCAGGCGCCCTATAGTTTCTTTCTTAATATCAGGATAAATACGTTATCATGTTACCATGATGTGAGGCTGATGAATTTCCAGAGACTTGGCAATGGCTGTAGAGTGATGACACAAATTTTAGGTTTGGGTTCATAAATTTATTTCATAACCTTTATGTCAGGCTTTACTACCATTCTTATAACATAGTGGTCATAAATATAAATACCTTTGGCACTTTTTTTTTTTTAAAGATTTCAGTTATTTATTTGAGAGAGAGAGAATGAGAGACAGAGAGCATGAGAGGGAGGAGGGTCAGAGGGAGAAGCAGACTCCCCGCCAAGCAGGGAGCCCGATGCGGGACTCGATCCCGGGACTCCAGGATCGTGACCTGAGCCGAAGGCAGTCGCTTAACCAACTGAGCCACCCAGGCGCCCCCATAAATATAAATACCTTTTCCATTTGCTGAGTGAGCCACTGCAATACAGTGCTACAGATTTTCATCAGACTTTTACATTTTTATTTGTTTCTTCTTCCTTTCACAGATCCTCCTCTATGTTTTTCTTTATATTCTTTTTAGAAATATCATTTTCATTTCTTTCTTGGCTTTTTTTTCAGTCCAGTTATTTGATGTTACTTCATTAAGGAAGGTGAGAAACTATAAAGGAAAGGCAGTAGGAGGTATTTTTGTGAGGACTCACTTTTTTTTTTTTATCTTAAAGGCATTTAAGTTTTAAACTAAACAGTTGCTAAACAAAACTAAAATAATGTTCTGTTCTGGGGTTCTGGTTCTGTGAGAATGCTAAGGTAAAATTAAGACTCTGAGGATATTAAAAAGAGGCTCTAAGAACCACAAAAACAAAGGTGGTCGGCCTTGTGAGTTTCAGACTCAGTTCTGTCAGCACCATCCTGTCAACACACAGCTCAGTGCATAAGACAAAGGTTCAGGTATGTGTTACTTTTTATTTCTCATCACATGTTCAAAATTCAAAACGGTGTACAATTAAAAGTCTCTTTTCAACCTCCTGTACTACAGCCACCCAGTTCCTAAAGTCATTTATGTGTATAAAAGCAAATATATATACATATTTGCTTTTATATTTTTATATTTTATATTTAATATACTTATATTAAATATATATATAATATGTATTACATATATATATATTTATGTGGTTCTCCTCCACCCTCTGTAACACAAATGATCATATCCCTGGATGCCAGTGTTTGGTACATATTTACATATGTCTACATGGGCTGTACAATGTATTCTCAGGAAGTGTCACAATAAAATGTTCTGCTTTAAAGATTTCTATGTATTAATTTTATTTTGTTCCTTTTTCTCTCAAATTAACCTTGATTCTAGATTTACTACCAGAAGCATAAAGGAAAGGGATGAAGAAGTAGCCCTAAAAATTTAGAGATAAGAAGGCAGGGATGTCAGGGCCCCAGGATTATCTGGACAGGTAGAGGCCTCTGATGCCTCATGTGATTGGATCTGTTCTGCAGTGTTCTAAGAATAGAGTAGACCATCTTGTATGTCAAGTGATAGTCTAGGTTGTAGTTAGTCAGCTTTGGGGAATTTAGCAAGAAGAATAATATGGTACTTTGCCCGAGCAAAGCCTTCAGGACCTAAATGTAAAGCTTCTTTTAGTTAGTACTAAGGAAACTCCAAGAATCGGCAGAATATAGTAAATAGAAGACTGTGAATGGGAGGCTTATCCGTGATAAAATGCTATACTGAGACCCGCTATCAGAGTAGATGTGGGCCGTTACCTGCAGCTGATGAGCTCCAAAAAGAGCGAAACCTATTAGGTCCTGCAGTACTGGCTTCAGAAATAAAACCTTGATTATATTTCATTTGTATGTGGTTTTGTTTTGTTATATTTTGTATTGGAAGGGAATAACTCCTATTCAGTCTCCTTGTGCTAGTGTATTTCCTCTTCTAGTCCTTTCTTCTCAGGAGTCACCTGAATGAGATCATTCCAAAGGGAAGTTGGATCAAGCTTGATTAGATTGTGACCTGGTCTAATCTAAATGGCCAGGTTCTTCCCCCTAGGCAATCTCATCTACTCCCATATTTTTAACTGTCCCAATATGATGACAACTACAAAATCTTTGGCTAAACATTTTCTCTGAGGTCCTGAGTCATTACTGAATATTTGTACTTTTGATGTTCAATGGGCATTTCAAATCAGCCAAACTGATTGTTACCTTCCCTACTTCCCCTTCCCTCTACCCCATTGCTACACAGCGTGTGCGTGCATGTTCGAGTGCATGTTCACACACGCATGCACACACACACACACGCACACACAAATCCAAAACAAAAACTTACCATTTTTTTTTAAAGATTTTATTTATTTATTTGAGAGAGAGAGAATGAGAGAGAGCACATGAGAGGGGGGAGGGTCAGAGGGAGAAGCAGACTCCGCGCTGAGCAGGGAGCCCGATGCGGGACTCGATCCAGGGACTCCAGGATCATGACCTGAGCCGAACGCAGTCGCTTAACCAACTGAGCCACCCAGGCGCCCCCAAAACTTACCATTTTTTATACATTTTTTGTTTGATTGTTCCAGTGCAGTCCTCCCAGACACATAAACTAAAAGCCTAAGAGGTATTGTCTACTCTTCCTCTTTCTCACCACCTCCCACAAATAAGTGACTATCAAGCCCTAAAGATTTGCCTCCAAAATCTATCTTCAGTCAGTCTCCTTTCCAGATCCTCAGTTACTGCCTTACCTCAGGCACCACTTTTCTGGACTACAGTAGCTGCCCAACGAGCCTTCCTATCTAATTTCTCCCCTTATTTACTCTCCACTTCTCATAGGGTGATCTCTTTAAAGACTAGATGTGGTCATGTCACTCCTTCCTTAAAACTCTTCAGTGGCTCACCTGTAGGATACAGTCCATGTTCCTCAGCCTGGTAAACTAAGCTTTTCTCCATCTAGCCACTGACGGTCTTCTCCTTTACGCTTGAGCAGTATGCTACTTGTAATTTCCCAGACTGACCATGTGTTTTGTTAGTTGTAGTTGTACAGCCTGTTTGTTCTACCTAGAATTCCCTCTCCCGGAATCCATCCTCTTACCCCACCCAGTGGTGTGCTGGAGCCAACTCCTACTAGCTAGGGAGAACTGTTGGGTAAATACTCAGGAATTTTGCCAGCCAGTTTTTAACTCAAAAACAGCCATGATGGGGGCATTTTCACCACAAACATCAGACAATATTACAAATCAGGACTTCCCCTCCACCCCCACCCCTACAAAAGTTGGTCCTAACACACCAGCACTCCTGTCCAACTGACAACCACCTTTGCCTCAAATTCTGGCTTAGGTAGTTCTTTGAAACCTTTCCTGCCCAGCCCTCTACACACATAAAATTGCTACTTCTAAACACTTTACAGGCTTGATTATAGCATTTTTCAACTTATAATGTAACTCTCTGTTTACATGTCCCTTTTTAATACTAAACTCTTGAGTTCCTAGGGCAGAGTGTACCTCTCAGTTGTCTTTGCATCTGTCATTCATTCACTTAACATACACTGAACTGATAACACACCAAACTTGATATACTTAATGTGTCTCAGGCACTGTTCTCAGGGTACAAAGGTGAAAGGATTTAGCCATTGTCTGTAAGAAGCTCATAGCTAGTCCATGGGAAGAGAGAAATTCAAATAGTTCATTACAATACAGTGAGACAAGTCCATTGCTAGAAGTCTGTATAAGACACATTGGAGCCTGAAGAGAAACAAAACAAAACACACAACCCTGCCCAGTGTAATGGGAAAGTCTTCACAGAGCCGGTAAGGCTTAAAGGATGAACAAAAATTTGTTGCCTGCAAATAGGTGCTAAAAACAGTTAGTATTTTTATAGATAGAATTTCTCAGTAGAAATTTTTTCCATTCTGGACAGCTGAATTACACAACGTTTTTTGTTTCAGAGTAAATAGCAGTTTTATGTGGAAACCTTGTGTAAATGTCTATGAATTCGGCATTCTCAGAATGAGTACAGAAAGCATTGAATACTGTATCTATCACAATAATGTTGTATAGCGACTATCCCCAAACTCCATAGCCTGAAACAATAACAGTTGATCATTTCTTACGAATCTAAGGACCAGGTAGGCAGTTCTGATCTGGCCAACCTTAGCTGATTTTGGCTGGGCTTACTCATGCTTCTGCAGTCAGCTTGCAGGTCAGCCTGAGCCTAGCTTCTGTAGGATGCTGTTGGCTAAGTCAGCTCGGCTCTCCTCCCTGTGTCTCTTCTAGCCCTGTAGCTCAGGCATGTTCCTGTGGTGGTGATAGGGGCTGAAGAGAGGAAGTGGAAAGATGCAAGTCTCTGTGCAGGCCTTTGCTTGCCTCAAGCTCGCTACTGTCCACTGGACCAAAGCAGATCACGTGGCTAAGTCCAGAGTTAGTGTGAGAGAAATAGAGGGAAATGTGAAGAACTGGGACGATTACTGCACTCATTCTACCAAAACACTGTGCTGAGCTCTGTCCTAGACCTTGTGTTACTCTACAGATGTTACTTGCCCTTCAATTTGCTTCCAGTTGGTTGGATGCACTGGTGATAATGAGCAAACTTCTTTGAGCAGTCTAGACCTATTATTCTTACTTCCAGTTTTAGGTGTTTTTATCCAACTCTTGAAATGATATTTATTATTTGGGAGGCAGAAACTGAAGAATCACTTGTTTAGCAATATCCATATCATGATATTAAATCCTTTACATATTCTGGTCACTTAAACTTTTTGACTAAAAAGCCATGGTGTCCACAACAAAGAAAAAACATCTTGTAGAGATTTAAAAACATGTTTTTTTTTTTAAATAAAAACATGTTTGTTTGTTTTTTTAAAAGATTTTATTTATCCATTTGACAGAGACACAGCGAGAGAGGGAACATAAGCAGGGGGAGTGGGAGAGGGAGAAGCAGGCTTCCCGCTGAGAAGGGAGCCTGATGCGGGGCTCGATCCCAGGACCCTGGGATCATGACCCAAGCCGAAGGCAGACGCTTAACGACTAAGCCACCCAGGTGCCCCAAAACATGTTTGTTTTTAAAGGTCAATTGTTTGGGTGCACCTGGCTGGCTCAGTTGGTAGAGCATGCGACTCTTGATCTGGGGTTGTGAGTTCAAGCCCTGCATTGGGCCTAGAGCTTACTTAAAATAAAATAAAGTAAAATAGAGATCAATTATTTAATATCTCCAACTTAGCATCTGATGAGCTAGATTCCTCATATGAGATGCAAAACTTCAAAGTGGGAGAAATTTCAGTCCATTTATGAAAAAGAAACATTTTATTTATCAAGGCCTTAACAACAGAGCAGCTCCTTTACTTTTAACTAGTAGCCTTGGGAATAGGGAACATTAAATAACAGTTCATAGAATGTGCTCTTTTGGGTCTTTGTCCAGAAGTGATTGAAATATCCAAAATGAACCCCCTTTTTTTAAATGAGGTTCATATGATCAGTGTTTGTTTAGTTTTCATCATCCTCATCATTGAGACAAGTGGGCAAATGGAGAATTGTTAGAAAGGAAGAAGGGAGTCCCAGAAATGGAAAAGTATGTGTGGCAGAGACAGAAAATAAATCCACAGAGCCAACTTCTGAACAAGTGGTTGGACCAGGAGAGTCTACCTTCCAGTTGCACCCCAATGGCTCTTCCCCCAAAGGAGGGTCACTGTGGCTTGCAGGATCACTATGGTTCCCTAGACTTTGATTTTACTTTGTATTTTAGTTTTTCTGCCAGGCTTGCCCCCGATGACCTGCTCCCAACACTAGGTGGAAGGGCTTGCTGCTGTTCTCTAAAGCCAGTGGGAGTAGGGCAGGGAACTGGAAGTAGCTACCTGAGGAAAGATTTCATGATCAAATATTTTTAAGAGAAATAATATGAACCTTAAGAAATGATTGTTGTCGGGCGCCTGAGTGGCTCAGTCGGTTAAGCGACTGCCTTCAGCTCAGGTCATGATCCTGGAGTCCCGGGATTGAGTCCCGCATCGGGCTCCCTGCTCAGCGGGGGGTCTGCTTCTCCCTCTGACCCTCCTCCCTCTCGTGCTCTCTGTCTCTCGTTCTCTCTCGCAAATAAATAAATAAAATCTTTAAAAAAAAAAAAAAAGAAATGATTGTTGTCCCCACAGTTTAGTGTGCTGACTCTAAAAATAGGGGAATGTTAAAAAGAGATTACAATGTGGTCATAAATTCAACCTGCATTGGCTGCATTCGGAAAAATAATCCAGTCTTCTTACAGTGTAGTGGCATGAGAGAAAGTCTGGGTTCCAGCCCTGGCTCTGCCCTTTGTTTACTGTGTACCTCTGTCTCGCCAGCTGGATAGTGAAGGCTTTTGGATTTGAAGATCTCTCGGGATCCTGTCAATCCAGCACACTGCTGTGTTCTTTGGGTCTCTGAGGTTGTGGTAGACCCTCATCTTGGTAACACTGTCATTTTTATCTATTCTAGAGTAAGACGAGCAGAGTGAGGGAGTTGTATGGAGGCACAGAGCTTATAGTAATGGCAAAAGGTCAGAAGAGGCTCCATGTTAGTATAAAGCCTCAGTGACCTCTTTCGCCACCAGATGGTGGCCAGACATTTGCAAGACTTAAGAATTAGCTTTAGCGGGGCGCCTGGGTGGCTCAGTTGGTTGAGCGACTGCCTTCAGCTCAGGTCATGATCCTGGAGTCCCGGGATCGAGTCCCACATCGGGCTCCCTGCTCAGCAGGGAGTCTGCTTCTCCCTCTGACCCTCCCCCCTCTCATGTGCTCTCTCTCTCTCATTCTCTCTCTCAAATAAATAAATAAAATCTTAAAAAAAAAAAAAAAGAATTAGCTTTAGCTAAGACTTAACAAATGTCTTAGGAAATGAAGAAATTATAAGTTAATGGTGTAACTGATTATGTCTTAAACCCTGTCACACTAGTCAGCAATAATTTCAGCAGTGAAAAGGTAGAGTTACCTATAGTTTATACATTAGATATAGTTACCTAAGGTATAGTTTATGCCTACTTACAGTTACCTAAGGTTAAGAATTCTTTATCAAAGAGGATCAGAGTTTGAAATCATGATGAGTATAAAGTAAGCAAGAGAGAATTGATGAATTCATCAAATGCTGGTATACTTGAATGAAGAACCATTCTTTAAAACCTTAAAATTAATAAAGATAAAAATAGAGATATAAAAATGGTGTTTATTAATACTATAGGTACTGCTATATGGAAATATAAATGTTTTTAGTTCAATAAGTTAAGGCAAACCTATCCACAAAAGGTCTATCAGTGAACATTAAGAGGAAATCAGAAGTGCTTAAGGATCATTTCTGAACTGTGGATGTGACATCGAGTTGTGCCCTTCTTCTACCTTAGGAGTTGACAGACTTTTTCTGTGAAGGGTCAGATAGCAAATATTTTAGGCTTGCAGTTTATATGGCCTCTGTCTACTCAACTCTACCATTGTAGTATGAAGTTGCCATATGCAGTATGTAAACAAATGGGTGTGACTGTTCAATAAAACTTTATTTACAAAAATGGGCAGCAGGCAAGGTTTGGCCATGTGCCATAGTTTGCCAACCCACCTGTAGGCGAAGGCTAGAGTTCTAAGCATTTCTCCTTTTTAGGCCTCCATCTCTGGCTTTGGTCAAATAAGGGGTTGAATTAGAGGATCTCTGACATTTTTCAGGTTTTGTGTCCTTTGGTATCTCTCCCTGAAGCTAAGTGATCCACCAGGCCAACTCCAGAATGATTTTTCTTTTATTTGTAAGGTCAAGTTTCTAAAAACCCAACTTGAACAAATCTGTAAGTCTCTAGAACAGGGTTTCTGAACCTCGGCACTATTGATATTTTGGTCTGTTGTTTGTTGCTGTTGTAAAGAGGCTGCCATGTGCTTCTAGGATGTTTAGCAGCATCTCTGGCCTCCTCTACCCATTAGATGCCAGCAGCACATACACTGTTCCCCTACACCAAATGTCCCCTGGGAAGCAAATCACCCCCAGCTGAGAACCACTGCTCTGGAGACTCGTATGAGTAACTGGAAGAGTATCAAAACTGGAAATCAGGCCATTTGACCCAGGATGGCCACAGAGATAATAAACGCCTTCCTTCAGGTACAAGGTCAAAAAAGCCAAGCCCAAAAGAACAACCGGTTTATTAGAAAAAGAAAGTGAGAATCAAAGGGGGCTGGAAATTTGGTAGTAGATTGCTTTTTATCTTTATTTATTGATTGATTTTTTTTTTTTGAGAGAGAGAGAGTGAGAAAGGGGGTGGGGTGGGGGTGTGGGTGGTCAAGAGGACAGAGAGAGAGGGAGAGAGAAAATCCTAAGCAGGCTCCACACCTGGTCCCACACACTCCAGCTCGGGGCTCGATCTTCTGGTCCTGAGATCATGACCTGAGCCAAAATCCAGAGTTGGACGCTTAACTGACTGAGCCACCCAGGTGCCCCAGTAGATTGCATTTTAATATTGATTTAGATCATTTTGTGGAAAATGTTCCTAAAACCACTGAACCAAAATAGATGGCTATCTATAACAGGTAAGTAAAAAGTCAAACAAAGAAACGTGGATGAAGAGAGATCTAGAAGAGATCATTAACACCAAAAATGTTTAGTTTTCATTCCTCATAGCGCTTGATGAGATCTCTAACAGAAAGAATTCATACTGTATGAATTCATTAGCCCTTATCTATCAAGTCAGGGTTTTTTGTTTTGTTTTGCTTTAAATGGATAAATCAAGTATGGTTTATTTCTACAGTAGAATATTATTTACTGGAGAAAATGAATGCAGTATAGCTTCACACAACTACATAGATGGATCCTTTAAAGTAGATTTTAAATGTCAATAAAGCTGGTCTTTTAAAAGTCCAGCTGGCTTGTGATTTAGCTACAATTAAAAGCCAGTCATCTCTATTCAACTAAAAGAGCACTTGATTTCCATCTTCCTTTTACTTATGCCCATAATATTTCTTTTAGGAATTCATTCTCTTCCAATTGTAAGGGATATTAATCATAGCTGACAAGCCCTGAATATCCAGACGGCTTTGAACAAGAAATTTTTTGGTTTTGTCTTATTTTGCCTCTTGTTTTCCTTACAGTGACTTTAACACAGTGTGATATTTTCTGAACAGTGATCTAAGAACTCGAAATACTAATTCTAGTCTCAGGCTCTGCTTTTGACTTGCTCTATGATCTGGGGCAGACTCCCCTCTGCTGAGGAAACGGTTTCTTCATCTTTAAAATGATAGAGATCCCCCAACTTCCCAGGGTAATTATATAAGAATCATCTTTTTATTTTTATTTTTATTTTTATTCCAGTATAGTTAACATACAGTGTTATATTAGTTTCAGGAATGCAATATTGTGATTCAACAATTACGTAAGAATTATCTTTGAAGGCTTGTTTAATATGTAGATTTCTGTGGTTCATTCCCCCATTCTGATTCTGTAGTGTAGGGTAAGGACTAGGAAGCCCGGGTGATTCTGGTACATGGCCATGTTTGAGAACAAGTAGAGATGAACTCTAAGGACCTTTCAACTCTAAAATGCAGTGGTTACGTGAAATCTCTATTTCCCTAAATGCCTTTTATTATATTATCTTCTGGGAGCTCTTTTTATATACTGCAAGAAATAATTGAGATTAATACATTGTAGGTTACTCCACATACACACACAGGTACAGCTTTGGTTTGCTATAATGTGATCATCTTATGGCTCAGGATGAGAATCTTGACCCCCAATAATTGTGTTAGAAGATGGTTTCCCTTTTTACCAGGGTGCCATCTCAGCTTCTTTGTCTTCATCCTTGGATTTAGAGAAGAATTAAATAGTCTGATATTCTGATTTCCATGTAACCATAAAGTGGAATAAAATTAGGAATTCTGCATGGTGGTTAACTTGTTTGTTTTTCTTTAATTTACAGAATGCTCTTTTCAGTTGCATTAGCAGAAATGAAAGTAAGTATATTGTCAATGGTTATATGAACAGTCCAAAGAGCAAAACTCAGTTTAAGAATACGATTTAGCTGTTATAAGCATTGCCAAGACCTGACATTATGACATGGGCTGTTAGTAAGCTGCGTGAAGGCCCAGCAGGATTCTGATAGGCTCTTTCCTCAGTGGTATTCAGGCTATTCATGAATTATGACAGTTTCTATGTCTTAACTGCAGATTTACAAAGCAGATACTACTGTTAGATGGGAAGATCATGCCCTACTTGAATAAATAGGATTACTTGCAGAAATTAAGCATTCCCAGATGATACAGTGTAGCACTTGCCAAGGACTGCCTCTCAATTCGTTCCTCAGACATTTACTGCCTACTTGCTCTGTGGAGACAGACACAGGATATAGGATAGTGTCACTGATAAAAGTGCTGTGGGAATTCAGAGGAAGGAGGGATCACATCCTGTAGGGGTGCTTAGAGTGGCTTGGTGGAGTTGGTAGCTGAGCTGGGCCTTGAAGGATGGACAAGAAATGAACAGTGGAGATTGGAGGAAGGGCATCCCAGGTGAAGGGAGTAGTGAGCAGTTACAGCTAGGAAAACACAGCTGAGGAACAGAAGAGTTGTTTGGATTAGCTTGGCAGTTCAGTGTATCAAAGTATGATAAGAAACATTAACTGGCTGTATTTTATCTTCTAACCCTCTCTGATTAGGGCTTAATTCACAATTTCTAAGCTGTTCTCACAGTAATCTCTGTCTTCCCACACTGGTGAGGAAGCCAGCCTAATGGAGGAATCAGAAGATGGGCATCCTTGGCTGTTTCTCACTTGTCTCTTCTGTCCCCAGCCCCACCCCTCAGTTTATCCTAAGGTTAATGGTGATAAATGTAGCCATAAATTACTCTTTGTGTTGAAATTGAACAGTTTAGCAATGAACACAGTAAGTAGTAACTGTAAGTTAAAAACAGGTGGCACAGTAAGTGTGAAACAGTTTCCTGGTGCAGGAAACAGGCCTATCCTGTATCAGTTCAGTCCTAGCTTAATTTGTGTATCATTTTATCCTTGTCATTATTTCTGGAAGTTGCCTCAATTCTCTGCTCATTCCCTAGTCAGTGGAATTCACCAGAAACCTGATTCCGGTTCCTCCATAACCTCTAATAATTATCAGAGATTTCCTGCCTGCCTTTCTCTTACCCGTTTCCTGCCATACCTCCACCTGGGTTCCCTTCAGACTCCCACAGACCCTCTAACCTCTCCTATGTGGATCTCTTGCTCTTCCCCAATATAAATCCCACATCTGCACCCCCCCAGCCACTCGTCTAGCTCCCCCCGGATACCTGAGATGGTCCCCCTTGATTTCTAAAAATACACAAATCGAATTTCAAATGTGGGTTTTACTTTTCAGTGTTAAAGCAGGTCATATCAGTTGTGAGGTAAAGACCATTTCAAATTAGACATGTTCTTAGGAATAGAACTTAAGAAATTTTTTTCAAGATAAACAGTTATATAACTGTCAAATTTATGAAATGAGCCTGGTAGCTCTTAGTTTTTACTGGTCCTGTTTTATAAATGTGAAGCATTTGGGGTTTGGTTTTATTTTTATTTTGTTTGCCTTGCTTTGTTTGTAAATCTCCACAAATCTAACATAGAAAGATGTTCCAGTGGTTCTCAACATGGGCAATATTGGCATTTTGGGAGACCATTCTGGTTGTGTGCCTGCCCTGTATGTCACAGAGCAGTTAACAACCCCGACCCCATGCACTAAATGGCGGCAGTAGTCCCCAAGTCATTGTGAAAACCAGAAACATTTCCACATGCCTCCAGAATCTCCCAGAGGGGTGGTCCTGCTCCTGCTGAGAACCACTACACTAGATAGACTATACTTTGACAAATAAGGACTCTCTTACACCACTGAGCACCTGGATGTCCTCATGGCTATTTCTATAGTAGTGCTGATTTAAAGTACTTGTCTTCTGTGCCATGGTTTTATATCTCAAATTCAAAAAGGTACATATTGTTTTATCAATATTGTGACGATTTATTGTTAGCAAATGGCTATTTCCATTTCAGCATCATTTCCTTTTTTCCCCCATAGTGGGCTCAGTTTGTTGCAGTTATGCAGGCCATCACACAAACTGCCGAGAATACTGTCAAGCCATCTTTCGAACAGACTCTTCTCCTGGTCCATCTCAGATCAAAGCAGTGGAAAATTATTGTGCCTCTATTAGTCCACAATTAATACATTGTGTGAACAATTATACCCAATCTTATCCAATGAGGAACCCAACAGATAGTAAGTAAAATGGACATATTCCTCTCGTTTCAATCTTTAGTAAAATCATTTGTAAAAAGGAAGTAAATCCTTGGGGCGCCTGGGTGGGTCAGTCGGTTAAGTGTCTGACTCTTGATCTCAGCTCAGGTCTTGATCACAGAGTCGTGAGTTCAAACACCTCATTGGGCTCCATGCTGGGTGTGGTGCCTACTTAAAAAAAGGAAGTAAATTCTTGTAGATATCTGCAGTCTCAGTCATTTGGGAAACACCAGACTTCCTTTGCTTTTTAGATTTGACAGACTGGATATTATTATCACAGCTGAAAGGTGCCAAGAAAGGTAGAGCTGTCAGGGGTATGAGGAAGCAGGCACTCTTTGTTCTGGGGATGGGAGAATTCATCGGTATGGATATTTTGAAAGGAAGTTGGGTTATGACCATGAGAATTTCAAATGATCATACCTTTTAATCTAGCAATTCCATTTCTCAGAATTTGTCCTTCAAGAAGACTCATAAATATACATACACAGGTAAAGGATATTTACTGTGACACTGATGGTAATGGAGGAAAATTAGAAATAACCCAAATACCCATCAATAGGGAATTGATTAAAGTTGATGAAATAAATTATATATCTATATAATAACAATACTTTATAACCAACATAAAGAAAAAAGTATGTTTATATAGAAAGGAGTCCAAGATATAGTAAGCAAAAGAGTCAAGTTGCAGAACTAACTGTGTAGTATAATACATTTTTAGTTGTATGCCTATTCCATTTTATATGTTTTTATAATGAACAATTATTTTATAATAAAAGCCCTATATAAAAATGAGAAGAAATCCTGGTACTTATGAAAATCAGGGCCTCCTAGTGAACCTGCACCTTATGGGGTCTTCAAAGTCTCAGCTTTGTACATCCTGTAATCCGTTTTCTTCATTTAGAGGTGAACAAACTTTAAACAATTAACTAATTAACCAACTGACAAAAGATTTATAAGCCAATGCCAATGTTTTGATTTATACTGGGATACTGAAAGACTTGTTTTTGTAAACTCAGAGGCAGTGATATGTGCCGTTTGTCCAGCATCTAAAGCAGAACTCTTATGCTTGTAATATTCTGTGGTGTGGCTGTATGATGAAAATCAGAGGATGAAGCATTTGCCACAAATAACCTTTATTCCTTTTTTTATTTTAAACATTTTATTTATTTGTCAGAGAGAGAGCGAGCGCACAAGCTGGGGGAGAGGCAGGCAGAGGGAGAAACAGGCTCCCTGCTGAGCAAGGAGCCTGATGCAGGACTCGATCCCAGGACCCTGGGATCATGACCCCAGCCAAAGGCAGACACTTAACCACTGAGCCACCCAGGCATCCCTATTCATTTTTTTTAAGATTTATTTATTTTAGAGAGAGAGTGCATGTGCATGGGGGGGGAGGGGCAGAGGGAGAGGGACAGAGAGAATCTTAAGCAGACTCCCCACTGAGTGTGGAGCCCCATGCAGGCTCGATCTCACAACCCTGAGATCACTACCTGAGCCAAAACCAAGAATCTGACGCTTAACCAATGGCACCACCCAGTCACCCCAAACTTCATTCATTTTAAAGGCAGAAGCAACCTGATATCTTGTCAGAGTATGCTATTGTGTTATTTAAACTACAACTTAGAGGGGCGCCTGGGTGGCTCAGTAGGTTAAGCGTCTGCTTCAGTTCAGGTCATGATCCCAGGGTCCTGGGATCCAGTCCCGCAGCAGGCACCCTGCTCAGCAGGGAGTCTGCTTCTCCCTCTCCTTCTGACCCTCCCCCTTGCTTGTGCTCTTGCTCGAGTGCGTGCTCTCTTTCTCTCTCTAAAATGAATAAATAAAAAATCTTAAAAAAAAATAAATTACAACTTAGATTAGTTAACTTGCACAGATATATGAAAGCTTTATATCCCAAAATGTGATGGAATATGGTTTTTGTGGGTTTTGTTATTGAAATTAGTCATCTCTGTCATTCTGTCAAGGACACAATCCCTTTTAGGCAGTTGTTTCTAGCGTGAAATAATTCCAGTTTGATCTGTAATACCTTTTCCAGGAACATAAGATACTTTGCATGTAAGGACTTCTTAGGGGTAGGACGAGAGGACCTTTCATTTATGTAGTATTGGTGCTAAAGATCCCATGTTTGGAGATAGTGGTAAATTCTGGTAATAGTTACCTTGTCCACCTTTAGCTCTTCAGTTATTTGTTACGCTGCAAAGTAGTGGAGAGAGAATTTGGTAGGCTCTGTGTACTGCAGATACTGACATACGACTGAGTAGTAGTGTTTCCAGTATACCACCATGTTCTTTTGTTCTGAGCAGTGCATGATATAAAATCAGCTAATTAAGCCACATATATCCTGAAAATGTAGGTTTATATTGCTGTGACAGAGCTGAAGACCATGCTTGCCAAAATGCCTGCAAGAGAATTCTGATGTCTAAGAAAACAGAAATGGAGATTGTTGATGGCCTCATCGAGGGTTGTAAGACCCAGCCTTTGCCTCAGGATCCTCTTTGGCAGTGTTTTCTTGAAAGCTCACAGTCTGTTCACCCTGGCGTCACTCTACACCCTCCTCCCTCTACGGGCCTTGATGGAGCTAAATTGCATTGTTGTTCTAAAGCAAACACTTCAACATGTAGGTCAGTATCTCATTTTCCTTTATTAAAACCAGTAGAAAATAGCATTTTAATTAGTGATTTTAAGTCTAGGAAATGTATGTTATATTTTTGTATTGTGTAGACTTAAGAGTTTAGAAGGTGTAAAATCTTTCTTTCATCAGCAAGTATTTATTAGGCATCATGTGTATATAAGACATTGTTTTTGAACATTGCTAAAAGAACTGTGTTTTGGAGTATAGAGGATTAACATTGGCAGGGCAATAAATATTTAAAGATGATGCAACATGGATTCTACCCTCAAGGCTATCATTAAGTAAGCTTACAATTTAGAAGATGTTTCGATATGACATCTAAGGGATATTCTCTTTGTTAAATTATGATACTTTCAACAGTAACTGACCTTTTGTATATATTGGTGAATGATCTGGGTTGGCACTTAAACCCAAAGTTAGATAGCAGTGTATTGGCATTCATTTGGATGATACACTTAGGGAAAAATTATACAAATATAAGATGGAAGGGGCGCCTGGGTGGCTCAGTTGGTTGGGCGACTGCTTTCAGCTCAGGTCATGATCCTGGAGTCTTGGGATCGAGTCCCGCATCAGGCTCCCTGCTCAGTGGGGAGTCTGCTTCTCCCTCTGACCCTCCTCCCTCTCATGCTCTCTGTCTCTCATTCTCTCTCTCTCAAATAAATAAAATCTTTAAAAATATATATATATATAAGATGGAAGAAACAATCTAGAGACAAGAATAAATGGAGATAACTAAAGTCATGGCAGAACACAGGTGAAATAGAAGTTTGCTTTATCAGGGATATTTTAGGTGAAAATGGACCACATATTACTAGAACATCCTGAAATATCACCTACCAGGAGTGAAGCAGTTTTTCCCATGGTTTCTAAATTGAATGGACCTTTAGCAAAAATTGTGCCCAGAATAACTCATCAAACTCTACCAAAGATATAAAAAAACTGGAAGATATCCGAAGAAAATTAACAGAAGAGCTTAAAGAGAAGTTAAGTTGGTCCTGTAATTAAGGAAAATTAATTGCTGATAGGAATTAAATGTATTTATGGGAGGGATGCTGAGTAATTCTTTGAATTTCCTTAAAAGTATTTATGCCCTAAAGTCATTGGAGATTGGAAACACTTTGCCCTACTTTACCTTGGTGTAGTTTTTATGGTTTATTTCCATCTTATGATTGGTGTCGGTTTGTATAATTCCTGCTTATATATAGAAAACTAATTCTGAGATGTTATTGAACAGTCGGTTCAAGGTCACAGAGAAAGTTAAGAACTAGAGAAAGGACTGGTTTCTAGCTCAAAGTACCTAATTTAACTCATTCGCAGCTTCCTCCTCTCTATGATGTATAAGCTCCATGGAGAGCAGGGACCTTGTCTCTCTTATTTACCGTTATATATCCGGTGCCTTGAACAGGGTCTAACACAAAATAGGCACTCAGTAAACATCAGTAGAGTGAATGAGCAAAATTATAAAAGTAAAAACATCCTTCTCATAGGGTTGAATATGAAAGTCAAATAAAATGTGGCAGGAATGGGGAATTTTTACTTGTGACTTTGCATATTTTGGTAGTATATTTTATATTACATGTATTATGTTTTTTTTACATTTTTATTACTTTTATAAATTTTAAAAATTAAACTAATGTGAATGCACTTTGGAAATGGTACTGACATTATTTTAGTCATATGCAAGTTGCTTTGTAATCATCAAGTACTACAAATAAGATTGTCATATATTAACTACAATAGTATATAGAGGGACGCCTGGGTGGCTCAGGCGTTAAGCGTCTGCCTTCGGCTCAGGTCATGATCCCAGGGTCCTGGGATCGAGTCTCACATCGGTCTCCTTGCTCAGTGAGGAGCCTGCTTCTCCTTCTCCCTCTGCTGCTCCCCCTGCTTGTGCTCTCTCTTTCTCTCTCTCTCTAACAAATAAATAAAAATCTTAAAAAAAAAATAGTATATAGAAGCCTTGGAATTCATAAGCTTTTACATATAGACTACCTTGGCCTATCTTAAGGAATATAAGTGGCTTTGGGATAATTTTTCAGGGAGAAACTAATGAACCCTAAGTCTGTAAAGCTTCTTAAATCTGAGGACCATGTCACAATTTTACCTCCTGTGGTTGAAATATAAATGTAGGAGAATCTATCTTTGTGGAGGCAAAACCATATGCCTTACCTTACTTTACATAAAGGTAAAAGAGAGATCAGAAATATAGAAGAAATAACTGTGCCAAGAATAAGGATGTACAGGGCGCCTGGGTGGCTCAGTTGGTTAAGCGACTGCCTTCGGCTCAGGTCACGATCCTGGAGTCCCGGGATCGAGTCCCACATCGGGCTCCCTGCTCGGCGGGGAGCCTGCTTCTCCCTCTGACCCTCCCCCCTCTCATGTGCTCTCTCACTCTCTCTCTCTCAAATAAATAAAATCTTTAAAAAAAAAAAAGAATAAGGATGTACAAATACCGAAATTAAACATTACATTTAGCACAGAGCTTTGTAGCAATCATGGGGAAATGGAAAGAGATGGATGATAAAAGAAGGCTAACATTTTCATGGAAGAGTTCACTGTTTATGGCTGTAAATTCTAGGAGATAAATTTTAGTCTTTTGGTTTTCGTAATTTTTTTCTTACTTATATTCTAAAATATAGTTCATAGAATTTGAGTTTTATGCAAATCAAATTATTTATTCATTTGGCTCATCTGTGTTTCTGCATTTGTGCCTTTATTTCAGAGAACTGTGCACTAAACTTTACAGCATGAGCTGGGGCAATACACAGAGTTGGCAAGAGTTTGATCGTTTTTGTGAATATAATCCAGTGGAAGTGTCCATGTTGACCTGTTTAGCAGATGTTCGGGAACCTTGCCAGTTGGGCTGTAGAAATCTTACTTACTGTACTAATTTTAACAACAGGTAAGAGAAAACTATTGTACATGGAATGGAAGTATTTTATCATTTTCTTGTTTTTAAATAAGTGAATAACTCTGATTTTTACTCTGATGCTAAGTTAAAAGGAAGTAGTATTTTTTTTATTATTTCATCTTTAAATACTATAACTCATCCGGTAAATCACCTCTGGGAAAGGAAGCACTATAACAAAGTCCCTTCTAGACTAGAGATACTTAAAGCATCTAGAATTCAAAGAATCTTTTCTGCCTTCAGCCTACCATTCTTCCCCTCTTCCTTCTATTACACAACCAGTGGAAACAGTTCATTGCAGAATAAATCACTGTGAACAATTTGGCCGTCCAAATGCTCTCTTTTGAACAGTTTACTTCGAAGTTTACTTCAACCAGTCTGAAGTTCCCACTCAGCAAGTTCGCTATTTCATACAAAAATACTGTCTTACTTTACTTATTTGTATTTTCTTGAGATATCAAGTATGGTCAGAAAAACAAGGGCCTGGGGCGCCTGGGTGGCTCAGTCGTTAAGCGTCTGCCTTCGGCTCAGGTCATGGTCCCAGGGTCCTGGGATCGAGCCCCGCATCGGGCTCCCTGCTCCCCGGGAAGCCTGCTTCTCCCTCTCCCACTCCCCCTGTTTGTGTTCCCTCTCTCGCTGTATCTCTTTCTGTCAAATAAATAAAAGTCTTTAAAAAAAAAAAAGAAAGAAAAACAAGGGCCCAAAACTGAATGGCTGAACAAACAGTGAAGAAAACAAAAGGGCATCCAGAAGCTTAGAGAACACCATATCAGAGAAGGCAGAGAGAGAGTTTCTAAGCAAGAGGGGGCCAGTTTTGTGAGCTGGCCTGGATCCTGGAGATCAAGGGGGCAAAGAGGGAAAGAATCATTCAGTTGGGTCAGACAGAAGTTCAAACGAACATAATCCTATTCTTTAAAAAGTATTCAGAATATTTTTTAAAAAGGTATTCAGAATATTATTTCGAGTAAGAAAATTGAGATATCTTTACAGCTGGTAATAGAGTGTTAGCCGATAAGGACATGGTTTAGAGATTGAGTAAATTTGAAATCTATGAAATGTTTGAAGTTAAACTTGGACTCATAGTCTGGCTTCTGGGGATAGTGGAGTAGTTTGTAGCAAACTAATACTTCTGCAAGTACCAATTATGAACTCTGTACAAAATATTTTTTAAAAAGTATTGTTTTAAGGTGTTAGAGTGGCCAAAAGCAGGAGGGGCTGTATCTCATGAAACATAGAAACCACACTGCACGAGGGCCGCATTTATCCAGTTTTTCCTTCATGGGCACCCTCAGCCCCCTTGCATGGCATAAAGAATTCAAGCAAAAAGCAGCAGTCTTGGGCTGAGGAGTTAGAGATCAGAGTTTAGGGCTGCCAGAGTGGCTAGATGCAGGAGTAGAAAACCCGGGAAAGGTGGGAACCACAGAAGGAGATGCCCCCAAATCTGCAAACAAACTCCCGGTAAATCCTTAAATTTAACAAAGTGACAGTATACAAGGTTAACATTAAAAAGCTGATTGTATTTCTGTATGTTGCAACAAACAATGGGAAAATGAAATTTATTTTAAAAATACAAATTTACAGGGCGCCTGGGTGGCTCAGTTGGTTGGGCGACTGCCTTCGGCTCAGGTCATGATCCTGGAGTTCCGGGATCGAGTCCCGCATCGGGCTCCCTGCTCAGCGGGGAGTCTGCTTCTCCCTCTGACCCTCCCCCCTCTCATGCTCTCTTTCTCTATCTCATTCTCTCTCAAATAAATAAATAAAATCTTTAAAAAAAAAAAAAAAAATACAAATTTACACAATTGCATCAAAAAACATGAGATACTTAGGGTAAATTTAACAAAAGAGGTGCAAGAACTATACATTGAGAACCAGAAAACTTTGCAGAGAGAAATTAAAGACAGTGAATAAACAGAGAGAGGTACTGTGTTCATGGATTAGAAGACTCAATATTGTTAAAATGTTAATTCTCCTGAGACTGATCTCTAGATTCAGCGCAATCCCAATCAAAATCCCAATAGGCTTTTTAAAATAGAAATTGCCAGGGCGCCTGGGTGGCTCAGTTGGTTAAGTGACTGCCTTCGGCTCAGGTCATGATCCTGGAGTCCCGGGATCGAGTCCCGCATCGGGCTCCCTGCTCGGCGGGGAGTCTGCTTCGCCCTCTGCCCCTCCCCCCTCTCATGCTCTCTGTCTCTCATTCTCTCTGTCTCAAATAAATAAATAAAATCTTTAAAATAGAAATTGCCAGACTAACTCTGAAATTCAAATGAAAATACAAAGGACCTAGGATAGCTAAAATCATTTTTTTTTAAAATAACAAATTTGGAGAACTTACAGTACCTGATTTCAAGACTTGTTATAAAGCAACACAAATTAGGGGCACCTGGGGTGGCTCAGTCAGTTAAGCGTCATGATCCCAGGGTGCTGTGATTGAGCCCCAGGTTGGGCTACGTGCTCAGCACGGAGTCTGCTTGATATTCTCTCTCCCTCTCTGCCTCCTGCCTGTTCTCTCTCTCAATAAATAAATAAATAAAATAAAATTAATTGAAGATGGGTCATAGAACAAAACATAAAAGCTGAAAATAGAAAGCTTCTAGAAGAAAACTTAGGAGAATATCTTGACAAACCTGGTGTAGACAAAGATTTTGTAGACAGGAGACAAAATGCACTAATTATAAAAGAAAAAAAATAATGAGTTAGGGTTCAACAGTAAACACTCACCGAAAGACACCATATAAGATTTGAAAAGGCAGGCCACAGTTTGAGAGAAAATATTCAGTATATCACATGTGCACACTTACAGTCACACACACATTTGACAAAGGACTTGTAACCAAAATATATAAATAACTCCAATAACCTCATAATAAAAAGTCAAACAACCCTTGGGGCACTTGGGTGGCTTAGTCGGTTAAGCGTCTGCCTTCAGCTCAGGTCATGATCCCAGGGTCCTGGGGTCGAGTCCTGAGTCAGGCTCCTTGCTGAGCAGGGAACCTGCTTCTCCCTCTCCCTCTGCCTGCTTGTACTCTCTCTTTCTCTGTCAAATAAAACCTTAAAAAAAAAAAAAAAAAAAAAGTCAAACAACCCAATTTAAAAAAAAATAGGCAAAAACTTTCAAGGGTCTTTCACCAAAGAAGACATCAAAATAGCCACCATGCATTCAAAGCTGATATCCTTTGATGCATTATATGTACTTTCTTTAAGAAAATCAGATTTTCCTACTGCATTAGTATGTCAGGATCTTACCTATTACTTCTCTCTAGAAAATAATTGCCTCTTGATTCTTTCTGGCCTTTTTTCTTTTCAGGCCAACAGAACTTTTCAGGAGTTGTAATGCTCAGTCAGATCAAGGAGCCATGAATGACATGAAGCTGTGGGAGAAAGGAAGCATAAAGATGCCATTTATCAACATACCTGTTCTTGACATTAAGAAGTGCCAGCCAGAAATGTGGAAAGCGGTAGCTTGTTCACTGCAGATTAAACCTTGTCATAGTAAATCCCGGGGAAGTATTATTTGCAAGTAAGTTTCTTTCCTCGTAATGACTCTCCAGTCTTGGTTCAGACCATGATCTGAACCACAGCCTATCTTTAGAGTTTTCTCTCCCACCACTTCTCTTTGCCCATCCTCCCCACATGTCAAATGCTTTCTCACTTTTTCCTCCTCTGCTTGAAATACTATTCCATCTCCACTTGCCCACTGCCTGGCTTTCTTAGCCTCTCTCAAATGCCAGTCATTCCCATGGAATCTTCACAGATCTCCCCAGCTCATAGTAATTTATCCTTCCTACAAACTTCTGTAGACCTTTATTTGAATTTCTCTTATGGAATTTAGTTCCAGAAACATTTGTCAAGTACCTTCAATACTCAACTCTATTTTTATATTTTAATTTGTGTACTTACATTCTGTTAGACTTTGTTCTCCTTGAGGAGTTTATTCCTTGTAACTTCTTTTTTTTTTTGTCTCCTCTTTCCTCTTTTTCTTCTCTTCAGGGATTAGGGTAATCCTGACACATAGTAGGTGTTCCATGCATGTTTAATGAGTGAGGGAGTTAGTGAATATAGTCATTAGGGCCTATTTCTAGTGAGCATTTTGTGAATGGTTTGCTTAGGAGATCTAGGATAAAGTAAAGATGAAAGCTGCTGTCCTGGGTGAAACCAAAAGCATTAGCCATGTAGTAATCTATGCCAGCTGATCTTCAAGCATCTATTTTTCCAAAAACTTTTCTAAAAACCAAGTCAATATCCAGCCCCTAAGTTGGTGTGTGTCTTGGTGCTGCTGGACACTTGATGACTGATTGCAGATTATTTCAACCTTAAACAGGGTCCAGATCTATTCTCTGGCATGACTTGGCCATGACTTGAGTAAGGGGAAAGATGAGGAGTAACTTGGGTGGCAAGAGGCAACCAGTGGGAAATTTATAGACTCATAGCACAAAAATTTATAGAAAAGGAATCAAATACCTTTTGAAGACTGAGAAAATTTTAAAGTAGTGTACTTTCCAGTTGTTATGGGCCAAACACCTTACTGTTGATAACTAAAAAGATATTTAAAAAGAGAAGGGGACAGAGGGAGGAAGAAGCAAGTAAGCATAAGGTCCTGAAAGAAAAGATGTATGATTTTGCAAAGAGCAAATCAGACTAGCCTGGTTTAATTTCCTTTCAAAGACTGGGACAAGCCACACTGATGGTAATAACAGTACGAGTATAAAATTTGAGCAAGGCCTTTGATCTCTGATAAGAGAAAAGGATGCTTTGCTAGTATAATACATTACTTACTACTATGCAACCTGAGGTCTTCTATGACTCCTGTTTTCTTTTGCCATTACTCTGACCTAACCAGTTGTAAAATATTGTTATGAAAACTCACCTTCTAGAAGGCTTCAGAAACAGGATTGATATTGACTAGACAACATGAGGAGGTTCCTTATTAACTCTAAATTTGTATTTTTCTTCTTAAGATCAGATTGTGTGGAGATTCTCAAGAAATGTGGGGACCAGAACAAATTCCCGGAAGACCACACAGCTGAAAGTATTTGTGAGCTTCTGTCACCTACAGATGACCTAGAGAATTGTATACCTTTGGATACATACCTAAGTAAGTACTTTGTTTTTTTAGATTTCAAATATTTCTCCCTTTCATCTCTGCCCTTCATGTTTGCTTTGGATGAACATCTATCTGTTGAGAATGTGTGGTTTAATTATACTATCTCAATTGCAGACTCTTATCTTATTCGCTTGGTCTTTTTGGCGCTGGAAAGAATTGTCATCTTAAAATATGTAAGCCCAAGTCGGGCGCCTGGGTGGCTCAGATGGTTAAGCGTCTGCCTTCGGCTCAGGTCATGATCTCAGGGTCCTGGGATCGAGTCCCGCATTGGGCTTCCTGCTCCTTGGGAGCCTGCTTCTCCCTCTGCCTCTCTCTCTCTCTCTCTCTCTGTCTCTCATGAATAAATAAATAAAATCTTTAAAAAAAAAAATATGTAAGCCCAAGTGACTATCTTATCAGTCTGAGGAAGTGATGAACTATTGTCAATCAGGAATTCTAAGCAGTGAATCTGGGGCAAACATCTTAGATAATAGCCCCATATCATTGCTATCCCCTTGCCATGATTTGACCAGGAAGTGGAATTTCCCCAGGGAATCTTCAGCTTTTTGTCCTGGGAATATTAGTGTACCTGAGCCAGGAATTGGCTTAGGCTGACCCACCAAATAGGGAGTAAGGAATGACGGTCTGGGTTAGTACATGAAAATGGAACTTTTGCCTCTGCCAAAGGATTCCTGCCAAGAGCTAGAAGAATAAGTTGCTATCTCATTGAGGGATCCTGGAGCTGAGTTTCTCAGCAGGAGGTGACCCCGTGTGGTGGAAACCAGTGAGATGACGAGTAGAACTCATACACACGGAGTACTGTAGTTAGGGTAGGTGCAAGTGTCTGTGCTGCCGCCAGGGGGCGTTAGTGCACCGAGCTGGCTGGAAAGGCAGACTGTGAATTCAGCTCCTACTTGCTTTGTTTTCCTGTGTCAGATAGGACTAAGTTCTACTGCAAATAACAGAACAACAGGGAAAAGTAAAGGAAAGCCCAGAAATAAACAGTCCAGGGCTATTATAGTGGTTCCACCATCCAGAGTCCAGGCTCCTTTTTTTTTCTGCACTGTCCTTAGTGCTTGGCTTCCATCATCAAGGTTACTTGAGGTACTTTATTATCACAACATGCCTCCTGGAATTCTAGCCACAATATTCTAGTGTAAGGGGAAACCACCCTAGCTGTAAGGGAAACTGAGAAAGATGATCTTTTTAGCTGTGGGCCCATTGTCACGCTATTATTAGTAAGCAGGAAGAAAAGAGTGAATGCTAGATTTGCAGCTAGTGATATCAGGCACATTTTCTTAAGGCCAACAAACTGTGTCCATCAGCCTTTATGACCAGTATAGTGAAAAAAAAAAGCATTAGACTCAGTATAGGCCTCTGTGACTTTGGACAGATCACCTCTTTGCAGCCTCAGCTTCCCTGTTTATAAAAGGATTGGGCTAGATGAGATGAGCTCCAAGAACACTTACACCTTTATTAGCCCTACAGTCTGAGTCTGGCCTAAACTCAAGTAAGCAAAGCTAATGTAGTCACAAGCCTAGACTCTATTAGAGCAGTGAAATATATGTGTAGAAGGAAAAAAAGTTAAAGAAATGTTTTTGTTTGAATTTTAATACTCTCTTTAAATATCACATATACTTTATTTTTTTTATTTTTTAAGATTTTATTTACTTATTTGACAGAGAGAGACACAGAGAGAGAGGGAACACAAGCAGGGGGAGTGGGAGAGGGAGAAGCAGGCTTCCCACGGAGCAGAGAGCCTGACGTGGGGCTCGATCCCAGGACCCCGGGATCATGACCCGAGCCGAAGGCAGACGCTTAACGACTGAGCCACCCAGGCGCCCCACACATATACTTTATATTAAGTGAGACTCTGTCATGGTCATTATTTCACAAGTTGACAAATACAATCATGGTACAGGACCCATCTTACCATAGTGAATTATTATAGTTTATGGTAAAATGTGCCAAGTTATTCCTCTTAGGCATAAGCACGTGTTTGACCACCCTACCATCCCTTTATACTACTTATTACTTATCATTAGGTGACTTTTTTATTTATACACACAGAGACACACATGCACACACATACCCCTGGTCTATTTATTTTTATTTATTTATTTATTTTATTCTTATGTTAATCCCCATACATTATATCATTTGTTTTAGATGTAGTGTTCCATGATTCATTGTTTGTGCATAACACCCAGTGCTCCATGCAGAATGTGCCCTCCTCAATACCCACCACCGGGCTAACCCATCCTCCCACCCCCCTCCCCTCTAGAACCCTCAGTTTGTTTTTCAGAGTCCACCGTCTCTCATGGTTCGTCTACCCCTCCGATTTCCCCCGCTTCATTCTTCCCCTCCTGCTACCTTCTTCTTCTTCTTCTTCTTTTTTTTCCCCCGGTCTATTTATTGTCTATTTCCCAAATAAAATGTAACTTCTACATTAGGGATTTGTCAGTTTTATTCACTACTGTATCTCCAGTGCTCAGAACCTTGTCTAGCGTATCGTAGGTACCCAGTAATAAACAAGTGAATGAATGTATGTATGTGTATGCTAAATTCACAAATGATCAGAGCATCTGTGTGTTTTAATAGTTTACTAGAATCAGGCCTCACTTTCTGGTCATGAGCTCTCCATTTATTCTAGCCATAATTAATTCAGATAATTTACAGATCTCTCTTACCTTTTTGGGTTGGTTAAACTGATCTGTGTTTGGTTTTTCAGGGCCAAGTACTTTGGGTAACATTGTAGAAGAGGTCACTCATCCCTGTAACCCAAATCCTTGCCCTGCTAATGAGCTCTGTGAGGTAAACCGGAAGGGGTGTCCGTCTGGAGATCCCTGCCTTCCATTCTCTTGTGTGCAAGGTAAGAGGTAGATGGGTGTGGGTGTGGGGTGAGGGGTTGGATTTGTGTTTCTGTATAGGGATTATCTTTGGAGTGAGCTCACAATGGACTTTATTTTCTAAGTTATGTTTTTCTGTAACATTTGAGGTTTTCCCAATAAACCTATGTTAGTTATATAGGCAGGAGAAAACAAAGACAAATGTAATTTTCAATTATCATTTAGATTGTAAACGGATTCTCATAAAGAGAATTACAGGATTACAGAATTACTCTCATAAAGAGTTACAGGGTTCTTAACAACAAAAGAAAAGAAAACCTTGAGCCTGTTTTTTGTACATTCTCTTCCATGTTGTGATGTTTAAGAAAGTGTACTGCACATTGTTCATGTTTTTTTTCTTTTCTTTCCTTTAGTTATATGGAGAAAAGTCATAGTGGGATGTGCAATTATCTCCATGAGCTTAATGTTTTATTGGGATGCATATGATTTTAAGACTGATTTTTTTTTTTTTTTAAGATTTTATTTATTTATTTGACAGAGGGAGACACAGCGAGAGAGGGAACACAAGCAGGGGGAGTGGGAGAGGGAGCAGCAGACTTCCTGCTGAGCAGGGAGTCCGATGCGGGGCTTGATCCCAGGACCCTGGGATCATGACCTGAGCCGAAGGCAGACGCTTAATGACTGAGCCACCCAGGCGCCCCTGATTTTTTTTTTTTTTAATGCAGGAGGCCTCTTGAATAAGAAGTGTTCATCCCAGTGAATTTTGATAGTCTTTATCTCTTCTGTTGTACAGTGTGGCAACATTTTGCTTCTTTTTATCTACTTCCCAATTGAAAATGTTTCTTTGTCATGTTAAAATCACCATGTAAAAATATCTGTGAAGTAAAAAGGAATAGAAGATTAAATTAAATAAGCATGATGTCTCAAAGGATCATCTATAATATTTGTGTAATACCAGAATATATCAACTATAGAGTCAATGCAAATCTTAAAATTGGAAATGAATGGGTTTTCCTTAAGCGCAATCAAGTGTTCAACTTTTCTTTGAATTTACAATATGCTTGTATTCCATCACTAAAAGTTTTCCTGATCAAGAGTATTCTAAAAAACATTGGGCGCCTGGGTGGCTCAGTCGTTACACGTCTGCCTTCGGCTCAGTTCATGATCCCAGTGTGCTGGGATCGGGCCCCGCATCAGGCTCCCTGCTCAGTGGGGAGCCTGCTTCTCCCTCTCCCACTCCTCCTGCTTGTGTTCCCTCTCTCGCTGTGTCTCTCTCTGTCAAAAAAATAAATCTTTTAAAAATAAATAAAAAATATTGTCAGTTTCCATAGTCCATTTTTTAAATATCTGTGATTTTTTAATATCCTTGATAAGCCCAAAGCAATAAAAAAAATATATCTTACAGCATTTTTGTACTGAACTATAGCTAACTTTGGGGTATAGGTCTATAATCACCACTATCTCACAGAACATGGAATTTTTCATTTGAGAGGATATGTTTTGGTCAGTGAACCAAATCAATTCTTTAGCTGAGTGAAAGTTCTATCACATAATTTTTAGTAGCCACAGAGTACCTATGAGACTTATGTAAAATATATCTAATGTCATAAAACAATGTCATAGAACAATACCATTTCTCTCAGCTTATTTTTGTTTGTACAGGTTGCAAATTGGGAGAAGCCTCTGATTTCATCGTCCGCCAAGGGACACTAATCCAGGTGCCATCATCTGCTGGGGAAGTTGGTTGTTACAAAATTTGCTCATGTGGACAAAGTGGACTCTTGGAAAACTGTATGGAGATGCACTGTATAGATCTTCAGAAGTCCTGCATTGTCGGAGGAAAAAGAAAAAGTGAGTCTTGAGCTGTATTTATTTGCTTTTTGTTTTTAATATGAGATTAGTTATCTTAACTTTGTAGGAAGAACATTGGATAGATTACCACCAAAGAGTAAGGTCTACGAATCAGATCCTCCAGGGCAGTATTTTCCAAACTGTACTCTACAGGACACTGGGACTTCTAAGGAACCCTCTTAGGAGCCTCCTCAAGAAGGGACTAATAGCTAATAACAATTAATTAATACTTACTGAATTTTTAATTGTGTGCCAAGCACTATGCTAAGTCTTGGCCTGTATTATCTCATGTGAGCCTCCCAGTTGTTCTTTGAATTCAGTATTGTTGTGAGGAAGCTGATGCTCAGACAGGTCACCCAGCTAGTAAGTGACCAAAGCAGAATTCAGTCCCAGGCCTATCTGACTCCAAAGCCCTTGCCCTCCACAGGCAAGGACACAGGTATGCTCCTTCCCATCCCTTCCTCCACTATGTCTCTTTACCAGAAGTAAAAGACAGAGTTTGACATTGTGGAAAGCGAACTGGAGGGTGGGAACTACACTGTTGACTAGGCGTTGGGATAGAGCACATGAAGACCTGCCACCCTTTGATGCCCTCTCTACAAGTCTCAGGGTCTTGCTTTTTCACTGCATCCTTAGCCGTGTTTTGCTTATAGCCCTAACAACCATTCATGTCAATATACGACCTCAAAAATTGTGGAAAAAAAATATACTACCTTTGAGAATGTACTCCCCGACAGCTGTTCACTCTGCTACCCTCACCCCTACATCACCCTACCTATCGACCAGGATAGTTCAGCTTTCATATGCCTCTTGGTGTACTCTTCTGTGTGAGATCTTATTTGAAAGAAGGGTGCTTTTGGCTAGAAAGAGCCTACAAGTGTCTGCCCTAGAACAAGTCAGGTATTCATTTTTTTTTTAAGATTTTATTTATTTATTTAAAAGAGAATGGGAGCATGAGCAGCAGGGAGGGCAGAGGGAGAGGGAGAAGCAGACTCTCCACTGAGCAGGGAGCCAACTCAGGGCTCGATCCCAGGACCCTGGGATCATGACCTGAGCCCAAAGGCAGACGCTTAACTGACTGAGCCACCCAGGCGCCCCTAGGTATTCATTTTTTAATCCATATTCTACTTAGCCAAAATGTAAGATAGGTACCTTGTATCACAAAATATCTGAGGATAAACAAATTCATTCCTTCCATAGACTTCCACTGATTAAATGCCTACTCTTTACAGAAGAACATACTAGTGCCTTGTGGGGCTAAAACTGGGATGAGGGATTGAGATCATGCTGTACGTGATCAGATGGGGGAGAATTAGAGCTACAAAAGGAAGAGACCAAGCGCTCTTCAAGGACCTAGTCATTCCTGCCAGGGTATCAGGGGAGTCTTCAGTTCAAAGATGGCATCAGGGCTGATTCTGAAGAGATGACTGAAGTTCCAGAGGAGGAGAGGAGCGTGTGAGGCAAGAGGGGCAGCCAGGAACATTCTCAGAAATTAGGGAGCAGTCTGGTGACACTAGCATGATGTGGGTTTGGGGAGAATTTGGAGAGAAATGGTGGGAGGTAAGTATGAAAACATAAATACTACAGATTTAACCTCTCAGTTTGTATATTCAGAAGTCGTCTTTCAAGAATTTCTGTTTTAAGACTTTTTTCTTTTTTTTTTTAAAGATTTTATTTATTTATTCATGAGAGACAGAGAGAGAGAGAGGCAGAGGGAGAAGCAGGCTCCCAAGGAGCAGGGAGCCCGATGCGGGACTCGATCCCAGGACCCTGGGATCATGACCTGAGCCGAAGGCAGACGCTTAACCATCTGAGCCACCCAGGCGCCCTGTTTTAAAACTTTTTAAACGATTATATTTTTAATGTATGATTTACTTATAAATGCATGAAATGGATCAACATCTTGTTTCTCCTTTTCTTAGGTCACGGGACATCCTTTAATATTGACTGCAATATCTGTTCTTGTTTTGCTGGCAATTTGGTGTGTTCTACCCGCCTGTGCCTCAGTGAGCACAGTTCAGAAGATGACCGTCGCACCTTCACAGGTAACCAAGGCCACCCAGAACCTGTCCTTAGCGGCCATCATCCCTTTGTACCCATTTCCCATCAAGGCAGCCTCACTGGTCTTGCCATAACTGCAAATGTACACAGTAAAATAAATACATAATCTGAGAACAGGATACTTGCCCTCTCTGGATCTGTTTCTTCTTCTGTGAATTGAAGGCATTGAACTAAATGGTTTCCTAGGACCCTTCCAGCACCAATATTCTGAAATTCATGGGTTAAAAAGATCAGGGCCAAGTGATTGGGATGGTTTTGGTTAAATGGAACTTTTCTATCTGCTAAAATACCCCATCCACCCCTACCATTATGTTATAAAATGTATTTTCTAAGTTTGTTTGTGTTATAATGTTTTTCTCATCACCTTCTTCCCTGTCCTGCCTTAGCTTACTAGTTCATTAGGTAGAGACCCCTATAAGTAAAGCTATAGGTAGAAAAAGTAAATGCTGGGCGCCTGGGTGGCTCAGTTGGTTAAGCGACTGCCTTCGGCTCGGGTCGTGATCCTGGAGTCCTGGGATCGAGTTCCACATCGGGCTCCTTGCTCGGCAGGGAGTCTGCTTCTCCCTCTGCCCTTCCCCCCTCTCATGCTCTCTCTCTAATAAATAAATAAATAAATCTTAAAAAAAAAAAAAAAAAAAAACCTCTGCGAGAGGTTTTTTAAAAAAAAAAAAAAGAAAAAGTAAATGCTCCTTCCAATCTAGCGTTTAAAATCTAGAAGTTAGATGTATAAAGTCTGGCTTGGGGGATTTCTGGAATGTCAAAAGGTAATACCAAAAACAAGATAAAGACAAAGGTTGTAAACTAATCATGTAGGTTCCTTCCACTCTTCATCGCCTTAGGGAAGGGGAAGAACAAGAAGGTAACTTGGGAAATTATTGTAATTTTGAGACTTGGGCATTTCTATGAACATCTCTGAGTTGTGTTTGGACTGGGACAATATCTGAGTCCCAAGAAATGTGGTACACTTTGTGGCCAGTAAAATCTCCTTAGAGTCTGCTAGCTAAACGGTCATTACCTTACTTTATCCCAGGACATGAGGGGCTACACACCACAGGGAAAAAGGGTCCTGCTAATTGTACAGTTCATCTTCCAAATACATTTAGATGTAACTAAGTAAATAAATAAGTAGTTTTCCACAAAAATCTTTAATCTACTCTTCATCCCCAATGGTTTTATGGTTTCTCTAAGCAGAATGAATTGCTCTCATCAAAGCAGAGCAGATAAAGGATAATAATAAGGATAACAACAACAACGATGACAGTAAAGCATCAAGGTTGGTACTCAGGGTAGATAGAGGGTGGGGCGGGGTTAATCCTGTCTTCACTTCCCCAGCAGCCTGCTGTGCACTTCTTATTTCTGATTTCCTTTTTATTTCCAATGGGCTGGAGGTATAAGGTCAGTAAATCCCTTATCTATTCTCTTCCCGCCCCTCTCCATGTGTCATACTAACTCCCGGGAAAGAAGAATCAACTTGCTGCTGCAGCCACATGAAATGAAGTAAATTTAGGAGGCTACCTTTCTTCTCTTTACCCAGCACCAAGGGTATTTCAGATCTGGAGCAAAGCAGATCCCAGTAGATAGCAATAGACCATGCTGTTGCTTCTCAAGAAAAGAGCATCGCATCTCATTGGCCTTTTTGCTTCCTGAAGCATAACCCAGCAGCATAAAGCATGGGAATGTCAAGAAAGTAGTGTTCTTGATTGATTGCTTATAAACATTTTTAAGTCTCAAAATTACAGTAATTTCCCAAGTTACTTTCTCATTCTTTTGTTATTACCCTTTAACATTCCAGAAATCCCCCAAGCCAGACTTCAGACATCTAAATTCTCGATTTACACACTAGATTGGGAGGAGCATTCTTTACTTTTCCTACCTATAGCTTTGTTTATATGGGTCTCCATCCCTGGGATCAAGGTCTGAAGGCCTCAATTAGCGGGCAATAAATGGAACAAAGGAAAGCCATTATGCAGACAAACGGCTTTTCAGAGCCTTGCCACCTTTAAAAGCACTATCCGAGATTGGAGGGATGCTTTTTCCTGACTTAATTCACAATTGTTTTCACTTGGGAGCTCCATGTTAATTAGGAAATATGATGGGCAGGGGAATGTACAAGTACCCATAACTGAGTCTGTGTCCTCTCCACAGGTCTGCCCTGTAACTGTGCAGATCAGTTCGTCCCCGTGTGTGGGCAGAATGGACGCACTTACCCCAGTGCCTGCCTTGCTCGCTGTGTGGGCCTCCAAGACCATCAGTTTGAGTTTGGATCATGCATCTCAAAGGATCCATGCAATCCTAATCCCTGCCCAAAAAACCAAAGGTAAATTAAATAGCTCCTTATCTTTTTCTTTTTTAAAAAAAGTTTTTATTTTAATCACCTGGTGCTCATCGCCTATTTCACCCATCCCCCCACCCACCTCTCCTCTAGTAACCATCAGTTTGTTCTCTATAGTTGAGAGTCTATTTGTTGGTTTGTCTCTCTCTCTTTTTTGCCCCATGTTTGTCTCTTAAATTCCACATCTGAGTGAAATCATATGATATTTGTCTTTCTCCGACTTATTTCACTTAGCATTATACTCTCTAGCTCCATCTATGTTGTTGGAAATGGAAAGATTTTATTGTTTTTTATGGCTGAATAATATTCCATTGTGTATATATGTATACCACATCTTCTTTATCCATTCGTCAATTGATGGACACTGGGCTGCTTCCATATCTTGGCTATTGTAAATAATGTTGCTATAAACATAGAGGAGCACGTATCCCTTTGAATGAGTGTTTTTGTATTTTTTGAGTAAATACCCGGTAGTGCAATTGCTGGATTGTAGGGTAGTTCTATTTTTAACTTTCTGAGGAAGCTCCATACTGTTTTCCACAGTGGCTGCACCAGTTTGCATTCCCACCAACAGTGCAAGAGGGTTCCTTTTTCTCTACATCCTCGACAACACTTGTTGTTTCTTGTGTTGTTGATTATAGCCATTCTGACAGGTGTGAGGTGATATCCCATTGTAATTTTGATTTGCATTTCCCTGATGATGAGTAATGAGCATCTTTTCATGTGTGTATTGGCCATCTGTAGATCTTCTTTGGAGAAATATCTGTTCATGTCTTCTGTCTATTTTTTAACTGGATTATTTGTTTTTGGGGTGTTGAGTTTTATAAGTTCTTTATGTATTTTGGATACTAACCCTTTATCAGATATGTCATTTGCAAATATCTTCTCCCATTCTGTAGGTTGCCTTTTAGTTTTGTCGATTGTTTCCTTTGCTGTGCAGAAGCTTTTTATTTTGATGTAGTCCAAATAATTTGTTTTTGCTTTTATTTCCCTTGCCTCAGGGGACCCATCTAGAAAAAAGTTGCTACAGCCGATGTCAGAGAAATTACTGCCTGTGTTCTCTTCTAGGATTTTTATGGTTTCAGGTCTCACATTTAGGTCTTAAATCCATTTTTAATTTATTTTTGTGTATGGTGTAAAAATGTGGTCCAGTTTCTTTCTCCTGCATGTTGCTGTCCAATTTTCACAACACCATTTATTGAAGAGACTGTCTTTTTCCCATTGGATATTCTTTCCTGTGTTGTCAAAGATTAATTGACCATATAATTGTGCGCTTACTTCTAGATTTTCTATTTATTAATCTATGTGTCTATTTTTGTGCCAGTACTATATTGTTTTGATTACTACTTTGTAGTATAACTTGAAGTCTAGAATTGTGATGCTTCTAGCTCTGCTTTGCTTTTCAAGATTGTTTTGGCTATTCAGGGTCTTTTGTGGTTCCATAAACATTTTAGGATTATTTGTTCTAGTTCTGTGAAAAATGCTATTGGTATTTTGATAGGGATTACATTAAATGTGTAGATTGCTTTGGTTAATATAGACATTTTAACAGTATTTGTTCTTCCAATCCATGAGCATGGAATGTCTTCCCATTTCTTTGTGTCATCTTCAATTTCTTTCATCAGTGTTTTATAGTTTTCAGAGTACGGGTCTTTTACCTCTTTGGTTAGGTTTATTCCTAGACATTTTATTATTTTTGGTGTAATTTTAAGTGGGATTGTTTTCTTAATTCTCTTTCTGCTACTTCATTATTGGTGTATAGAAATGCAACAGATTTCTGTAGATTGATTTTGTATCTTGGAACTTTATTGATTTTGTGTATCAGTTCTAGCAGTTTGTTGGCGGAGTCTTTCTGGTCTTCCATGTATAGTGTCATGTCATCTGCAAATAGTGAAAGTCTTTCTTCCTTACTGATTTAGATGCCTTTTATTTCTTTTTGTTGTCTGATTGTTGTGGCTAGGACTTCCAATACAAGGTTGAATAAAAGTGATGAGAGCGGTCATCCTTGTCTTGTTCCTGACCTTAGGGGAAAGGCTCTCAGTTTTTCACCATTGAGGAGGATGTTGCTGTGGGTTTTTCATATACGGCCATTACTATGTTGAGTTATGTTCCCTCTAAACCTTTGTTGAGGGTTTTTCTCATGAATGGATGTTGTACTTTGTCAAATGCTTTTTCTGCATCTATTGAAATGATCATATGGTTCTTATCCTTTCTGAGTGATGTGATGCATCATTTGATTGATTTACGAATATTGAACCACCCTTGCAACTCAGGAATAAATCCCACTTAATTGTGGTGTATGATTTTTTAAATGTATTTTTGGATTCAGTTTGCTACTATTTTGTTGAGGGTTTTGCATCTATGTTCATCACAGACATTGGTCTGTAGTTCTCTTTTTTGTGGTATCTTTATCTGGTTTTGGCATTAGGGTAGTGCTGGCCTCATAGGATGAATTTAGAAGTTTTCCTTCCTTCTCTATTTTTTGGGATAGTTTGAGAAGAATAGGTATTAACTCCTCATTAAATGTTTGGTAGAATTCGCCTATGAAGCCATCTGGTCCTGAACTGTTGTTTATTGGGAGTTTTTAAATTACTGAATCAGTTTCTTTGCTGGTAATCAGTCTGTTCAAATTTTCTATTTCTTCCTGTTTCAGTTTTGGTAGGTATATGTTTTTAAGAATTTAGCCATTTCTGGGTTCTCCAATTTGTTGGCATATCGTTTTTCATAATATTCTCATAATGGTTTGTATTTCTGTGGTGTTTATTGTTATTTCTCCTCACTTGTGATTTTATTTATTTGGGTCCTTTCCCTTTCTTTCTTGGTTAAGTCTAGCTAGAAGTTTTTCAATGTAATTGATCTTTTTTTTTTTTTTTTTTAACTAGCTCCTGGTTTCATTGATCTGTTGTATTGGTTTTTGGTTTTTTGTTTATTTTAGTTTCTATATAACTTATTTCTGCTCTAATCCTTATTATTTCCTTCCTTCTGCTGGTTTAGGTGTAAGATTAGGTTGTTTATCTGAGATTTTTCCTGCTTCTTGAGGTAAGCTTGTATTGCTATAAATTTCCCTCTTAGAACCGCTTTTGCTGTGTCCCAAAGGGTTTGGACCACTGTGTTTTCATTTTCATTTGTTCCCATGTACTTTTTTATTTCTTCTTTTATTTCCTGATTGACCCATTCATTTTTAGTAGCATGTTACTGAACCCCCATGCATTTGTGGTCTTTCCAGATTTTTTCTTGTGGTTAACTTCTAGTTTCATAGCATTGGGTCAGAAAAGACGTATGGTATAACTTCAGTCTTTTTAAATTTGTTGAGGCTTGTTTTGTGGCCTGATATGTGATCTGTTCTGGAGAATGTTCCATCTGCACTGGTCCAGTGTGTCATCAAAGCCATTGTTTCCTTGTTGATTTTCTGTTTAGATGATCTGTCTATTGATTTCAGTGGGGTGTTAAAGTCCCCTACTTTGTATTATTATCAATTAGTTCCTTTATGTTTGTTTGTTATTAACTATTATATGTATTTGGGTGCTCCCAAGTTGAGTGCATAATTATAATTGTTTTATCTTCTTATTGGATTGTACCCTTTATTATTATATAGTGTATTTCTTTGTCTCTTGTTACAGTCTTTGTTTTAAAGTCTATTTTGTCCGATATAAGTATTGCTACTCTGGCTTTTGACATCCATTTGCATGATAAATGTTTCTCTATCCCCTTACTTTGAATCTACAGGTGTCTTTAGGTCTAAAATGAGTCTCTTATAGGCAGTATATAGATGGGTTGTTTTCTTATCCATTCTGTCAGCCTATGTCCTTTGATTGGAGCATTTAGTTCATTTACATGCAAAGTAATTATTGATAGATATGTACTTATTGCCATTTATTGTGGTGGTTTCTGAAGATTTCCCTGATCCTTTCTTGTCTTTCTCTCGTTAGCTGGTTTTCTTTATTGATGTATTTGGATTTCTTTCTCTTTATTCTTTGCATATTTATTAGTGGTTTTTGAATTGTGGTTACCATTAGGTTTGTATATAACATTGTCTGCATACAGCAGTCTATATTAAGTTGATGGTCATTTAAGTTTGAACTCATTCTTTACTCCTTTCCTCCCCACATTTTAGGTATATGATGTCATATATTACATCATTTTACTTTTGTGAGTTCTTTGATTTTTTTACAGAAATACTCATTTTTTACTCCTTTTATTTTTTCTACCTTCATACTGTAATTTTTGATCTTTACATTCAAAGAATACTCTTTAATATTTCTTGTAGGGCTGGTTTAGTGGTCATGAACTCCTTTAGTTTTTGTTTGTCTGGGAAGCTCTACCTCTCCTTCTATTCTGAATGATAGCCTTGCTGGATATTCTTGACTGCAAGTTTTTTCCATTCAGCACTTTGAATATATTATGCCACTCCTTTCTGGCTTGGAAAGTTTCTACTGAAAAATCCACTGATAGCCTTATGATGTTTCTTTCCTATGTAACTATCTTCTTTTGTCTTGTGGCTTTTAGTATTTTTTTCTTTATCACTGTGTTTGGCATTTTAATTACAGTATGTCTTGGTGTGGATCTGCTTTTATTGATTTTGTTGGGGGTTCTCTGTGCCTCCTGGATCTAGATATCTGTTTCCTTCCCCAGATTAGAGAAATTTTCAGCTGTTATTTCTTCAAATAAATTCTCTGATCCCTTTTTCTCTCTTCTTCCTCTGGGACTCCTATAACATGAATGTAATTATGTTTGATGGAGTCACTGAGTTCCCCAAGTCTTTTCTCATTTTGCATAATTCTCTTTTCTCTCTTTTGTTAAGGTTGATTACTTTCCATTACTCTGTCTTCTAGGTCATTAATTCATTCCTCTGCTTCTTCCAGCCTGCTGTTCGTTCCATCAAATGGGTTTTTCATTTCGTTTATTGAGCCCTTTATCTCTATGTTATGCCTTATCTCTGCGTTAAGTGTCTCACCGATGTCCTCCACCCTTTCCTCAAGTCCAGTGAGTATCCATCTGATCATTGCTTTAAATTATCCATCAGCATGTTACTTATGTCTGTTTTGCTTAGATCTCTGGCTGTGGCCTTGTCCTATTCTTTCATTTAGGACAAATTTCTCTGTCTTCTCATTTTGTCTAAGTCTCTGTGTGTTAGAATGTCAACTACATCCCCTGTTCCCTAATAAAAGCCTCGTTTCAAATGTTTAATAACTATTTGTTTTTCTATGTTGAGAGAAATGGCTTTATGAAGAAGTCCTGTAGTGCCCTGCAGTATAGTGTCCCCTGTTCCCCAGGGCCTGGCGCTTCTGGGAGTGTCTCCAATGTGTGCTGCGTGTGCTCTGCTGTTGTGTCCTGACCACTTTGTCCTTCAGGCCAGTCATCTGCAGAGCCTCTCCGCCTGTTGTGGGCAGTGTTTAATCCTGGCCTGAATGTGGGGCATTTTAACTAGGTGTGCTTGGGTCTGTTTGTGAAATGAGACCTGTCACCACTGCTACTAGAACCTAGGCTTTGCAAAACTCCCACATGGGGAGATGCAGTGTGAGCAGGGGTTTGGGCTAGTCTTCTGGAGGAGGGGCCCTGCCACACTGGGACTCAGGCAGTTGTTACTGGAAGGGGCAGTTCTGCAGAACATGATGGGGTCGGGCTTGGTTTAAGCAAGTAAAGTAGCGAGTGTTGGTGCTGCACTGGTTCCTGAAGGTGGCCCTGTGCTTATGCTGAGAGGCAGGGGAGGGAAATGGTGCCTGCCAGCTCCTTTTTTCCCTGGAGGTGTCTCTGTGAATGCTGTCTCTCTGGGACACATCCTGAGATGAGTGAATAACCTCCCTACTGTGTGCCCCATGTGCTCTTCAGATTGCTGTTTCCACACTGTATGTCTCTGAGCTGTTGGCCCTGCCTTTTCTTCAAGAGCAGCCCCAATGTCCTCTGAGCTCTCTCAGAGCCAAGCACGCTGACCTTTAAAACTCCAGGCTTTAAGCCCCATTGGTTCCAAGAACTCATGAAATTCAGGCCCTCTTGCTTTCCAAGCCAATTGTTATGGGGATTTGTTTTTCCCCATGCACTCCCCTGTGTGCTGGTTTGTCTCTCACCTTTCTCTGCAACTGTGGCTGCCCCACCACCACAGGGGCCATGATCCATTTCTCTTCCGAGCCATGTCTCTGCACTTCCTACCTTCTTCTTTACTTCTAGTTGTGGAGTTTGTTCTGCTAGTCTTCAGATCAATTTCCAGAGTATTTAGGATGGTTTGATAGTTATCTAGTGTATTTGTGAGATGAGGTGAGCCTAGGGTCTTCCTACTCTATCGCCATCTTCCCCAATCACTCCTCATCTTTTTCAACTGAAGACCACCACTTACTAAGCATCTATTGTATACCAGACACTGAAATACAAAAATGAATTAAGAAGACCTCTGCCCTGAAGAGTTTGCAGTCTACAGGGAAAGAGCCATGTAAAGCTCCTTGATAACATGCTATGATTGGGGGCCCAGAAGTGGAGTTCATGCAGCCTGGGGGAAGCCTGGGAAAGCCTCTGGAGGATGTGATAATCAGCTAAGAAGACAAGGAGGAGATTGCCAGCAAGGTTGACAGTGGAGGGTGGTGTTGGTGAAGGCAGAGAGAACAACAGGAGCAAAGATCTTGGCTGCTAGAAATGAGGAAATAGCATGGTGTCTCCTGGGAGCTATAGCAGTTCTATAAGACTGAAACAGAAAGTGTGAGGCACAGAATGGTAGCAGACAAGATGAGAGAAATGGATGTATTCTTATTATTAGCTATTTATGCCTGATAGTAGTGGAAATTTTTTTCTACTTATCTACCTCCATTTTAGGGATTGGACATGAGAAATCTCTGGAAATGCAACTTCAGTTTTATGTGACATTATTTGTTTAGGGGCTCCTTCCTCTGCAGTTTCCCCATGAGCTCAGAGTGCAGTGGATCTACCTTAATGATGGGTTTCTGTATATGGTAGCCATAGGGCAGGAGTCCTGCTGACTCTCTTAGATTTAGGCTTCTAGAACAGGAGTTTTCACTAGCTGCCTCAGAGACCTGAACAGGACGCTTCCTTTCCTTGTAAAGGATGTTGTGGAGAATAAGCAATTGCTTCTCCGTCCTGAAAAACCTGACGCAGGATGGAGCGAGGGGAAGATTCTGACACATACTAAAAGAAATGACAAAGAGAATTGGTCACCCATTCTCACACATACTAAAAGAAATGGCAAAGAGAATTGGTCACCCATCTGGCAAAGTTTATACAATGAAAACTAAGCCCAAAAAGTTCCTATGGAAAGAAGACAGGATCCTGGGCATTAAGAAATAAGCTGATAGGATGATATAATTGTATTGGGAGGTGACTTGAGGGTTGTTTTGTTATTTGTTCATTTGTTTTCTCTATTAGCTAACCCTTCTGAATAAGGTTGTTTTGCTCTTGTAATAAAACAAAAAAATCTCAAAGTGGGAAGGTTATGCTGGGTATAATACATAACCAATATAAAAAGAAAAGATTGAAAATTGCAGCTACAAGAAAATGAAAATTTTCTGCATGGTAAGAAATGACAAACTGGAAAGAATATCACGGAGAAAGGGCTGATCTCCTTACGGTATAAGGAGTCCCTACAAATCAACATGAAAAAATCAACAACCTAATATCTGCTGGCCAGACAGAAGGTATAGAGGACTATGATTCTGTAGGAGCTGGGAGTCACTAGACGGAGGGATCTTAAGTTTCTGAATCACTATGTAGAAATCCACCTGCTGAACGCACAAATGGATTGTATTTGAACTTATATTAAAGTCCTGATACTTTGGGGTTTGTATACACTAGCTGGAGTTACTCTAATAAAAGCCTAGTTTCAAATGTTTAATAACTATTTGTTTTTCTATGTTTGTATCTTTGGTTCATTTTTCTATTAGGTTTTTTAATTTTTGCCCATTTTTATGTTAAGTTGTTGATGAAGGTTGCTCTTGAGAAGCTTTCATAGGCCAGGTTTAAAAGTGACATTCACCTCGACTTCCAGCCACACTCCCCTGTCAGAACTCAATCATTTGGCCACAACTATTGCCAGGGAGCCTGGGAAACATAATCTAGATGTGTGCCCAGGAAGAAAATTAAATGAATTTGATGTACATCCAGCCAGTGTACCACAGTGTTTCATCTTTCTCATATTAAGAGAGATGTAAATTAAATTAAAACTACAACTGTAGGGGCGCCTGGGTGGCTCAGTCATTAAGCGTCTGCCTTCGGCCCAGGTCATGATCCCAGGATCCTGGGATCGAGCCCTGCATCGGGCTCCCTGCTCCACGGGAGGCCTGCTTCTCCCTCTCCCGCTCCCCTTGCTTGTGTTCCTGCTCTCGCTGTCTCTCTCTTGCTGTCAAATAGATAAATAAAAAATCTTAAAAAAAAAAAACAAAAAACCTACAACTATATACCATTTTCTTTCTACCAGACTGGCAAAGATAAAAATTTTGGTAACATAATGTAAGGAATCCACTCCCATACAAGAAGGGGCTTGAAGGGAAGGTTGGTACATCCTCTATGGAGGGCAATTTGTCCAAGCCTATCAAAATTTTAAATGCACATACTCATGACTCAGCATATATAAATGTTTATACTTACATAAGGGATCTCGGGAAGACTAAACAAGAAATTGACAATAGCAGCTGTCTTGGGGGGTGGCGACAGCTGGAATGGAAGAGTAGGTGGCAGACTACTTTTGCACTGTATACGATTTTCTATCTTTCCAATTTCACCATGGGCTTGTGTTATCTGTTCAAAAAATAATTGTTTAAAAAATATGAAGCTGTGTTCATTCATCAAATATCTACTGATGTACCAGCCATCTTTCTAAACACTAGGACACAGCACTAAGCAAGACAGAGTCCCTGCCCTGATCATGTTTAACTTAGCCCCCGGATTCTCAACTTTCCAATTGATCTTATTTCTCTATACTCAAATTGATAAGGTTTTTCCTTCCAAACTTACCAAATGTCTCCTGATATTCTTGGTTCTCATCCCTTCCATGTTAATAGATAAGGAAGTTCTAAATATTCTTTTCCATTATTTTTTTTCAAATGTCTTAAATTTCCCAAAAAAACCCCATAACTACATGCATTCTAATTTTAAATCCTGTCAGAAAAGGTGACTGTAGGTGGTAGTAGTAGTGATGGTGGTGGTGGTCATTTCAGAGCAGGAGGCTTATCCCTAAAGAGAGTAGAGGTCATTTCCTTTGAAATTAAAATAATGCTAGCTGCTATATTCTTCTCCTTTTATTTTACAGACTAACATTTATGTATCCTGGTATTTCAAATGCCCAGTGAAAGCTCCACATTTTTTTTTTTAAAGATTTTATTATTTATGAGAGGGGATAGGGTCAGAGGGCAAAGCAGACTCCCTGCCGAGCAGGGAGTCTGCTTCTCCCTCTGACCCTGCTCTCTCTCATTCTCTCTCTCAAATAAATAAATAAAATCTTTAAAAAAAAAAAAAAAAAGACAGACTCGTATTACCCAAGCTGGAAATAAACCCCAGAAAATGCTTCATTTATTATTGACTAAAAGGCCTCTAACATTGGACCCCAACCCACCCGATGGGCCTCATGTGCTGCCACTTCTATCCCTGTGACCTTGGCTCCTGCCCTCAGGGTCACCTCCCCTTTGCCCCCAGCACTGTAGTCGCACCACACCTTTGCTCTTGCTGCTCCCTCAGCCTGGCAGGCCTGGGCAGCCCCCCTAGTCCCCCAGGTGGCTGCCAGGACACCACCTGCTCCTGTTGCTTTCTCCAGGCTCCCGAACCAGAGTGACTCACTCCCACGGGCATTTCGAGTGTAACTTGCTCGCTCACTTCATATGCATGCTTGACTCTCCCACTCTACATAAGCTCCTGGGGATAGGGACTGTTTCGGATTTCGCTCTTGCTTTTTTCTCAACCTCTTGTGCCTCGTCAGTGCCTTACTGGCCCCATCATTGCCCCTCCCAGCATTGGCTGATGGTGCCGCATTTGTGTTTTTCAGATGCATACCCAAACCACAAGTCTGCCTGACAACTTTTGATAAATTTGGATGTAGCCAATATGAGTGTTTGCCAAGACAGCTCACCTGTGACCAGGTTCGCGATCCTGTTTGTGACACAAACCACATGGAACACGGCAATCTCTGCACTTTGTACCAGAGGGGGCAAAGCCTCTTATACAAAGGCCCTTGCCAGGTACAGTTGTTTGGCTGACAAACCCAAGCATAAAATTAGTTTATGATCTTTTACAGATGAAGCAGCAGTAAGACCACTTGGGGGTCTTCTGTGAATCCTATCAAATCTAGAGAATTAAAATGAGCCATCCCAAGACTGGTTTTTTCTCCTAACTCTGGAGGGCCCTCCTGCTTGTGTTGGTACCTTCGGCATCTAGTGGACAAGCAAGAACAGAGTGGCCTCCTGCCACCCACCATTAGGAAAAGAATGCAAAGTTACACACCCCTGGGTGCATCAGTACCGTTTTCACTTCCCCTTCTGTGGCTGTCATTAGCAAATGGCCCAGGAGAATGCGAGTTAAAGCCACCAAGAAGAGTCCTTTCCCACTCTTTCCACCAAAGTCCCACTCGTAGAAGAGTGAGTGAAAATTTCTCGAAGACTTAATGTCTTTTTACATCAGTTTATCTCTCAGCCTTTTACGGTTCATGTCAAAAAAAATACTCCCAAGGACAACCCCACACGCACCACTGCAGCCCCACCCCCACCCCCCACCCCCGGCCCCCAGCCAGCTAACACCTGACATGATTGCTTCTCATTTCCTGGTCTTCACTGGCAGGAGAATGCCTTCAGCGTGTGTCCCTAGGTGTGTTTTCCCTCAGAGCTTGTGTTCCAAGTGCACTGATAACATCTACTCTGAATTCCCAGTCTTCTCTTCCTATTTCTTCCCTCTTACTGGCTGCAAGGTTTGTCTTACTTATCCTAACCTACCTGATGGGTCCAGAGTCTCCACCCCACTGATCTCTCCACTCTCCTCTACTTATCCCTACCCAGCATGAAATGATAAGGCTTCTGAATTTGCAGGGAGATTGATCTTGTTTTCATCGAACAGGTAGGTAGTTCTGGAATGATTGAAGTCTGGGGTGAAAGGGGGCAGTATCTCCTATCAGTTCACATGGAATGAGCACCCCTGTCCTAGAGAGCCCCAGCAAAGTAATCGTTTCAATTCATCTTGAGACAGCCTTATTGACCCCACCCCAACCCAAAGTTTAGCTGACCTTAGGAGCTTAATTAAGAGGGTCCAGGAATTTATAGCTGTGTCTTTGTTCCTTTCTATTCTGTACTCTTGGTTAGAAAAAATGTACCATAGAGGTTTATAGGCTAAATGTGCTTTGTCATCAGCCTTTCTGCAGAGCCACAGAGCCCATCTGCGGGCACAATGGGGAGACCTACAGTAGCGTGTGTGCTGCTTACTCAGATCGTGTAGCAGTTGATTACCACGGGCCCTGCCAGGCTGTTGGGACCCTCTCAGAGTACAGTTCTGTCGCTGAGTGTGCTGCAGTGAAGTGTCCTTCGCTCTCTGCGACTGAGTGCAAACCCGTCATCCCGCCAGGTAGGCTGGCAGTATTTGGGGTGGGATTGGGAAGACTTCCTTATCTACCTCCAGGGAGTGAGTCACTCAGAAAGAGAGTTGACTCATTTACTTAAATTTTTCAAAAAGTCTTGGCTTGGGGCGCCTGGGTGGCTCCGTGGGGTAAGCATCCAACTCTTGATTTTGGCTCAGGTCATAATCTTGGGGTCGTGAGACTGAGCCCTGCGTCAGGCTCCGTGCTCAGCGGGAGTCTACTTGAGATTCTCTTTTTCCTTCTCCTTCTGCCCTTCCCCCGCTCGTGATCTCTCTTTCTCTCTTTCTAAATAAATAAATAAAATCTTAAGAAAAAAAGTTTTGGCTCTACCTGATGCTGATTAGTTGCATTATTCTGGGTCCACCTTAAAAAGCTATAGATTACCTTAGACATCATCTTGTCAATTGGGTTTAAAACAATGTAGCAGGGGTGCCTGGCTGGCTCAGTCAAAAGAGCATGCAACTCTTGATCTCAGATTTGTGAGTCTGAGCCCCACGTTGAGTGTAGAGATTACTTAAAAATAAATCCACCTAAATAAATAAATAAATAAATAAATAAATAAATAAAACAATATGGCAAAATTTTTCAGGCAAGATCCCACCAAACACTAATATATAAATAGATAAAGCGATATTTCGTTACTAAAATTATGGTTATTAGTTCAAATGCATAAAGTTTACTCATTATAAAGTTAATAAACAAAGAATTAGTAGTTAATGAATAAAGAATAAGTAATGAATGAATGAATAATTGAAGTACTTTTGAGGAACACAAACATTTGAAATTGAGAGAAACATAAGATAGTGGTCTTAGATTGGCCTTAGCATCTAGTTGCATGTAATTAAGAAAGTCTTGTTTCATACAGACTCATATAAGTAGTAACAGTTTTCTTTTTTTTTTTAAGGTTTTTTTTTTAAAGATTTTATTTATTTGACAGAGAGTACAAGCCAGGGGAGAGGCAGGGAGAGGGAGAAGCAGGCTCCCGCAGAGAAGAGAACCCGACGTGGGGCTCGATCCCAGGACCCTGGGATCATGACCTGAGCCGAAGGCAGATGCTTAACCACCTGAGCCACCCAGACACCCCAGTAGTAACAGTTTTCTTAAACTACTTACCTTAGAGTGCTGTACTTTTCAGTTAAACAGAGGTAGCAGAAAAGACTTTATCCCACTTCTGCACAGAACAGGGTATCTGGAGTCTGACAAGTTCATTCCTCCATCCCTGGATTCATAAAATGTTTCTTGAGCTTCTGCTGTGTGCCAGAGACTCTTCTAGGCACTGGGGCACAGCAGTGAGCAAAACAAAGCCTCTTTCCTCCTGGAGACCATGTTCTCATATTTTGTTACCATTTTTTAACAGCTTAAATATAATTTTTAAAATTAAATTTTAATCAAACACTCACAGGATCCCTAAAACATCTGTTCCCTTGTTTTGCAGACAGGAAATCAAAGGCCCAGGAAAGCACTTGCCTAGGATCACAGTGAGTTTTGAGGCAGGGCAGGGTCCAGGCCCCACATCTCTTGAAAGGCTATCTCTCTCTGCTATCATACCATCACGTGTCTCCCTGAGAAGTGGTAAAGGATGAAAGCAGGGGTGGAGGAAGTATTTGGGTAAATGTATAGATAATAAGATCCCTGTTGGTCAGGGAACATATCTAAAAGTACAGTCATCAGGGAGGACAGCTACAACTCTCCTAACACAAAATGAAGGGTTGGTTATTTCACCGACTATTTTGAATTCTCATTTTCTAATTCTGAACACACATAAAATGGTTTCTGTTATACAGGTGCTTGTTGCCCATTATGTGCTGGAATGTTAAGAGTTTTATTTGACAAAGAAAAACTGGATACTATTGCGAAGGTAAATTGCTTTATGTGCCAGGTACTGTTGAAACCTTATTGATAAACCTCTCATAATCCTATAGAGTAGAATGTGTTGTCCCATTTATAGAGGAAGAAAGTAATTCACAGAAAAGCAACTTGCCCAAGGCTATATAGCTCATAACTAGTGGAACTAGGGTTTGAGCACAGGCTGTCTGGCCCCCAATCCTGTGCTCCTTTCCTCTACACCCTGGCTGTTTGGTGACCTTGCCGTGCACAACACAGCCTGAGCCTGCCTTAGAAAAGGTCCCCTGCTTGCAGAGTATGTACAGTTAGAGCTCGAGGCAGAACCAAGCAGCCAGAGACTGGTAGTTGCCCAGATGGTTTCAAGGCGGCCTGCCCTCAGTCCCCATTCCTCCAGGGGGGGTGCTTCCAGAACCTGCCACCTTCCCATGGCCGCTTTGCCCCTTTCCCTTTGATGTACCATCACTTCTGCTCCACTTCTGTGGACACAGGGTTCCAGAAATGTAGCAGCCAACACCTGCCACTACCTAGAAAATTATCCCCGTTTGGATTCAAATACCTGTATTTTTATAGGAAGACTTTAATCATTTTCCTGCGGCTCCCAACTCAGAACAGTCCCTGAAAAGGGAGTGGGGGGCTTTGGGTGAGGTTCGTCTTGGCTACAAAGCTCAGCAGTAATACAAAAGCCCTTTGGAAAGGACTCTGGAGATTTAGAATTCAGCCAGCAGGGCCCCTTTTGGGGCCCCACACTTAGGGTTCCAATAGGCAAGGTAGCAAGGTAGCCTAGGCAGTAATAAGGAATTCCTCTTTTATTCAGGTAATGGAATTTTTTTTCTGTTCCCAGGTAACAAACAAAAAGCCAATAACAGTTCTGGAAATACTTCAGAAAATCCGCATGCATGTATCTGTCCCGCAGTGTGACGTATTTGGATACTTCAGCATTGAATCTGAAATTGTAATCCTGATCATTCCTGTCGATCATTATCCAAAAGCTTTGCAGGTGGGGTTCAGCATGCATTGTGCAGGCTTCTTGTTTGGAGGACTTAGGAGGGGGTAGGAAATGGAGGCATTTGGAAAGCTAGGGCAGGAGGGAGAAAAGCAAGGCAGACTCAGAAGGACAGAGCTGTACCAGGTGAGGTTTTCCAGGTGACTGAGGCGGGGCACATATCTGACAGCAGGATGTGAAGGAGTGGCAGAGTGGAGAGGCTGAGAGGTTGCTCAGAGTATGCAGACACGGAAGGCATCTGCTTACATACAGATGAGGCTGTTGGGGCCCAGGGAGGGAAGGGGCTGATACAGGTCATGCAGTGACACAGCCGGAGTAGATACCTGTCCCCTTGGGACAGGGGACGAGAAGATACCTGTCCCCTGCTCCCAGTGGGGAGGAGAAGCCCACCGGGACTGGTCTTATGGACCCCATTTTTCTTCCTCATACTCTAGAGGTGAGTCTCGCTTCTGTGGGCCCAAGTTCAGTATCAAAACAGTGGGGGCTCAAGTGAAGGGTGAATACAAGCGGTTTGTACACTGCCACATCAGGAAGCTGAGGAAAGCCCCTCGCTCTCCTCTGGGATGGGGAAGGAAGCCCTGAAAGTCCATTGTGTCTAACTGTGGGAAGGTAATGTCTGCATGTGGCTAAGTGGCAAGGGCAGTGGCATTGTGCATCAGTCCTTTTCTGATTTAATTTCCATCGATGCTGTTACTATTGGTGTAATAAAATAAGACTATATTAAAATGTGACTTTGGCTAAAAAAGGACAGAGAAAGCACATTCTCTGTTAGAATATATGTGGATTGTGTCTGACTTGCCCATTTCACGGGTCCTGTGGTTGTAGACTTTGAAAATCTGATTCTCCTCTCCCAGATTGAGGCCTGCAATAAAGAAGCAGAGAAGATCGAATCCCTCATCAACTCCGACAGCCCCACGCTGGCGTCCCACGTCCCTCTGTCTGCCCTCATCATTTCCCAGGTACAGGTCTCCAGCAGTGTGCCATCAGCTGGCATCGAGGCCAGAGCCCCCTGCCCCTCCTGCCTCATCCTCCTCAGCCTGGGCCCTGCCTTGCACATGGTCTGGACACATAACTGACCACCCGTGAAAAGTGCAAAATGTTCCTCCATTGAGTTTTTCTACATTGTGAAAGACATGCAGGACTCCTGGTTTGTAGTTGAATGGTGGCCAAGGAGAAGCACTTGTCACCTCTGTTCACCACACAGTATTTTTTTTAATCTGCCAATATTAGGGTTTTTGTTTTGTTCTTACAAATGTTAAAATATGTTCTTCCAAATACTAATGAAAAGAGGATGTCTTCTTTTGGTGGATCACTGCCTTACAGTTTATACTTTGCTCATTAGATGGGTTCCCCCCCCCACACTGTAAAACAAATTTGGTATCATTGGTAAGTGAGATGATCACTTTTTAGAAAGGAACTCATTTTACTATAAGCTTCATACCCAAAAATTTCATTTCAGAGTTCCTTTAAGTATTAAGGTGCCCCTAGTGTGTGTGTGTTTGTTTACAGATAATTACCTACTCTGTCTAGAAGCTAGGGGCCACCGTGAAGAGCCTGCTATTAGAGTGTGAAATAAGGATAATGCATCTTTGAAATTATCATATAAATCATCAGGCAAATTTAATTTACAGAAATTTAATTCAAGAACCCATCTATTGTGTTCAGCAAAGCCAGATAAGGAAATGGCATTTACGAGATACATTGTAAGCAATAGGCTCAGTGGTTACTAATGTGTGTATGACTTTTGTGAAGGGGAGAAGTTATATCACATCAAAGCATATTGCATTATGCATTTTTATATTAACCAGAAGTATATTCTTCGGTATTCATCTGAGTAAAACTTAGAGTTTTTAAATATCAATCTTTAAACCAATTGCTGCTACTTATATACTTGCCAAAAAGTGAAATAATTAGTAGTTCATGTAAATAATACATGATATTTCTATTTTATTATGAAGAAGGTAAATAGCCATATTTGTAAAATGACAATCATTTGTGTTAACCCAGTACTTTCCGTTTGTGAAGACACATTGCTTTTTGTGATATGCACAGTGTGGGTAAGTGTTCTGTCTGACTTTCTTTTTTGATATAGAATTATAAAGAATTGTGGTTTATATATTTAAAAATGTCAATCTAAGTATTAAAGTGTTTGCATGTTGTCTAAGCAATTGAATACTTTGAATGTGTTTCACAGTTTGAAATAAGCTATTCAATGTAATGCTTCTTGTTTGTATGCACCTAAACTTAGATGTTACATGAAGTATTTTTTTCAGTATTATATGTACTCTTTGAAATATATAGGGGTATGCTCATTATACCAAAATATTGTTTAAAAGTGGGCACTTAAAGCTTTCAGAATATCTCAGTGCTGATGTAGCATGTTTGTTGCAATTGCTTTTTCTATATAAATGTCTTCAATGCAATATACTGGAAAGCTTTTCTATTTTAATAAAAATAATTTTATATGATTATGTGTACTTCCAAGCAGTGTGGACATTTGAAACGAAACCACTGACCACTCTTGGGTAAGCTATGTCCTTTGCTCTAGAAGAAGAAATTATGCGAGTTTTATTATTCCAAGCCAAGGGCCCCAGGAGAGCAGGGCAGCTGGGACGGGGCTGGTCAGACCAGACCGAGGCTTGACCAGAGGGCACGCTGTGGCAGGAAGTCAAGTGCAAAGACCCCAGCTTTAGGCCCTCCAAGACCCAGCAAGAGACGAGGCAGTCCTACTCCCCACTGCCCTGGGCCCAGCGTTGCAGCTCCACGGTACATACTGAGGGCAGAGGGAACTCTGGGCTGTGGACACAGAAGGCCTGTTGATGAGAGCCTGAGAGGATCTATCAGTCATGAGGCTAAGGCCCCAAACCTCCATGGCTGACAACAACAGAGGCTCACATTTCACTTCCATCACGTGTTTACCGTGGGTCAGCTGCACTTCTGCTTTACACCGTCTTCACTCCGGGACCCCTTCCAGTGTCCTCACAGAGTGGGAGGAAAGAGGCTGGAGCTCTGAGGGAACTGCTCGGAGCTTGCTCTTGGGCTGCTGGTCCTGGCGGGGTCGACAGCACAGGTGCTGCTAAGGGCCAGGCTGACAACGGACACCTGCTGGGTTCCTGGATAGGCCGCTGAGGTCACCACTTCCTCCACCACGGGTTCCATCCAGCTGTGGCAGATTCCTGTGCAGGAACTAGGAGACCTGTTGGTGTTTTACCTGGAGGCGTGGCTGGCTGACTCGATCTTCAGCCCAGACACCAAGTCATAATTCTGAAAATGGAGTGGATGAGCCAGGTCCTGCCGGACAGAGGACATAGTTCACTTTGGAGACTTAGCTGAAATCTCCATCTTCGGTCAGCCCTGTGCACAAAATCAGGTGGAGAGCATACCCCTGAGCCCGGCATGGTGGCACCAGGAACGTCGTGCCCGAGATACGCGTGTGCACAGAGGAAAGACCATGTGAGGACAAAGCAAGATGGGAGCCATCTGCAAGCTAAGGAGACAGGCCTCAGAAGAAACCAACCCTGCTGACACCTTGATCTTGGACTTCCAGCCTTCAGATCTTTGAGAAAATAAGTATCTGTTGTTTAAACCAAAAAACAAAACAACAACAACAAAAGGAGGAGGAGAAGAGACAGAACCACAGCTGTCCCTTAGGTCTCTGCTTAGAAGTGACTCTGTTATTTCTGTTTACATCTTACTGGCCCAAGCAACTCACATGGCCACTCCCGACTTCAAAAGGTAGGGAGGTATAATCTTCTGGGGTGGGTGTGTGTGTTGGGGGGGAGGCAGCAAGGATGGAGCTGGGGGAGGGACCATGAGTATTTGGAACAATAATAAAGTCCACCATGGAAGTCATTTCTCATCAGGATAGCCAGGACGGACAAAAATTTTTTATTAGAAAATTAGTAGAAGTTTCATAGTCTGGGGAAGGAACTAGAGAAATGAGAGAGGTTCTTGGGTTTGGGGGAAGGGGAATATTAAGGGAGGGAAAGATCTACAGGTCGCTCCTGTTCTCATGACACAATCATGAGAACTCTGAAGACAGCTAGGAGCAAAAAAGGCCAGGTCAGGTCAGTCTGGGGAGATAATGCTCCTCACCTGCATGCTGCTGTGGCGAACACACCCAGCCTGCCCTGTGGATGACTGTCGGTGGCTTTCCAGCGCCAGTGCAGGATGCAGCCCCTGCTGCTTAGCTCTCCAGCATTCTGCCTAAGGCCCAGCGTGTTGGGCTGGTAGAGGCCTCGTATCAGGATTCTGTAGGAGACGCCTGGGGCTGTGGGGGGAGAGAGGGGAGGTT
>NC_058415.1:58267055-58316199 GCF_002201575.2 Neomonachus schauinslandi
GGGGGGGTTTTTTTTTTTTTTTTTTTTTTTTTTTTTGCGAGAGAGAGAGAGAGAGAGAGAGAGAGAGAGAGAGAGAGAGAATGAGAGACAGAGAGCACGAGAGGGAGGAGGGTCAGAGGGAGAAGCAGACTCCCCGCTGAGCGAGCAGCCCGATGCGGGACTCGATCCCGGGACTCCAGGATCATGACCTGAGCCGAAGGCAGTCGCTCAACCGACTGAGCCACCCAGGCGCCCAGAGAGGGGAGGTTCTTGTGCCCCAATAATTTTAGCAGGGAGGACTCTGCAGGAGGAGGACAATTTAGAAGGTGAGATAACCACATGAAAAGTAGTTTCCAGAGAAAGATCCAGAGGCTCCTCTGGCCATAGGTAATGAAACCAAGATACTAGAAAAACAAATGAAATCGCTCCCTGTCCAGTCTACAGGAAGTAACTGGGCAGGAATGGACCCTGAGAGAGTCCTAGGTCCAGCCTGGGTCGCATGCCCACCTCTGTGGTAGAGAAGGAAAGAAAGGTAGGGGAGCTCTGGTCCCACCTCAACCTGATGGGATGGATTTCTCTCAGGGAATAACCTTTTTCCTAGAAGAGGCCTTCTGCCAGATGTGTCCCCTGGGGTGTGTGCATCTCTGTAACAGGCCATTAGCCCCCAGACCAGTTCAGCCCAGAGCACACAGCAATGCCTCGCCCTCGGGCCGGGCACACACCCGTGAGCCACCAGAGCCCAGTGACAACCACGGGGGTGCTCTGAAGGCTGACCTACTGAGAAAGGGAATTATCCAAAGTGACTAATAATAATATATTTGTTATACCAAGAGCAAAAATGGGAACAAAGAGGAGAGTCTGATGAGTGCAGGAAATTTAAATCCATTAGTGCAAAAAGAAACAGGCCAACTCGAGGAAGATTCTTTTGCTTCCTGGATGCCTCGCTTCGGAACCAGCTCTATCAGGGAGCTTCCCAAGGCTCCAGGACAGAGGACCCAGGCTTAAGGCTTGTCACTGGATGACACTGACTCCAAAGTCACCATTTTTCTATAGCACAGGGACAGCACAGGTATGTCACTCACGCCACCACCTCCTCATTTTGTGTCCGTGGCAGAGATCGCAGCTCTGTCATGGTTTCCTGGTGATTGTCTCAGCTCTAAGCTAAGCTTCAAGCACAGCGTTCTGAGCAAGAAGAAAGACAAGTCACAAGCGCCTTCTCCTTTTGCTGCCAATGCCTCTTACGAGTAAGAAAACTATTTCTCAGAAACCCCTCAGCAGTTGTCCCTTGCGCTTCCTGGGCCAGGATCAGGTCGTATTCCCGGCCCTACATGACTGGCCCCTGGGAGCAGCATGACTATAGCTAGCTAGTCAGGGTCTGTACACTCTGCTGCCCAAGCGGAGTCAAAGTCCAGGAAGGCAAGTAAGAAGGCAAAGGCCACCAACAGCATTTGCCTCCAGATAAAACCAGTCTCTCGGCAGGCTCAGCTTGTTAGGGTGTAAACAGGAAGACAGTTTTACCTTTCTAGGAACTGCCTTCAGCCGTGCTCGGTGGACCCCTGTCTGCAGCTAGGTAGTAGAACCCCGTATCAACACTGCCTCCATATCATCAGTATCACCTCCAGTTATCCAAACAGCCTCATTTCATTTCTCAGGCCTCTTCCCGGGTTATTTTAAAGCTTCAATCCCACACCCTCCTCCAGCGTCAGCTCACTTCTCAGTGAGTTGGTGAGCTTGGCATGGTGTCACTGTTGGCATCAGTCAGTCCCTAGGACACCTTCAGTACAAGCTTTGGGACATTTGTTTCTGGTAAGAAGGTCTGTCACCTAAGATCTGAGTGGCACAGCGGTTAGTTATGGTTTGCCTGTACAAAACAGGAGTAGGTAATCTAATTGTAGTCTGTACAGTCGTCTGTACACTGTCTAGTGTGCCTTGGGAGGAGTTTGGAGGAGGAGAGAAAGGAGAAGACAGAAGGCTCCTTGGAGAGGGTTGGATTTGAGCTGGGCCTGAGAGAAACAGGAAGGCTTTGCCAGATGATTTTAGGAGATGCATTCTTGGTAAAAGGTACAGTATGAGCAAAGGTACAGAAGCAGGAGAGTCCGCGTGGGTCCCAGTAACAGAAGAGTGGAGCTGACAAGTTCGGAAGGGGAGGTATCAAGCAGATGAGATGTGCTGGCCTTGAAAGGCATCCAGAGCCTCTGCCCTCACCCTCTCGGTTCTTCTGACTGACCTGGATAGCTCTGGTGTGCATGAGAGACCTTTGATTTGAGATCATCCCCTGATCTTGTTATGAGGCGGTGCTTCCTCTCCCTCTGTCCTGTGAACATCCTGGACTCTACCGAGGAGACATTAACTGAGCCAGGCCAGGTGCCAGGCTTCCCCTGGGCCTGGCCTCCATTCTCAGGGTTTAGCCTCAGCCGGTTTCAGTTCCACTGCGGGAAGAAAGTTAAGCCTGCCAGCAATGCTGATGGCCTTGACACAAAATCCATAGAAGAGATTTTATTTTCCTTCATTTGATTTAATGGTTTTCCCTCAGCCCTGGGCTGGTGGGAGTCAAACCCCCATACCCCCATACAGGCTGCTCTGTTTCTCAAAGGGACAGGAGGCCCTGCTCCGGGATACTCCTCTCCCCCTGTCTCCTAGCTGTGGAAGAGGCCTGAGTTGTGAGCCCTGCCAGCTGAGGGGAAGGGACAGCGGAGGCATCATTCCTAGGGAAATTCCTTTCCCTGAAATCCAGCAATTTTGGAGCTAGAGGGTAGATTTCCACTTTGTACATAGAGGGAAACAGGCCCAGAGAACAGAAGTACTATTCCAGGGTCGTATAGCAAGTCAGAGCAAAGCCAAGGCCTGAGGCCAGGTCTGGGCTTTCCCTGGCACAAGGCAACCAGCAGGATTTGTGCTGCTCAGGGATGGAGCCAGCCATGTGGGAGAGCTCCAAGAGGGTGGACACCAGGGGGTGGGTAGAGTGAACTAGGTTCAATGTCAGGTCAGACTGACAAGGCAGGCACACTAGGTGGGGTCTGATAGACAAGTCCAAGCAGAAATAGGAATCATGAGAGTAACTGATACATCTCTCTAGCACTTTTATTGACAGCTTACACAATGCTTTTCACCTTGTTCTCTCACTGGCCCACAGCAAAATGGTGCACAGAGACAGTACATGCAAAGTCTAAGGTCAAGTTAGATTCTCAGGAACTTAGGCTAGTGGGAGGCAAGGGTAAAGGGAGGAAGCCTTCATATGGGGAAGCATGCTAACACCCCTGCTCCCAACTCCAAACACTTTCATTTTTCCAAAATGAAGTCCACTGTATTGTTTTCTCCTTATAAAAAATAACACGTGCATTCCCCATACCTGGAAATATAAACAAAGGAAAAAGTTACCCACAATGCACCTTCCTCTCCCTCCTTCTACCAGTGAGCGCAGAATCCTTCTAGAGTCTTCTCTGTAGGAAGATCTCTAATTGGGGCAGGATTCCTCCTCTGTCCACGAGGGGGCAGAGGTGGTTACCTCACAGCCCTGTGAGGGGAAGTTCCGGAACCTGGTTTCATATTTGGGGTGTCTCTGCTGTCCCTGCTGGTTTGGCACTTTCCTGCCAGATGGAAACCCCAGCTTGGCCAGAGCCGTGCCAGGTAATCAGGTGACATGCTACGCTCTCCCTGAGTACCACCTCCCCTCTCTTCCCCCTACCAGTCTGGCACTGAACTCCGCCGAGATGTGAGCCCGCAGGTAAGCTTTGCTGTCGGTCCCCGCCCAGCAGGAAAACAGGTGCCCCCCCCCCCCCCCCAATTAGGATCATTTGAGGAAGGCTTGATAAGGGGACTATCTACAAGGGTGCAAGCAGAGTGTAAGAAACTGCAGGGGAGTGCGGGTGTGAGCCTTAACAGGGGGCTACTAGGGCCCCTAAGTCCGCAGCGGTGAGGTGATCCCCGGGACACAGGAGCGCCGTGCGTGCACCACCGTTTCCTCCGCCCCGCCATCTGCTGAACCCGGTCACAAACCCGAGGACAAGGGAGCCCGTTGCTGTAACAATGCAGCTCTCCGGGGGAGAGCGGAGCCAAGTCAATTTGGGGAAGGAAGTGGAGCAAAAAGAAGATAGCAGCACAGTCGTCCAGAGCAACGCCGAGTCAGAGGAGGAGGAAGGGTGGCGGCATCTGCCCACTCTTTCCAGCGCGGCGCCCAAGATGGCGAAGGCCTCTCGGCTTCACCCGGGGGGGGCGACCCCCGGCGCGCTCTTCCTTCCTGACCCCGCTCACCTCCTGGGTCCTCTCCTGGCCCTTCACGCCACCATCTTGCGGCGTCTCTGCCCACCCTCCCTGATGGAGAACACGCCCGGCCCTCCGCACCTTCTTTACTCACACAAACCCGCCCTCAGGCAGTAGCGCTTGAGCCGGTTCGCGCGGCGGGGCAGTGGGCCAGGTGGGCGCTCCGGAGCCAGCTCTGCTGCCCCCGCCGCAAGCAGCCGCAAGGAGCAAGCACCCCTCGGAAGAGTGAGTTCGACCAACCAGGCTGTTCTTGTGGGGAAGGGATATAGTCCTCAAAATATAATGCCTGTGGTCCTGTGTCTACACCTGAGTGCTTTTAAAATGTGATGCTGTCGTCGTTGCTATTCTGAACGTTCCCCCTACGATGGAGTCTGGTTATTGATGCTCTGTAAAAAAGCTGTTGATCAGTTAATTGGCTGGTCGGTTGGTTGGTTAGTTAAAGTTAGTTGAGAGAGAGAGCTTGCGTGCGCACACATAGGAGCACCAGCAAGAGAAGGGGCAGAGGGAGAGAACCCCAAGCAGACCAGCGCGCGGCTCCATCTCACTACCCCGAGATCCCGACCTCAGCCCAAACCCAGTAGAATGCTTAACCAACCGAGCCACCCAGGCACCCCGCTATTGATTTTTTAAAAATGTTTTTTGGACCTGGCCATCATTTTGAAAATTTTATATTAGTTTAATTGATTTTCTTAGTTTTTTTCCAGGGGGAAGCTTAAAGCTCCTTCTCTCTCCCTTCCAATATTTATACGTCTTAGGTCTTACTGTTGTCCTGGTATTGGCTAGAACTCCCAGAACAAAGTCGTGTAACAGTGGTGATAACTGGAAAACTTATGTTCTTGACTTTAATGGGAATGTCCATCCTTTTCATGTTAAGCATGTTAAGCATGCCATGTGCAAGTCTGACCGTGTCTTAACTGTTTGCTTCAGGGGGCTTCCTTTTATACTGCTGAGGGAAAATTTAAGAGTTGTCTTTTTTTTTTTTTAACTCAGTAATGGTTATTGAATTGTATCAAAGATATATTTAGCATCTGTTTATGTTTTTCTTTGACTTATTAATATAAATTGTGAATATATTTCTTAATATGAAACCATCCTTATGCCCTTGAAATAAATGTTATTTGGTCATAATGTATTATTCAAGTAATACACTACTAGATTCAATTTGCTGACTCTAGCATTTATGTTCATAAATGATGTTGCGCTATGGTTTTTTGTATTTGCTGTACTTTTCAGGTTTTGGAATCAAGATCATTCTAGCTCCATTAAATGAACAGGGAAGGTTTTCTATGCCTTAGACCATATGAAAGATATAAGAATCACCTGTTTCTTAATAGAGACAGACAATAGAACTTGGCTGCAAAACTATTCTGGGTCCATCTGTATTTGGGTAAGCAGTAATATTTTCCCTTTTTACAAATGGCTATATTGGTTCTTTTAGATTTTTTTCTCTTTTAAATAAACCTAGAAAATTGCCCAATCCAGAAAAACTACTAGTGGAGAGTTGACAATATTATTTTTCTGAACACTCCTGAAAAGAGATTATATCCTCTTTTTTTTATTACTAAGGTAGTACATTTGAGTTTTCTCTCCATCTTTAGGCTTTTTTATTGATTTGATTTTATAGAGTTTTATCTATTTGATATGCTTTCCAGCTCTAGAATGTAGTTTTCAATTCTGCTCTTTTTCTGTTTTCTAATGCATAATTTTCTGTTTTTAACTATATTAGTTTCTATATTCAATTAATTTTTAAACACTTTATTATGGAAGATTTCAACCTTATAATTTGAAAGTGAAAATTCCTATACTCACCATTGAGGTTCTTCAGTGAATATTTTGCTATATTTGCTTTATCACTATTCATCTATCCATCCCTCTTATTTTTTTATGTTTCAAAGTAAGTTGCAATCATCCATACATTTTGCCCCCAAATACCTTAGCATTCATTCATTAACTATAGTTCAATATCTGTTTATGGTTCTTTTCTTTATTTTTTGTAATTTGTCTAGCTCCTCTCATCCAACACTTAGTTTATTTTTTTCCTTTAAAATAAGTAGTGTAATAATATTTAAGATTTATTGACCATCAGTCATGTTTCAGGCCATTTTAGGGGCATTTTTTAATCAAAGATCAAGGGACAGCCTTCTCTCTCCAGGCCCCAAATTAGGTAATAGATTGTTTTCTATAACTTAGTAAATGTAGGTTCAGAATTCTGAAAGACATGTGTAAGTCAGCTTGGGCTGCTGTAACAAACTACCATCAGCTGGGTGGCTAATCAACAACAGAAACCTATTTCTCACAGTTCTGGATGCTGGAAGTCTAAGATCAGGATGCTAGCAGGTCCGGTTCTGGTGAGGGCCCTCTTCTGAGTTGCAGTCTGACTTCTAGTTGTGTGCTCAGTGGCAGAAAGGCAGAGGGAACTCTCTCAGGTCGCTTATAAGGGCACTAGTCCCATTCCTGAGGACTCCACCCTCATACCTAATCACCGCCCAAAAGACCACCTCCAAATACCATCACCGTGGGGATTAGGTTTCAGTATATGAATTTTAGATGGACACAAGCATTCCATCTATAACAATACAGGTATCAGTAAGAGGGAATTTTCCTTAAAGTCCCTTTATTTTCAAATCAAAGGATTAAGTAATAGTCATGATACATTTTTCTCAGGCCTTTGATGGTGAAGTTTCTCTCCTTACTGGTTTTCAGATGAGTTCCCTCTCTTAGGAAGGGAGGACAATAAGAAGCTCATCTACAGTTTAGCTCTGTGGACGTGATGTGGTGACTGCTTCTCTCCCTTCTACCTTCCGAACTTCTTGCTTATCCAAGATTGACAGTGATTGTCATCTAACTACAGCTTTTCTTTCTCATTTGGAGCACTGAGAGATAAACTTGGTCTATCTGTTATCAGGAATACTATACGGCAGATAAGCAAAATGTAAAATCTAAGAAAACACTCCATGCTCCATTATGTCTTTCCTCTGTTATCTCATGGGACCAACCCAGCTTGTGTGATGGGTATCACACTCTTCTCCTGACAGTTTCTCCTTGAAGAATGGTCATGTGACAAGTGGCCGAGAATGACCAAAAAGTCTCTTGGACCACTTTCTCAATATTGTCCAAGGATTCCTTTCACACAGGCATAGTACTAAGTGCTTTAAAGGAATTATCTCATGCAATTCTCACAACCTCTCTATGAAGCAAATACAGTTGACCTTGAACAACACAAGTTTGAACTGAGTGGGTTCACTTATGCATGGATATTTTCTTTATAAATAGGGTACAGTACTATAAATGTATTTTCTCTTCTTTATGATTTTCTAAATAACATTTTCTTTTCTTTGGCTTACTTTATTGTAAGAATACAATATATACTATATGACATACAGAGTGTGTGTTAATCAACTATTTTTGTTACTGGGAAGACTTCTGGTCAACGGTAGGCTGTTAGTAGTTAAGTTTTTGGAGAGTCAAAAGTTATACGCAGATTTTCTACTGTGTGGGGGTGGTCAGGGCCCCTAACCACCATGTTGTTCAAAGATAAACTGTAATATTATTTTTTAAAGATTATTTATTTATTTATTTGTCAGAGAGAGTGAGAGAGCACACAAGCAAGGGGAGCGGAAGGCAGAGGGAGAAGCAGGCTCCCCGCTGAGCAAGGAGCTTGATGTGGGGGGCTTGATCCCAGGACTCTGGGATCATGACCTGAACCGAAGGCAGACCGTAACCAACTGAGCCACCCAGGTATCCCAGACTGTAACATTATTAACACCATTTATAGTTGATGCAACTAAGCCTTAAGATTAAAGAATTTCTCCAAGGTCACATGGCTGGTAAGTAGCAGAGCAGGGACATTTTGAACCAGGCCTAACTTAAAGCTTATGCTCATATTTATTATACTGTGTATTTCCCTTTAAGTACAGCTTTGGCCCATCCCATATATTTTCTAACAACAGTAATAAAGAGAGTATAACAGGATAAAATAAGGAGATTTTCTGCCAAGGTTTTTAATTTCTAGTTGCCATGGCTTTCTACCCACTGAGCTACTACAGTGAATTTTTTGTTCTAAAAACCTCTGCAGAACAAGAGCCAAAGCCTGAAGGGCTTAAAGCATAGTTTGAATCTTAAACTATGGGAAGATTTTATAACGATGTAAGAGCTTAGACTGAGAAGGGCTGAGGCATGGGATGCAGCACATTCTGGGGAAACAGATTTTAGGACAAAAACAAAATGCCTTTTTCTGAAAAGGGAGATCTGGTCGACATTTGCTGGGCTTAGGCTGCTCAGCTTGTGGAGAAGTCTCTATTTGAGTGTAAAAGATCTTGTACCCAACTATGGAGCCTGCAAGGGGGTAGACATTCATTTCTCTATTAGAAATCTGAAAGCTTGTATGAAGGCATGTGACCCTGGCTCCACCAGATGCTCCTGCCCAGGAAGCTGAGTATGGAGAAGGTGATCCAGAAATGTGGAGAGAGTCAGGAAAGATTCTGGATTGCTTGAGTATTAATCCCCAAGAGACTACAGTAATTGTGACTGAGTTACCTTCAGTGTTCAAGTGTGCGTTTTCTGCCATCAGTAGAATTTGGATTTGATCTAGACAGGGAAAGAATTCCCTTTTTACATATCTAAATTGTGATTGGGAAATGTTAAGTGCACAGAGTAAACAGTGACATTTAAAGACTGCTAAGTGTCATCTCATTTAATTGGGAAAAAACCCTCTAAGATAGGTATTACTATCTTTATATCAACACCTGGATCAGAATCACAGTCAGCGGGGAGCAGAGCCAGAACTTGGATGAGAGCCACATGACTTCATGTCCATGCCCCACACTCTTAAACATTACAGTTAGTATTCTTTTTTTTTTAAGATTTTGTTTATTTATTTGACACAGAGAGACAGTGAGAGAGGGAACACAAGCAGTGTGGAGTGGGAGAGGGAGAAGCAGAGTTCCTGCCGAGCAGGGAGCCCGATGTGGGGCTCGATCCCAGGCCCCTGGGATCATTACCTGAGCCAAAGGTAGACGCTTAACGACTGAGCCACCCAGGCGCCCCTACAGTTAGTATTCTAATTCTTATTCATCTCTGAACATCTGCTTTGATTTTGCCTTTCAGTGCACTAGGAGGGATTTTTAAAAAATGTATAAATGGTTCAAAATTTTTCAATTAACCTTTTGTTACTAAGTTTTAGTTTTATTACATTGTGCTCAGAAAATTTAACTAAATGGTTCTACTTTCAGGAATTTATCATGGTTTACTTTAAGGACTACTATTGGGGTCAACTTTTGTATTTGTTCCCTAGAAATTTGAAAATAAAATTATCAAGTTTAAGTGGTCTTAACACAAATTAAAAGGCAGATATTGTCAGACTGGATAAAAAGAAAGATCCAGCTACATCTTGTCAACTACAGCTGTCCATTTTTAATGTAATGAAACAGTTTGGTTAGACGTTAAAGGGTGAAGTAGTGGTAAACATTTCTATAGTGCTTATTCTGTGTCGAGAACGATTCTGGGGCGCCTGGGTGGCACAGTCGGTTGAGCATCAGACTTGGTTTCGGCACAGGTCATCATCTCAGGGCCCTGATCTCAGGGTCATGAGATCGAGCCCTGTCAGGCTCCACACTCAGTGTGGAGTCCACTTAAGTTTCTCTCTCCCTCTGCCCCCCACCCCGGACTCTTGTGCATGTGCTCTCTCTCTCTCTCTCAAATAAATAAATAAATCTTTAAAAAAAAGAACTAGGGGCGCCTGGGTGGCTCAGTCATTGAGCGTCTGCCTTCAGCTCAGGTCATGATTCCAGGGTCCTGGGATCGAGCCCCGCATCGGGCTCCCTGCTCAGCAGGAGGCCTGCTTCTCCCTCTCCCACTCCCCCTGCCTGTGTTCCCTCTTTCGCTGTGTCTCTCTCTGTCAAATAAATAAATAAAATCTTTAAAAAAAAATAAAAATAAAAAAAAGAACTATTCTAAGCACTTTACATTTACTAGCTCATTTATCTTCACAATCATTGTATGAGGGAGGTACTATTACTATTACCATTGTACAGAGGAGAAAACTGAGTCAGGTAACTTATCCAAGGTCACACATTGTTCACATGAAGTTTGTATTTTTATATTTACAGAGCATTCAGTTACAAGGGGCTTAGTGTGAACAATGTTGCGATAAAGCAAAGGTTATACATTGTTTGCATATGTGAACACATTTCATCTTATATATTTCTGTACTACTCAATATACATAACCTTCAAATACATCAAAATCAAGTGTTTTAATTTATTATTTTTTTAGGATTTTATTCATTTATTTGAGAGAGAGAGAGAGCACAAGCAGGGGAGAGGGTCAGAGGGAGAGGGAAAAGCAAGCTGCTGAGCGGGGAGCCTGACACGAGGCTTGATCCCAGGACCCTGGGATAATGACTTGAGGGGAAGGCAGATGCTTAACCAACTGAGCCACCCAGGCACCCCTAAAAATCAAGTTTTATGCCAATAAGCTATAATTCTATGAAACATAAAGGCCAAATGGCATTCTGCTATGGGAAACGGTAGTATCTTATGTTGCTGAAACAAGGAAAAAAAGTTAAAGGGTGGAAATTAGATGAATCTACTAATACTAATTAAAAGAAAGCTTTAATGACTACATTAATATCAGACAAAGTAAATTTCACAGGAAGGAATATTACCAGAGATAGAGCCCTTTCATAATGATGAGTTAATTTATCAAAATGATACAAGAATTTTCAATGTTTATGCTCCAAATAAAAAGTTTCAAAGTACGTGAAGCACCCAAAACAATCTACACATTCAATACAATCCCTACAGAATACCATCAGCATTTTCCACAGAGCCAGAACAAATAATCCTAAAATTTGTATGGAACCACAAAAGACCGTGAATAGCCAAAGTAATGTTGAAAAGAAAATCAAAGCTGGAGGCATCGCAATTCTGGACTTCAAGTTATATTACAAAGCTATAGTCATCAGGACAGTATGGTATTGGCACAAAAACAGACACATAGATCAATGGAACAGAATAGAGAACTCAGAAATGAACCCTCAACTCTATGGTCAACTAATCTTCGACAAAGCAGGAAAGAATATCCAATGGAAAAAGGACAGTCTCTTCAACAAGTGGTGTTGGGAAAATGGGACAGCCCCATGCAGAAGAATGAAACTGGACCACTTTCTTACACCATACACAAAAATAAACTCAAAATGGATGAAAGACCTAAATGTGATACAGGAATCCATCAAAATCCTAGAGGAGAACACAGGCAGCAACCTCTTTGACCTTGGCCACAGCAACTTCTTGCTAGACATGTCTCTAAAGGCAAGGGAAGCAAGGGCAAAAATGAACTATTGGGACTTCATCAGGATAAAAAGCTTTTGCACAGCAACGGAAACAGTCAACAAAACTAAAAGGCAACCTACAGGGGCACCTGGGTGGCTCAGTCATTAAGCGTCTGCCTTCGGCTCAGGTCATGATCCCAGGGTCCTGGGATCAAGCCCCGCATCGGGCTCCCTGCTCCTCGGGAAGCCTGCTTCTCCCTCTCCCACTCCCCCTGCTTGTGTTCCCTCTCTCACTCTGTCTCTTTCTGTCAAATAAATAAGTAAAATCTTTAAAAAAAAATAAAAGGCAACCTACAGAATGGGAGAAGATATTTGCAAATGTCTTATCAGATAAAGGGCTAGTATCCAAAACCTATGAGTTCTTTATAGAACAAAAAATCCAGTCAAGGAATGGATACAAAACCCAAAAAATCCAGTCAAGAAATGGGACGATGAACAGACAGTTCTCCAAAGAAGACATGCAAATGGCCCACAGACATATGAAAAACTGCTCAACATCAGTTGGCATCAGGGAAATACAAATCAAAACCACAATGAGATACCACCTCACATTAGTCAGAATGGTTAAAATTAACAACTCAAGAAACAACAAATGTTGCAAGGATGCAGAAAAAGGGGAACCCTCCTACACTGTTGGCAGGAATGCAAACTGGTGCAGCCACTCCGGAAAACAGCCTGAAGGTTCCTCAAAAAGTTAAAAATAGAACTACCCTACAACCCAGCAACTGCACTACTAGGTATTTATCCAGAGGATATAAACATAGTGATTCGAAGGGGCACATACACCCCAATGTTTCTAGCAGCAATGCCCACAATTGCCCAAATATGGAAAGATCCCAGATGTCCATTGACAGATAAATGGATAAAGATACAGTATATATACAATGGAATATTACTCAGCCATCAAAAAGAATGAAATCTTGCCATTTGCAATGACATGGATGGAACTAGAGGGTATTATGCTAAGTGAAATAAGTCAGTCAGAGAAAGACAAACACCGTATGATTTCACTCATATGTGGAATTTAAGAAACAAAACAGATGAACATAGGGGAAGGGAAGGAAAAAGAAAATAAGATGAAAACAGAGAGAGAGGAAAACCATAAGAGACTCTTAACTCTAGGAAACAAACAGGGTTGCTGGAGGGGAGGCGGGTGGGGGGATGGGGTAATTAGGTGATGAGCATTAAGGAGGGCACTTGATGTAATGAGCACTAGGTGTTACATGCAACTGATGAATCACTAAATTCTACCCCTGAAATTAATAATACAGTATATGTTAACTAAATTGAATTTAAATTTAAAAATTACAAAAAAACACAAAGTACATGAAGCAGAACTTATTTGAATATCAGGAGAAATAGACAAATGCACAATTATATCTGAAGATTTCAGCATCCCTCTCTCAATATTTGATAGAATAAGTAGACAGAAAATCAATAAGGGTATAAAAGACTTGAACAACATTATCAGTCAACTTCATCTTGAATTGAAATTTATGGAACATTCTACCCAGTAACAACAGAACACAGTCTTTTCAAGTTTACACAGAATGTTTACCAAGATAAAGCCACATTCTGGGCCATAAGATAATTCTCAGTAAATGTAAGAAAAGATTGAAGTAATACAAAGTATAGTCTCTGTCCACACAGAATTAAAGTGGGAATCAATAACAGAAAAATAATCTGGAATTTCCCAAATATTTGGAAAGTAAATAACATTTTAAAATAACCTATAAGTCATGAGAGAATAAATCACAAGGGATATTAGAAACGATTTTGAACTGAATAAAAACAAAAGCACAACATATCAAATTTAGTGACATGCAGCTAAAAACAGTCTTAGAGGGAAATTTATAGCACTTAATGCTTATATTAGAAAGGAAGAATGTCTTACAATCAATGACCTGATTTCCCCTTTAAGAAACTGGAAAAATAAGAGTAAGTTAAACCCCATGTAGGGGCGCCTGGGTGGCTCAGATGGTTGGGCGTCTGCCTTCGGCTCAGGTCATGATCCCAGGGTCCTGGGATCGAGCCCCGCATCGGGCTCCCTGCTTGGCGGGAAGCCTGCTTCTCCCTCTCCCACTCCCCCTGCTTGTGTTCCTGCTCTCGCTGTGTCTCTCTCTGTCAAATAAATAAATAAAATCTTTAAAAAAAAAAAAAACCCATGTAAACAGAAAAAAAGTAATAAATATAAAAATCAATGAAATAGTAAATGGGGGCGCCTGGGTGGCTCAGTTGGTTAAGCGACTGCCTTCGGCTCAGGTCATGATCCTGGAGTCCCTGGATCGAGTCCCGCATCGGGCTCCCTGCTCGGCAGGGAGTCTGCTTCTCCCTCTGACCCTCCTCCCTCTCATGCTCTCTGTATCTCATTCTCTCTGTCTCAAATAAATAAATAAAATCTTTAAAAAAAAAAAAAAAATCAAATAATAAAAAAAAAAAAAAAAAAAGAAATAGTAAATGGGAAAATAATAGAGAAAATCAATGAAACAAAAAGCTGTTTTTTTGAGATCAATAGTACAATTGATTCTCATGATTCTATAAAATTGCAGGGGACACTGCATTGGAGAATACTGACCCATCGCTGCTAGGGAAAATACTGGGTTAGGTTCCTGTGAGCCTCTGGCCGCAACATTTTTGTCAGCGGATCAGTAATAGCTTTACTTCATGTGTGTTTTTGTTTAAAGATACCTTAATTTATATTGTTGATTCATGAACATGGAACTCAGGGCCAACAGCATTCGAGGTCATGCCTGAACAAAGTTTATCTAACACATAAATTTTCTCCATAAGGTACAACACACCCCTCTTGCATTTAGGGGCACTAAACAACACTTCAGCACTTCACTTGGGGACCATTTTAAACAGCAGAATCACCAACAGAAAACACAAAAATGCCCCAAACCTGGGACTACATAGACTCTGGGAAGGACATTTGTTTACGTGTGAGAGCTATCTCATGGCGTCTCCTTGTTCAACCTCAGCTGGGAACTTGTGTGTTGGGCAACTCAAATTTTTCAATGTCCGCACATGTTTTCCAATGACTGAAAGCATTGCAAGTATTGACCTGAGGGTTACAAATAAATCTTAGCATGTAGGTGAATTCATAAACACAGAATCCACAAATAATAAGGGTCAACTATGTTGATAAACCTTTAGAAGGCACAATACCAGAAATGATAAAGGGTCACCGTTAGACATCATTCTTTTAAAGGATAACAATATTAGCAACCTCATGCATATAAATTCCACCATTTAGGTGAATGAAATACACAAATTTCTTAAAAGATTCAAGTTACCAAAGCTCACTCAAGAAGAAAAGGACAATCTGAAGAATTCCGTATCTATCAATAAAGCTGAATTTGTAATTGAAAACCTACCCTCCCCGAAAAAAGAATAAAAACACCTCCATGACTAGATGGCTTCACCGATGATTTGTAGCAAATATTTTTTTTTCTTTTAAAGATTTTATTTATTTATTTGAGAGAGAGAGAGTGAGAGACAGAGGGCATGAGAGGGGGGAGGGTCAGAGGGAGAAGCAGACTCCCTACCGAGCAGGGAGCCAGATGCGGGACTCGATCCTGGGACTCCAGGATCATGACCTGAGCCGAAGGCAGTCGCTTAACCAACTGAGCCACCCAGGCGCCCTGTAGCAAATATTTAAGAAAGAAATAATACTAATTCTATACAAACTCTTCCAGAAAATAGTATAGAGAACCCTTTCCAACTTCTTTTATAAGGCCAGTGTTGATCCCCAAATCCGAAAGACATTATAAGAAGAAAAGACTAAATACAGAGCAAAGACCCCACAAAACATAGAGAGATTAAAGAAGATATAAAAAAACAAAGATACACCATGGTGATAGACCAGCAACTCGTTATCATTAAGAGGTCAGTTCCCCCCAAGTTTATCTATGTATTCATGACAATCCCAATCAAAAACCCAGCGGGTTATTTGTTTGTTTTATAGTAATTGATGAGCCAATTCTAAAATTTATATGGAAATGCAAAGGACTTAAAATGAACAAAACAAAAAAATAAAGTAAAATGAACAAAACAACTTCAAAAAGAAAAAGAATAAGAGGATTTACATTACTTGATATCAAGATTTATTATAGGGGCTCAGTCATTTAAGCGTCCAATTCTTGATGTTGGCTCAGGTCTCGATCTCACAGTTGTGAGTTCAAGCCCCACACTGGGCTCCACACTGGGCATGGAGCCTACTTAAAAAAAAGGGGGGGGGGGCGCGTCTGGGTGGCTCAGTCTTTAAGCGTCTGCCTTCGGCTCAGGTCATGATCCCAGGGTCCTGGGATGGAGCCCCACATCCGGCTCCCTGCGCAGCTGGAAGCCTGCTTCTCCCTGTCCCACTCCCCCTGCTTGTGTTCCCTCTCTCGCTGTGTCTCTCTCTGTCAAATAAATAAAATCTTTAAAAAAAAAAAAAGATTTATTATAAAGCTACAGCAATTGAGACAGGGTGGTATTAGTGTAAAAATATGTGTATAAATATGCGTATAGATCAATGGAACAGAATAGGGAGCCCACATATAGTCAACTCAAGAAATGATACTGGAGCAATTGGGCATTCATATGCCAGATAACAAAAGAGAGAGTCATAATCCTGACTTTATACTACACACCATAATCAGATTGATCGTAAGCACTAAAACTAAATGTGAGAGCTAAAACCTTAAAACGTCTAGAGGAGGGGCACCTGGGTGCCGCAGTCGGTCCAACATCCGACTCTTGGTTCTGGCCCAGGTCATGATCTCAGGGTTGTGAGATCAAACCCCACTTCTGGCTCCAGCTCAGGGTGGAGTCTGCTTGAGGTTCTCTCTCTCTCTCTCCCTCTGCTCCCCTCCCAGTTTGCTATAAATAAATAAATAAATTCTTTAAAAAAATAAGACTTCTAGAAGAAAACATAGAAATATTTCATGATCTTGGAGTAAGTAAGGAGTTCTTAAATAGGACATAAAATGAAAAAGAAGTGATACCTTAGGTCAAACCCTCCCTGTGTCTGACCTTTGTTGCCATTTCTCTCATCTCTGCTGCCCGGGCACTGGTTGGGACCAGCTGGCCAGTGGCTCCCCCTCCAACCAGCTCACAGCCCTTGGAAGGGGCAACTTTGGCACTGCCCCAACCCCACTCAGCACACTGTCCCTTCCATAAGCTAAGGCCACCTCTACAGCCCACAGCATCCCACCCCACACAGACTCCAAAGATGCCACTAAAGTTTGGATTTTGTCCTCCCCAGCCCCTCCAAGCCCACCCTCATCTCTGTATGGGGGTGAAATGGGAGTGAACCTCAGTGGTCCTTCTCAGCAGGCAGTGAGTGGCTCCATTGTGCTCAGCCGTCTCCACTCATGGCCTTGAAGTTTTCCTTACAATGGAGACAGCCTTCTAGAGATTCTAGAGGTGATATGGAACAGGGTGTATTTGGTCATTTCAATGGGGATTTGTTGGCAAAATGGGAGAGGGCTTTGAACACAATGGGTTGGATCTTCATCTAGCACCAAAATTCCCTTTGATTCAGGGTGGGTCGCTCTTTCTAACACTCTACCACAGTTTGAAAGTCTGACATAGGGGGAGGAAGTAGAGAGTACCATTGCCCTACTGGACATTTGAAGCCCGTCCTATGGCAAATTCTCCCCTTCTGATCAGCAAGTCAGTTCACTTCAGTGCCCATTTATTGAAAGGGCCTACCTAAATTTAGCTTCCTTTACTTAGGAGTTACTCTGGGGGAGTGACGCAGGTGACACAGGCTGTGTCTTCCTGCAAGTGCTCTGTTCTCACCCAGGGGTGGGGCCATGACTGAGACCAAGTCTCCTCATTGCCAGGTGTGTACTGACCACAGCCCCCAATATCAAGAAAGGTCGGAGCCTCTGGAAGTTAAAGGGACCCAAAGGCCCTGAGGGATAGGTAGGACTCGAATGGGCAGAGATGAGCCAGCACCCAGGCTGAGGAAACAGGCCCAGCAAAGGCGAAGAGGGAAGAAGTCTCTGAGCGTGTTTGGGGAATGTCAAGAAGTCTAGTTTGACCGGAGCATGGGATGAAGTTAGGGGGTTGAAGAGACAGGTCTGGAGTCAGACTTCAGGGGTGGGGGATTTGGCTTGGTTTGATAGCCAAGGACGGACAGGCCCACAGGTCAGAGCAGGGCTGCCGCAGCCTCCCCGGGAGGGCCCACGCAGGGTTGGCGAGGTTGGGAGGGTGAGCCGGACTCCAACCCTGATTCGCACCGGAGGGTATGTCCTGTGAAGAAGACAGAGATGCCCCTGGAGTCCAGTGTCACTGGGGAGCAGAAGGCGGTGCACTCGGAGCCTGAGGTGTTTGTGGGGGTCAGGCCGAAGTGGGGAGAGCCCCGACCCCTGGTGATGCGGGCTGGAACTGTCTCTCTCGTGCCGCGACAGTAAGCACCGCGGTCCTCGCAGCGCCTTAGCGGCTTCCCTAAGCACCCCCATTCCGTCCCGAGAGGGGCAGTTCGGGGCTGAGATCCGGGAGGTCCCGGACTCCCAGTCCACACCGGGAGAGCCCTGGACAGCCGAGGAGGTCCCTTCGCGAGGCGAGTTCTCCCGAGTCGGACGGGGAGGCGCGCGGAGAGCGGAGCGCGCGGCGCCTCCTCCGGGCAGCCGGCGGGGTGGCCCCAGGCGCCTCCGCCGGCAGCTGCCGCTGCCTTATAAGGCGGGGGCCGGGCCGCGCCGGGGGAGGGGCTGCGGCCGCCCGGCCTCCTCCTCCGGGGTCCAGCTGCGCGGGGCCGGCAAGAGAGCGCAGCGCAGCGGCGGCGGGAACCGGGGAGCGCGCCGAGCGGGCCATGGGCAAGTCAGGTGAGCCCGCGGGCCGGCCGGGCGGGTGCGGGGAGGGCTCGCGAGCCTCGGCTCCGGGACCCCCGCCTTCACCCTCCCCCGCGGCGGGCTGGTGCCCGGGGGAGCGGGGCGGCCGCCGCCACGCGGGGTCAGGACGCGGGCTGCGCTGCAGGACCCCGGGTGCGGGCTGGAGAGGCGTGCGAGGCGAAGCGCCCGGAGGCTCCGCGCCGGCAGTTTCCGGGGCAGCCAGGAAGCCGGGGTGGCCGTCGGGCCACCGGGAGAGAAGGAGGGAAGGCGAGACCGAGGGAGGGTCCCCCTGTCTGCGAGCCAGAGATTGCGTCAGGGAGGGTTTCCAGGCGCTGATGGGATTAGCGCTCAGCGTCCGGCCAAGGCGTGGCTTTTGCTTTGTTTCTGGAGCAGAGTTAGAATTGGAAAAAGCCTCCAAACTATGACTGCATCTGTTGCTACAAAACAACTCTCCCCAACCAACCCTCCTAAGGACAGCTCTGAGCATCCTTTTCTTCTGTCGTTGTCCCTCCTCCCCTGAGCGCCCCCTTTGTGCCAGGCTCAGTCTGGCTCCACCCGGGTACAGAATCGCGCTTCCCCTTTATGTCTGACCTGTCGCTGCTCATCCTCACCACTGTGGCTGTCCGGGTGAGCTTTCTAAAATGCAGATCTTGTCCTGTCACTTTCTAACACCTTTCATCCCATTGTCGGCAGGTTAAAGAGTATGTACTCTTCCGTGGGGCATGGGGCCCCCTGGGAGTTGATCCTCACCTCTTACCTCCCCCTGCACGCAGCTATTAGGAGGCTGGCACCCTTGTCCCTTCCCCTGGGTTCCCTCTCCCAGCGCTCACCACCACCTCTCTGCCTCTCCCACTTTGCTGAGGTTGCAAATCCTCTCCATCCTTCTAGGCTCAACTTGGCCTGGGCTCCCCTCCCTGATTTCCGCCCCCCTCCCCCCCCCCCAGGGACGGCCCCCTCTGTGTCTTTGTTACAGCCCTCCCAGCAGTCAGCTTGGGACACTACCCCAGCCATGGACCTGTTTCCCACAGACTCCTCACTGCTGGGGGCCAGGGGCTGAGTCTATCCCAGCATAGTTCCTGCCTCACAGGACACTCTCAATGAACAGCTGTCCAACAGAGTTCAGAAGTCCTGCTTCATGGGAAGTTGGGGCTGTCATCCTTGGGTGGGTGAGGCTGGGTCCCTCCTTGAATCTCTTCTCAAGATCCAGACTCATGAGGTACTGGTGTTGAGAGTAAGTGGCTTTCCCTGGCATTTATCCTGACCTGCTGTGACAGGTCTGGCTTTCAGCCCTGGCTCTGCTAATCACTTGCTGTGTGATCTTGAACAAGGCTCTTTCCTTCTCTGTGCCTCATTTTCCCCATCTGTACAGTGAGGGTGGCCCATATGCTCTCCAGTATGGAGAGGTGACATAAGGAGTTGCCATGTAGTTCAAGAACAGGGTGATAGGCGGTAATGAGGCAAGAGCATGGCAGATGTGAAAAAGCATTTTGAGAAATCAACTCCTTTCTCTGTACCTTAAGAGAAAATCCACAAATTCTCTAAAGCTACATTTGTATCAGTTGTTTCTGGCTTCTTCCCTAAGAAACAGTTTTCCAGAACTTCTAATACTCAGCTATATGCCCATTCTTCTATCTGTTCATCCATCCTCCCTCCCTCCCCTCTTCCTTCCTTTTCTCTTTCCCTCTCTTCCCCCCATCTATTTATTAGCTGTGTGCCAAGCTGCAGGCCCCCTGCTGTGGAGGGCAGGCCTCTGTCCTCAGCAGTATTCATTTGGATCATGAAGTGAATCCTAAGCTGACTGAGGTGGGGGGTGGATAGGCTCCAGTAAGAAGTGGGAAGTGATTCAAGCCACAAGGCGGGTGCAGGTGGAGAGTGGCAGGAGATCAGGGGAGGGAGAAATCTCCTCTGCAGAAGGGATCATTGAACCTCCTGGAGGATCTTTAGCCATGGGACCTCGGGTGCCACTGAAAGACATTGATCTGAAAGCCCGAGTTGTGCCAGGGTGGAGGGTGGCTAAGACGGGGAGAGTGGAGGTGGGGGTCAGGGGAGACTATTGCATTTACCCAGGAGAGAGATGATAGAGGCATCTAAGGACTGCAGAGGACGAGGAGATGGATATTTGAGATGGTAGCCAGAAACAGCCTTGGTGACCGACTTACTGTGAACATGAGGGAAGGGCCAGCAGGGTGAGTCTGGGTGCAGGCTGGTGGTGGCACTCGGAGGACCAGAGATGCACAGTCAGCCTGCTCTCAGAGGTGGAGGGCAGTGGCAGAGGACAGGAAGAGGTGGTTCAGGCAGGCGTCCCCCCCCCCCTTCCCACCCCCACCACACATACCCGGGGACCTTCCAGAATGCTGGTCCAGGCCTATCTCCCTCATAGGCACATGCATTTCACTTGGCTCTCCCAAGAACTATGAGCCCCCAGGACAGTGTCTGGCTCCCCTAAGGGTCCCCAAGAGAAAGTGACTTTTCTAGGTGACCCAGGCCGCATGGGCCTTCAACACAGGCCCAGCCTTGAGGTTCCAGGCCACCAGCCAGAGGTTATCTGTGCCTGCAGTGCTCATAGCACTCACAGATATTTACCCACACAGGGGCTTTATGTGGTTCCAGAAAGACCAGGGTAAGGAGTCAGCCCCTGCCTCTTTCGGGCCTCAGTTTCCTCATCACTGCATAGGGGCCAATCTCTTTTTAATTTTTAACCTCAGATATACGTCAGAGCTTCCTGGGGTTGTGGGCATTGCTGAAAAAGTATTACACAACTGACAGCTTAAATTCCAGAAGACACTTGGCCCAGTGCTTTGAGATTCCCAGAACCTGCCCCTAGCCCTGGTCTCCCTGCTGGGCTTCATTTTGCAGTAGGTGTGATGGGGGCAGAGAAGAAAAGCACTGGCCTCAGGCTCTGTAGAAGCCTCTGGTCCCTAATAATAGTGATTACCAATTATTAAGCTCCTAGTGCATGCCAGACTTGAAGCTAGGTATTTTATACATGGTACCAACATTTGTTAACAACACTACAGGGCAGGTATTACCAATTTTGTAGGTTTATAGAGGTTGAATACCTTGCCCAAGTTCATATCTTGACCAGTAAGTGGACAAATAGGGATTTGAACCCGGGTTTCTGCCTTCCCAGCTGTGTGCTTTTCCCTCTGCCACGTGACCACTTGCCGCCTGCTCCCTACCTGCTTCTCACCCTGGATTCCAGCTCCGTAGGGACCTCTACACAGCCTGTGGTTACCTCTAAGAATCTTAGTGTCCCACTACCCACATGTCCCAGCACCAGAGGACAGCAGAGCAGAAGGCCTTTTAGGGACCGACTAGCCCAGGAATTTCCTACCGAGCGGGGGCTCTCACATCTCTGCGGGGAAGACTGTGTGGACCAGATCATTCCAGCAGTTCCATTTTCATGTGTTGACTTTATTGAAAAAAAGAAGGGGGGAGGAAGTGGTTCAAAGAAAGGGTTTCCTGCTTTGAAGCTACTTTGAAATCCGCAGATGTCATTCATCCTTCCTTCACACAGGTGGGGAAGCAGCGGGCCAAGGGGCAGGGACTTGCCCGGTGCCTGTGGTAGGCCTGAGGGGCCGCAGGCCCGGCCGAGAATGCCCAGCCACTCTGCAGGCCAGAGCTAGCTCTCCCTGGCTCCTTCAGTCCTGCAAGAACTATTGTCTGCCCGCGAAGGGGCAGCCTGGGGCCCGTGCTCTGGGACATCCTTGTTCCCGAGTGGGCAATTGGGCAACTCTTCATTGTACGTCATTTTTGCCCTTAGGGAGAGGAAGACGTATGTGAAGTGAAAGTGTGCAAGATATGAGGGAGGGGAGAAGGCGAGGGGAGGGACATTCTTAGATCTGGCTGTAATGTGGACTCATTGTGTGACCTTGGGCAATTCACATATCCAACTGAAAACCACAGTTTCCTCCTCTGTAATGAGAAGGTTCCCATTCTAGTGCCTTCTCGAGGCCCGTGTGGGGGCTCCATTCATTTGTTCATGTACTCATTCACCCTGCACATGTCTGAGACCAATTTAAATACCAGCAGCCCTGCTCGCTTTAAAATCTAGGTTTTGGGGGCGCCTGGGTGGCTCAGTTGTTAAGCGTCTGCCTTCGGCTCAGGTCATGATCCCAGTGTCCTGGGATCGAGCCTCGCATCAGGCTCCCTGCTCAGCGGGAAGCCTGCTTCTCCATCTCCCGTTCCCCCTGCTTGTGTTCCCTCTCTCGCTGTGTCTCTCTCTGTCAAATAAATAAATAAAATCTTTAAAAAAAAATAAAATAAAATTTAGGTTTTGTTTTGTTTTAAGATTTTCTTTATTTATTTGAGAGAGAGCAAACGAGAGCTCGCACAAACCTGGGGGAGGGACAGAGGGAGAGGTAGAAGCAGACTCCCCACTAAGCAGGAGCCCAACATGGAGCTCCATCCTGGGACCCTGGGATCAGGACCTGAGGCTCAACCAACTGAGCCACCCAGGAGCCCCTAAAATCTAGGCTTTGACAGGGCAGTTTCTCCCAAGGCCAGAGGCCAAAGGGTCTCTGCCCAAAAGTGACGATAATAATTATGGTTGACATTTAGGAACTCTTCACTGTGTTCTGAAACTATTCTAAAGCATTTTTTTTTAAAGATTTTATTTATTTATTTGACAGAGAGAGATAGTGAGAGCAGGAACACAAGCAGGGGGAGTGGGAGAGGGGAGAAGCAGGCTTCCCACCGAGCAGGGAGCCCGAGTGGGGCTCCATCCCAGTGGTCCTGGGATCATGACCTGAGCCGAAGGCAGACACTTATCGACTGAGCCACCCAGGCGCCCCTCTAAAGCATTTTCATAAGTTAATTCATTTAACTCTCAACAACAACTCTGTGAAGTAGAAACTATTCTCCCCATTTTATGTATGGGAGAAAGGCACAGAGTGATTAAACAACTTGTCCAAGATCACACACCTATTAAAAGGCAGAGCTGGGATTTGCCTCTTGAATTTCCTGGAACCCAGGCAGAAAGAGCAGGAGCCACCCAGGCTACCCGTCTGGAACTCATTCCTTTTTTTTTTTTTAATCAACTTAAAATTTTTCTTCCTGATAAATTAGCAAAACCAGCTTTGCCCCAAAGATGGGACCAGGTCTCTTTCCAGCCTCTTGCTAAGGGGACAGAAGGGGCCTGTCCACAATTTCCTGATTCCTGATGGGCCTCTTTGGTGGGGATTTTGGAGAGGGCAGAGAAATGAGTCATGCTGGGCCCAGGGAGGCCTCAGAAGAGGACCAACGCTGAGGGAGGAGTCTATCCCAGCCAACAGCCAGAGGCAGGAGGGGCAGGACCTGAGTTTTTATCTGGCAGTTAGAAGCCTGGGCCCCAGAGGACCTTCAAGAGCCCCCATCCTAGTTCATCGCCCCCTCCTGTGGTGGAGACAGCCCCACCCTGACTCTGTCCCTCAGCACAGGGAGCCAGGCCCAGACAGCTCCTCCCACCTTCCAGTGGCTCTGACCTTAAGCCCCACAACTGTCCCCGGCAGCCCCTGATTTTCATCTGGGGCCCCTCAGACAGGTCTGGCCATAAAGGGCTTGGCACAGAGGAGGCTTTTGAGAAAGTTCTTTTCTCCTCTTCCTTCCTCCTCCTCAGAGACTGGCAGGCCCAACCGCACTGGACCTGATCCTCCTCCTGGATCTGGTGACCCCACTGTCTCTTCTGTGTGCTTTCCTCTGTGTCCTGGGCCTTGGGGGTAGTTCGGGGTTAAGGACAGGGTTTCCCTCTTCGTGGGTCTACTACCCCTGGACCATTTGTGGGAACTTGGGCAGGTTACTTCCCTTCTGGAGCCTCCGTTTCCTTATCAATAAAAAAGGTACAGTAGTGGGGGCTCCCACAAAAGGTGGCAATAAGCAAATAAGATCATGTACAGGCCTGGCACCTAGAAATGGTTGGTCAGCAGAAGAAAGGACCTCTTTCATTCTGGGCTGGCACCCTGAGCCTGTCGTTCTCTGAGCTTCAGTTTACCCTCCTACAAAATAAGGATATCGTTCCTACCCTACCCCCTTGTGGGGTGGCTGTGAGGGCTCTCCCTGCCTAATGTGGGGATGGGTGGGTTTTCTTTGACTTTAATCTTTATGTTTATCTGTGTTCTAGGGTTTTTCTACAGAATAAGGTGTGCGTTTTGCTGGGTGTGTTCACAAGTGATATCTTGCCCCCACGGAGGCTGAGGCCCTGCTCTGAGGAGCCACCTGGGTGGAGACTAGCCTCAGAAGTGTGGCTGGGGGTAGGGAGAGAAGGCTCCCCTATCAAAAAGTCTTCCTGACCCCTTCCTAGAAACCCTGGCCCAGCATACTGGCCCCACTGGCAACAGTAACCAGCATTGGCTTCTGGGCACCAAGCTTAGATTGGGCACAGGAACTTTCACTTTTGTTTCTTTTTACTTCCCACATTCTGGGAGTGCAGTGACCTAGTTTTTAGCAGCCTTATATGTCCCTCTCTGCCAAAAAGACTGCAGGACCCATAGCACTACTGGGTCCAGTGCGACCTGAGCCCGGCACTCAGAGCTGCCTTTAAACTGGCTTCACCTTAGCTACCCACCTACTCCTTGGATCTCCCCCTTCTCCCCATAGCCCCGGATCCACCAGCTCCCTGGTCTGCCCTGGCTCTTTCTGTGCCCGCTTTGCCTCCTCCCTGCCTCCTTCAGGGAGGCTTCCCCGGTACATTGGTGGTCCCCATTGCCCGTGCCACTCAGTCCCATGCACCTCCTGTGGTGTCCCATTGTGGCCTGCCAGGGACATGGGAGCTGGCAGGGACATTAGTGTGGGCCTCGCCAAGCCTGTCCCTTAGATGGGGACCCGCTGCCACCTTGACCATGTGCACCCACACCTGGCCCTGCACCAGACACATACACTTGTGATCACTCCATCTCCTTAGAGAAGCTCTGAACTCCTTGGAAGCCTGAGGGTAGCCATGCACTTGTCTCCTCTCACCCCACCCTGATGGGACCTTATGGGATCTCAGGATTGAGGGGACTTGAAGGTCATCCGACGGGCCTCCAATGCCTGAATCCTTTTGAGAAGAGTCACTTGTTTGTATTCCCCCAGTGCTGGAGAGCTCATTACCTTGTGAGGTCACTCTTTCATTTTTTGGAAAGCTTTGATTGAAAGTTCTTTCTTTGGCTGAGCTAAAATCTATCGTCCTGCCCTTTCCACCCATTGGCCCTCACTTTGCCCTCTGGAGCCCCAGAATTCATCAGCGGTCTCCTCTGTGTCTTCCAAAGTCTGAGCTCCAGGATGAACAGACCCAGTACTTGCCACCATTCCTTATAAGACCCATTTCCAGCCCCTTCTCCACCTGGTCACCACTTGTGGACACACTTCAGATGGTCGCCGCCTCTCAGACAAGGCGGGGGCCAGGCTGGGTGGGGCACTCCAGCTGGGCCCTAGCTCCTACAGGACAAGCAGTGCCTTGCCCAGGAGCTGGTGGGGTTCTAGCTGCCAAACCACCCTGCTGACTCCTTTGTGTTTCATCAACAAGAACCCCTCTGGTTCCTACCAGTCGCTATGGCTTCCACCTGAGATATTCTGTTTTGTTTTGTTTTGTTGGAAATATCTAATTTATTTATTTGACAGAGAGTGAGAGCACAAGCCGGGAGACTGAGGGAGAGGGAGAAGCAGGTTCCTCGCTGAGCAGGGAGCCCATCATGGGACTCGATCCCAGGACCCTGGGATCATGACCCGAGCCGAAGGCAGACGCTTAACGACTGAGCCACCCAGGCGCCCCTGAGATATTCTTTAAGAACCTCTGTGACTCCGTTATCCCAAATACCACATTAACATACTCAACCCAAAATCTTTTTTATGACTGTGGTAAGAAACACGGGACATAAAGTTGACCATCAAAACCATTGCAGGGTAGACAGTTCAGTGGTGTTACGCACATTCACATCGCTGTGCAACACACCGCAGAGCTTTTCCATCCTGAAAATCTGAAACTGCCCAGGAATCAGTACCTTCCCTTTTCCTCCTCCCTCGCATAAACCTGAAATCTTTATCTTTCACACCAACAAGGGTTTGGCCCCTCTCTTGACCACAAAGACCTGAAGGGTTCAGGTTGCAGCTCCACCTCTGTCTTGGTGACAAGATGGTAGAAAGCAGCTACCGCACAAACAATGAATCATGGAACACTTCATCTAAAACTAATGATGTAATGTATGGAGATTAACATAAGAATAAATAAAAATAAATAAATAATAAATAAATAAAAAGCAGCTACAGTCACCCCTTCCTTCACGGTGTCCCCCATGTCTGCCTGTCAGCCACAGCCTCCCCCTGCCCACACTGCTGTGACCAGACCTCACTGAACTGCCCCGCTGGGCCCCAGAGGCCTAACTCTTACGGTGATTGGAACCCCCTGGGGCCGGCTCAACTGCCACCCACCACGGGCCCCGCAGTCACCTCACCTCTGCTGGGCCGCATTTAGCCCAGAGCTCCCTGAGGGTAGGCCCTGCCCCGGGTCTTCCTTCTCCTGCATCTCCTCAGACACACAGCGGCATTTGATTCGAAGCCCCAGGAGACCTGGGGAATCAGCTGAGGGAGGGGGAAGACCCCCTATTGGGTCATCTCAGCCTCTGGGGTGAATGAAAAGAGCAGAGGAGAGGAAAGGCAGCTGGTGACCTGGGGCGGGGGAGGAGTGGCACTTTGTTCACCCTCCGTGTTGCACCCTTACTGCCCCCCCCGCCAAGCCTCAGGGACAGGCCCCTGCCAGATGAGACTAACTTGGTGTAAGGGCTGCCGTGGCTCTTACTCATAAGCCACCCGACTCCCAGAGTCCTATGGCTGGTGCTCAGTGCCTTCCCAATCAGCCTCACTGGCTCCTGTCTGGGCAACTTTGGGGCGTCAAATCAGGGGCCACCTTCCTGATCCCCCAGCCCATGGTAGGTTACTTTTCTCCAAGTTCCTCTTGACCTATGCTCACCTGCACCTTGGCCCTGTCACCCTGCCGGTGTCTGTTTACAAGGCCGTCTCCCTTCTGTGTGTGAGCTCCCCGAGGGCAGGACGAGGTGGCTGTGTCTCTGGAGCTCTCGCACAATCCAGGAGCCGGAGCGGAGGCGGCGCTCAGAGAGCAGATGAACTGATGGGTGGGTGATGGGTGTCTGGCTGGCTGCTGCTCAAAGGATGATGAACCAAGAGAGGGATGGATGAGTGGTGGGGAGATGGATGAAGGGTGTGGGATGGAGGGGGTTCCATTCCAGAGCCAAACTGGGGTGACTTCTGTCCACCGTTGACCTTGCCTCCGCCCCTTATTCTCTCCCCAACTCCATCCTCCTTGAGCTTGTCCTTTGGAAGTCATGACCCAGTTGGGCACAGGCTCCACCTCTTCCCTCACTGCATCCCTGGGCCCAGCTGCCCCCCCCCCCCCCCCCCCCCTCTTTTCCACCCTGTCCCCTCACTCCACTTCCCCAGTGCTGTCCTCCCCTGGTCCCCTTCTTTATCTGTCCCAGTCTTTTGGTTTCCCCAGCACAACATGGGCACCCTCACCACAGCCGGGCCTGTTCTCTCTGGGCTCCCACCTCCAGCCCTTCCCAGCCCCCACCACACCCCATAGGTCCAGTCTGAGTTATCCAGTCTCCACACATTTTTTTCCAGCGGTTCCGGTCTCCCTATCGCACCCCCAACCCCCTGCACCTTCTGTGCACCTGTGGCCCAGCCTCGCCTCAGCGGCCAGCAGAGTCTTTCAGAAACACGCATCTCCTCATCTCAGCCCCTTGTGCCCATTCAGCCCCTTCCCATTGCCCTGGATAAAGCCCCAAATCCCTCACGTGGTCCATAGGGCCCCACATGATCCATGAGGTGCAGATGTGCAGAGACGGGGAGGCTGACATCAGGGGTGTGGAGCAGGGCGTCACAGTTGCTCGGTTGGCCGGGGTGCCGAAGGGGCGCGGCAGCCTGTCCATGTGGCCTGAGGGTTGAGCTGGGCGTCACTCTGAAACCGGCCCGCATACTTTCTTGGTGGGTCTTTTCTCTGCACTGAGACCTTCTCCATTTTGAAATTATTGCAGCTTCCAAGCAGTTTAATAATGAGGTCCTGAAGGCCCACAATGAGTACCGGCAGCAGCATGGCGTCCCCCCACTGAAGCTCTGCAAGAAGCTCAACCGGGAGGCTCAGCAGTGAGTCCCCCAGAGCCCCGGGGTGACTCCGGCCCTTCATGGCGCTGTTGCCACTGTCATGGAGGGGCAGTGGGGTGGCCGGAAGGACATGGTTTGGGGGGCAGATACAGCCAGGCTTGAATAACCCTTGTGCCACTTACCGAGGCAGGTCCTTTTCCTCCGAGCCTCGGTTTGCTCCTCTGTAAAATGGGGCTGTTGTGGGGCGCAGAAGAGAGGCTGGTGTGATGCTCCTGATTTGCACAGCTAGCCTGGGGCAGGGAAGGAAGTTCAGCCACACTAGGTTAGGGCTCACACTCTGGGGCTTCCCTGGGCTGGCCCGCTCTGAGGAGGCACATGGACTCTGGCAGGTATTCAGAGGCCCTGGCCAGCACAAGGATCCTCAAGCACAGCCCGGAGTCCAGTCGTGGCCAGTGCGGAGAGAACCTGGCATGGGCCTCCTACGATCAGACAGGTAGGTTGCTTTCTCGGCCTCCCTCTCCTCCGCCTGAGCTGGGCCCAGGACCTCCAGTATTCAGGCCCCAGCACCCTCCTCCGTGTAGCCTTGGTGCCACAGGCCCAGAAAGGGAAAGGGGCCCCAGAACTCTCTGTGTGTGCTCCCGGGGGCTGCCTGCAGCTCACCACAGTGTCTCAGACGGCTGGCTCAGGGCCAGGCCTGCGCTGGGTGCCAGGGACACACAGATGAGTCAGACTGCCCAACCCTCCCCTTCGGAAGACTCCCAGCTGAGGAATGGGGGCGGGGGAGGCAAATCATTTCTGTGCCCTTTCTGTGCAGAGTTTCAGCCTGACCCTGTGGGCTCTCAAGTATCCCCAGGCACCGTTTTACTTTCTTCACATTTTGCTTTCTTTTTTAAAGTGTTGGTGTATTCACTTTTATCCTCAGAAAAATGCAACTGAGCTTTTTTCATGTTAGAAAAAAAAAAAAAAATGAGAAAGACAATCCCTCCATCCAAGGTCACAGCCTGGAATGGTGATCCCGCCACACTGACCAAACATTCTTGAGCTTCCTGGCTCTGACAGGGCTGCCGTGGCTTTTTAGGAAAAAGTGCTGGAGAGAGCTACTTTGCCCTCTGAAGCCTTCTCCAGACCCCAGCGGGAGGATGACTGCCCCCCACCCCCCGCTGAGCCTGACATTCCTGGGAGTTCCTTGGGGAGGCCTGCAGTCCTCTCCGTTTCCCCAGAGCAGCGGGCCTCCGGGAGAGGTGTGCGCATGCTCCTGAGGAAGGCGGGAGCCTGCAGCCTGCAGCCTGCAGCCTCCTTTCCAGGCCCAGGCCGTGGGCCCTGATGGGGAGAAGGCTCCCTGAAGGGACGGGACGAGCAGGCAGTGGACGTGATTGGTCCCAGCCTTGCGTTGGCCCCCTGTGGAGCCCTGAGCAAGTCGCTACCCTCTGTGGCCCCGGTTCCCCCATCTCTGTCTCCGCAGGCTGTCTTTATCCCCGCCCTGGCTACACATTGGGATCTTTTGCAGCACTTTTAGAAAAGACCAGTGCCTGGGTCTCTCCTCCAGAGACACTGACGCAGTCTGTGGCAGGCCCCGCGTGTCAGCCACGTTTCAGGGCTCCCCCGGGGAGGCCGGTGTGTAGCCTCTGTTCTCTGAGGCCTTGCTTCTCAAAGTGTGGTCCACGGGGAAGCAGCAGCATCTGGGAACTTGTGAGAAATGCAGACTCAGGGCCTGCATGTCATCAGTGCAGACACCTTTGACCTAGGAAGTCAGAATCTGCATTTCAACAAGCACCCCAGCTGATCCATACGGATATCGGATATCGTAGATCATAGATCGGAGTTAAGAGTGAGACTTACTGCTGTGGGATGGAGGCTCCCTGCTATGGCCTTGACATCAACAGCTCCCAGGGCAATGCTGTGGGTTTTCGCCTACCATCACCGGTTGGACGAGCAGATGCTTAGAATGAGGACCCACCAGCCCAATTGCCTTTCCTCCTGTGGATATTTCAGGAGACACACTTGGGGTGGGATGAGGACAGAGTGTCCCGAAAACTCAGAGCATCATTAGAAGCCCTTGGAGGACATTGCATTCAACCCTTGTACAGAGGCCCAGAGAGGGGCAGGCCTTGCCCAGGATTCCACAGTAAGTTAGTGGCAGGGCAGGTCCCCCAACGCCAGGCCAAGGCTCTTCCCAATCCCCAGCAAGGCCCCCTCTTCAGCCTGGATACACTCATGGGCAGGAGTCCCTGCTTCAGCTCATTGGTGCTTTATCAGACGTCTAAGTGTGGGGTGGGTGGTTTGGGGTTAAGGGGAGAAGATGGAAGGAGTAGCGAGTGGGTTGATTTTGCTGCTGAGTTTGAAACAGTGTCTCTTCCATACAGGAAAGGAGGTGGCTGATCGATGGTACAGTGAAATCAAGAACTACAACTTCCAGCAGCCTGGCTTCACCTCCGGGACTGGTGAGTGAGGGGGTCACCCCAGTGGCCTGGGCCTGGGCAGGGTTGCCGTTGGGCGTCTGAGTTTGGAAAGGCACTAACCCTCTGAAAATCGATCATTTCCCTCCTATTTTACCTCTTCCGTATTTCTCTGGTTCAACTTCGCCCAAAGGGATCAATACTCTCTTTCCCCATCACTTCTCCCAACACACACACACCCCCCCGCTCCGTCCGAGAACATGTGAGCCACGGATTCCTGCCCCACCAGCTCCAAGTTCTCCACGTGACTAGAGTGCGCCAAAGGAGGCTGTGGATTTCAAAAAGTTCCTGAGTGGGGTTCCTGGGTGGCTCAGGCATTAAGCGTCTGCCTTCGGCTCGGGTCATGATCCCGGGGTCCTGGGATCGAGCCCTGCACTGGGATCCCTGCTCGGCGGGAAGCCCGCTTCTCCCTCTCCCACTCCCCCTGCTTGTGTTCCCTCTCTCGCTGCCTCTCTCTCTGTCAAATAAATAAATAAAATCTTAAAAAAAAAAATAAAACAAAGAAAAAAAAATAAAAGGTTCCTGAGTGCTCCTCCCAGAAGTGGTCCTATAACCGGTCGTCCTACTGCTAGTCTTGCTCCCCTCCAATCCAGGCTGCTCCTACCAACCAGAATATTCTAAAGCCCTCTCTTCAGGAAAAGGGCCACACGGCTCACTCTCTCCTTCTAGTCTTAACGCCGCCCCCAATACCCTGCATCCTTCCTACATGCTCCGCGCACCTCCAACCTCCCCCTTCACCCTTTCTCTCCAGTTTGCGGTTCAGATGAGCTTTGAGTGCAGACAGCCGCCTATAGCTGCTCTCAGCTCCAGCACTATTAGTCGTGTGAACTTGGGTTGACTCTCTGTCCTTCCCTGTCCCAGAGGGAGAGGAGCAAGGCAGTCGCCTCTAGGGGACATTCTGAGAGCTGGTGTGTGGATGCAGGCAAGAGCTGCAGGCCTCGGCAGCCCTGGGACCATCCAGCTTTTCTGTGAGGCCTCCAGGGTGAGCAGCAAACATTTAGCTGACTGAAGCCCCAGGCAGCCACTCTGAGTTCTGGGCTCCCTCCTGCCCCTCAGCCGACTTCTCTCACCTGGCGCCTGCCTGTCTTTCCTCAGAACCGACTCAGATCTACTCGCGGCCCAGGATGGGTTAGAAGGGGCTGAGAGTTTCTCTGACCAGAAGGCGCCAGGAAAACTGAAAAGGGGGTTCCCTGCCCACCCCCTACCCTACCCTACCCTACCCCATCCCACCCCTGGGTGGAGCCCCTATGGCCTCTCACCGTCTGGAAGATTCTTCCGAAGCAGGAAGTGACATGCTCTCGGAGCCAGTCACTGTTTCCTGTGGTTTGCTGCTCACCCCTCTTGGGTAGGGGTTCTTGCAACAGTGTGGGCAGGACTGTGGGGCAGAGGTGGTGGCATCTGCTGGGGCATTTCTCCTCCCAGCTCTCGAGGCCAGGGCCAAGGAAGCTGCTCTCAGCGCCCTAAGTATGAATCGATGGTTCTGTGGCAGTTGAATTCGGGAAGTGAGGGAGGGAACAGGAACAGCCTCCTCCCAGCGATTAAGGTTCTGTGAAGACACAGAACCTGGCTTCTTTTCATAAAGTACAGTGTCCAGAAGACATTTTATTTCACAGCCTCTGGATTTGCTTTTCCCATGAGCAAGGCTCCCGAGCACCTGGACATGTGTCAGGGCAAGTTACTAGCGTCGCTCCTGTGTGCCTGCCACTTGGCAATTGTAAAGTGTCTGCATTCCCAGCCACGTAAGCCTCACAACACCAGTTGTAGGTGGGGCTTTATTCTACCCATTTTGCAGAGGAGGAAACTGAAGCCCAGAAAGAGGAAGAGACTTCTTTTAGATCTCCTATCCTCAATCCGATGCTTTTTCCATGGCTCCTGCTCCAAGGTGGGAATCTTGCAAGTGTCAGAGCTGGGATGGGACTTGCCATGATCACTGACCACCCGTCCAACCTATTGCCCCACATCTCCCACCCCTAAAGAGGAAAACCCCAGAGCAACTAGCCCCTAGGCTGTCCCAGGTGCTAGTGGGCAATGCCTGTGGACAGACGGAGCCTGAGCTTAAGACAGGAGCACAGCTTTGGGTGGTGTTAGAATCAGAGCTTGCAAGACCCTTCCCATGCCTCAGGCTCCCCCAGAGCTGCTTCTTGCCGCACCATTGTGTAGGGATTCCCTGACCTGAGTCCGTGTTGTTGGGAAAGAGCCTTTGAAATATCCTGTAATCTATCCCCACCCACCCACCCTGAGTCCACATCTTGTGATGAAGGACACAGTTCTCTGCTGCATGCTGAGCGGAGAGAAACTGTTCCTTTGTATTCTTTTCTTTTTTTTTTTTTGAATCAATTTATTTATTTGAGAGAGAGAGCACGAGAGGGCGGAGGGTCAGAGGGAGATGCAGACTCCCTGCTGAGCAGGGAGCCCGATTCAGGACTGATCCTGGGACTCTAGGATCATGACCTGAGCCGAAGGCTCACTTAACCAACTGAGCCACCCAGGTGCCCCCTTTATTACATAACGAGTAGGTTGGTTGGTTCATTTATTCTGAGTAAATAATACTTTTACATGATATGAAATCTGCAAACTGTGTAAGGTAAAAAGTCCTTCCATTCCTGGTCTCTAGCACTTTGCCTTCCAACCAGTGATACCCATTTCTTGTGTATCATCCTAGAATTGGTCTGATCTTATACCAGTGTTAGGTAAATATGTTCTCTTTTCCACTTTTTTTATACCCTGGTATATGATCTGTTTTGCACTTGCTTTCTTCACCCAGCAGATTGTTAGAGATTGTTCCATGTTAATACAAAAAGAGCTTTGTCATTCTTTCTTACTGTTGCACATTATCATTATTCTCTTGCAAGGATATACTGTAACTTATTAAATGTGTTTTTTCAAATGTATATTCTAGGAAGTTGGGGTCGACTGCAGGAAAGGAGGATGTGATCCCTTTAGGGAAAAAAAAAGGTTTTGTGTCAGTGATTTAGTTAGAAACCACTGTGTATCTGATGGTTGCTAAGGAAGTCGTGTCCTTTAACTTGTCTCTAAATACCCATACTTAATTATCTCTGGACAGAAACCTCCCCGGCCTGAGGGAAAATCACTTGGTCTCAGCTGTTTGGAAAAGGCTTCCACAGGCATGCGAGCTGCTGATGGGCACCTTGTGTCTGTGATCATTTTCTTGGCAACCAGTGGATAAATGGCAGTTCTTCCTTGTCTGGGCAACAGAGAGAGTGGGTGGTCAATAGCCAAAGTGTCCGGTTCTCTTGAGAGAAAAGGCTCGCATGGAAAAGGGCTTGAGCCTTAATGAAAAGACAGCCTGTGGAAGCTGCGACACCTCACAAAGCTGCTGGAAAGCCTGGAGCTGTGATTCAAAAAGTAGGAGGACCAAGGGGGAATAGGCAAGAAGTGTTTCTCTTCTATTTTGAGGTGAAAGTCAGAGTTTAGTGGGCAGTGGTTAATACAAGTTTAAGGATAAGTGGAAAAGATGCCTAATTATACCTGGGGTTTGTTTTCCTTTAGTTCTTGCTTTGATTTTATCACAACAGTTCTACTGATTACTGTTTATGGTTTGGTATTCTATAAACAATTTGGTAACCTCAAATCTTTTATGGATATAGACAACAAAATAAAGTATTACCTAAATTTAAAAATTATAAAAATGGCGTTCATCTGTAGGGCAAAATACACACAATCTTTTTTTTTTTTTTTTAAAGATTTTATTTATTTATTTGAGAGAGAGAGAATGAGAGACAGAGAGCATGAGAGGGAGGAGGGTCAGAGGGTGAAGCAGACTCCCCGCTGAGCAGGGAGCCCGATGCGGGACTCGATCCCGGGACTCCAGGATCATGACCTGAGCCGAAGGCAGTCGCTTAACCAACTGAGCCACCCAGGCGCCCTACACACAATCTTTTTTTAAAGATTTTATTTATTTATAAATAAATAACACTTGTTATTTTCTTCTTTAAAAAAAAATCCACCCAAATGGGTGTAAAATGGTTACCCTCTTTCTTTCTTACCCTATGGGATACTTAGCCACTTCTGATTCAGTTTTCCTCCTTCCCTCTGTCTCTTTCATTCTTCATCTGATATTTGTTGAGCATCTTCTATGTGCCAAGCTCAGTGCTAAACACTGGGGATATTGTGGTCAATAAGACAGGTGTCGGGGGCACCTGGGTGGCTCATTCGATTAAGCGTCTGCCTTCAGCTCCGGTCCTGATCTTGGGGTCCTGATAACGAGCCCTGCAATCAGGCTGTCTGCTCAGCGGGACATCTGCTTCTCCCTCTCCCTCTGTGCTCTCTCTCTTGCTCTCACTTTCTCTCGAGTAAATAAATAAAATCTTAAAAAAATAAAATAAGATGGCTGTGGTCCCCACCCCTCAAGGAGGAAGCGTAATCTCTTCAGTGTTGTTTGAGCAAATGAATGCCATTCTGTGCTACAGAAGTCAATATTGACCTGTCAAAGGATCTCTGTAAGTCCTTAACAGTAAAGGTGGGAAGGATCAGCTTCCACCTTCTACTCCTTGGAGACGAAGAATTTATGGTCATTGAGCAAAGAGTACATTATAGCAACTCTTGACCCCCAAGGGGAAGGGGAGTTGGAAGCTAAGCTATATTAAAAGTTTGAAAGAAGCAGTGAGTGAGGGGAGGGCAGCCTCAGCAGCGGGACACTGATGCTGAGAAGCTTAGCAAACCACAGAAGTGTGTGGAGGGTCAGGTAGTAGCTTGAGAAGGAACTGGACTGTTTGGTTCAGAGCAGAGGGAACTGAAGGAGGCTCTAACTTGTCAATGTCTCAAAGAGCGCAAAATGTAGAAGGCCTGCACTTGCAGTGAGGGTAGAACCCAAGCCCAAGATGGTTCTTCCGTATACCTTTTCATTCATTCCCTCATTCATTCCGCTCATTCATGCAACAAAGTCTTATTTTACACTTTTCCGGTGCCAGGCTTTGCCAGGGTACTGAGTATAATTTGGTGAGCAAAGCAGTTTGGTTCCTGCCCCTGTGAGTCTCATAGCCTAGTGAAGGAGCCAAGCAAATGAACAAGAAATCAAATGCATGTAACATTGCAAATGGTAAGAATGCTATGAGGGGTAGAACAGGGTATGATAAGATGATCTTGGGAGGGAGGTGTTCAGGAAATAAGTGATTGTGAAAGACTTCTCTGCACAGGTGACATTCAGGCTGAGGCCTAAGGGATAGGAAGATGTTGGTCATCGGGAGAGCATTCCACACAGTGGCCAATGTGTGCAAGGGTTCCATGGTGGGAAATAGCCGGACATGTTCAAGGAATGGAAAGGAGGCCATTGGGCCAGAGCATTCGCTTTCATCTGAGGTGCAACTGGAAGCAACTGAAGGGTTTTTAAGTGGGAAAGAAAACAGATATGACTTATGTCTAAAAATGATTACTCTGGCTCCTTTAGAGAAAGTGAATTGAAGGAGGCAAAGGTGGATGCTGGGGAACCGGTCGAGGGCCATTACAGTGGTCCGAGTGAGAAAGTTTGTGGTTGGAACCCAAGTTTGGGGAGTGGATGGACTTAAGATCTATTTTGGAGTTAGAGTCTCCAGGATTGAATGATGGGTTGTTGAGGGGGAAATGAGGGAGAAGGAGGAATACAGACCAAGCCCTAGGGTTGTGTGCATAGAGGGAACATTAATGGAAATGAAAGGTAGGAAGAGCAGTAACTCTGGGGGAACCAAAATCAAGAGTGAGGTTTGGATAGGTTACATGCCTGGTTGCCATCCAAGTAGAAATGTCAAGTAAGTAGTTGTATCTGGAGCACAGAGGAGAGATCTGGGCTAGGAAAATAAATTTGGGAGCCAGGGAAAGATGAAATTGCCTAAAGAGTACAGCAAGTGAAGAAAAGCAAGCCCAGGACTGAGCTTTGGGAAGGGCAGGCCCCTCCAACATTTACCAGCGAAATGGAAGAGGAGGAAAAGGCAGTAAGATGGGAATGCCAAGAGAGGGCAGCATCATCGAAACCAAAAGAGGGGGTACTTCGAAAAGAGAAGGAGTCGACTCTATTAAATGTTCCTGAGATGTCAAGTAAGAGAGAGACAAAAAGTGATCTTTGGGGAGAAACATGGAGATCATGCGTGACCTTGAAGAATACAGTCAGGGGGGGAAAGGGGGAGGCAGGTGCCAGTGGGTGGCATCCTAACTGTTGGGGTCACTCGGCTTTGCTGTGATCTCTGGGAAACCATGAAACCTTTGGGCATCGGCAAACGGTGAGGTGAGGAGGGTCTTGTGTGGCTGATCGAGAGGACCTGATGCCTCAGAAACTCAGGCAGGCAGAGTGTTCTATGTCTCCTGCCTCTGACTGGTGTATGGGAAGCTCAAGCTTCCCAAACCTGACAAGACGGTGCAGGGGTTCGAGGATCCTTGGAAACATCCTCCTCCAGATTCTGCTAACTAACCTGTTTCCCTCTCCCCCTGCCTCTGCCCCTCCAGGACACTTCACAGCCATGGTGTGGAAGAATACAAAGAAGATGGGAGTGGGGAAGGCATCTGCAAGTGACGGGTCTTCCTTCGTGGTGGCCCGATACTTCCCAGCAGGGAATGTCGTCAACCAGGGCTTCTTTGAAGAAAATGTCCTGCCTCCAAAGAAGTAATTCATTAAATGTAATGGGAATGTGGCAGACTTAACATGGATACGAAGTGCCTAGAACAACAAAAACTCAGCTGTGTGTCTGTCCCTGTGGGTGTATGTGCTTGTGTGTGTGATGCATGTGAGTGTGTCTTGCACACGCACTTGGATATACGCTTCTGTATGAACTTATTCTTATCAAAAGGAATGAGCCTATGAAGCCTTTACCCTGATGGTTCCCTAGACCACAATTATTTGGACGCAGAGGGGAAAGAATCAATTTTAAAACTTTTTTTTTTTTTTTAAGCAAACTTCTTCTGTACATTTCTTATAATATTCATCCCTGGGCTTTTTCTATTCCAAACGTTTGTGATGCTTCGAGGTGAAGTTCATTTTATGTGATTTTCATGCATTGTAATCTACTTTTGGTAGATATGTAAGATTATTAAACTCTCATTTAAATGTAACATAAAACAGCTTTAAACACGTAAATATAGAGCAGCTTCCATTGGAAACATGGGACAGGCAGGAACTGCATTTCACAGAATGATTGGGATTGCTCAGTTGTAAGACATGATGTCATCTGCATGCCTCCTGGAATTCTCTGATGGGAATGCCAAAGAACAAATGGAGAGAAAAGTTGCACTTCCTTGCATTTTCTATCTTTAAATAGCAAAGTACGACTACTACCACTGCCCTTGCCCTCCTCCCACCTTTTTTCTTAAAATCCTCTGGCATCTCAGAGCTCGGTATGTGCCTCCTGGTTTCTGGGGCCTGGGTCTGAAAGTCACCCCTCCCCCACCTCAGCGAGGTGGCCCCGGGCCTGCTCCGGGAGGAAGCCCCTCACGCTGCCCGGGCTCTCGGCCAAGCATCTGACCGATGAGGTCAGCGAGCGTGGGGTGAGTGTGAGCTCACCAGGGCCCCCGGAGGAAGCCCTCGGCCTCTGGCCTGCCCTCGCACGCAGGGCGGGAGCCCCGGCCTGTTCGGCAGCCGTGGCGGCAGCTGCGCCCTGCTCCCTCCTGGGGTGTGTGACAGGCCCAAGTGTTCCAGGGAGACAGCCCACGTGGGGGCTTAGACTCGCCAGTTTGCTTCTTTGTTTTGCCTCACACCCTACAAAGTTCCCCTGAGTAACGATTTCACGTGGTCCGCGTGGGAGGAAGCGACCCAGACGCCCAGCTGGGTGTCCTGAAAGCATGGCCTGTCCAAGCGGTAAGACGGCCGGGGTGGGAGTTAGGAGGCTGCCGCCTTAGGGTCAGTCGGAGCAGGCCAGTCAGGGAACATGCTTCCCGAAGGTCTGCGCCGCACTGTGAACACAGCCTCGTGCTGTGCCCTTCACTTCACCCAGGAATAGTGACTGAGACAACAATAAAGTTTTCTTCTTTTGTGTAACATCTTCCATGTCATTCATGCCCGATTCTTGATTGGTGTCCAAGGTAATCATAACTCTTAGTTCCTGTCTTAGGTAACTCAGGCTTCCCAGTACGTCCGACCTCTCCCCTGTACCTTGCGCCCCTTTGGCAGCTACGTTTTGATCCGTGTGACCTACCCTCAACACGGCTGACTGGACTGAAGTGGACATGTGATCCAAAGGCAGCCAATCCCTGGGCTGGCCACGGACCAGGAATTTGAGCTAAGAAATGAGCAGAGGGCGCCTGGGTGGCTCAGTTGGTTGGGCGACTGCCTTCGGCTCAGGTCATGATCCTGGAGTCCCAGGATCGAGTCCCGCATCGGGCTCCCTGCTTGGCAGGGAGTCTGCTTCTCCCTCTGACCCTCCTCCCTCTCATGCTCTCTGTCTCAAATAAATAAATAAAATCTTTAAAAAAAAAAAAAAAGAAATGAGCAGAGAGTTTGCCAGTGGAACTAAAAAAATTAGGATGCCATGAGTCTGAGTTAGGGCCGTGGCCAGCCAGAACTCTATGCAAGCCAACTTGCCAGTTGAAAATAAGTGGAAGTGAGAAAGCCAGTGTTAGAGGAACAAAAGAGGTGGCGCTCCTGAGCTTTCCAGCTCTGGGCCCAATCCGCGTATCGTTAAAACATACCCCTCGTCTTCAGGGCTTCCCAGCAAAAGGATATGTCAACTGATGTTCCCCAGAAGGTTGGAATATGGGGGTCCCCTCCCCGAGGGAGTCTTCTTAAGCCAAAAATGCTGAGCTGGGCCGGGAGTGGAGGGTGGGTGGAATAAAAAGCCTGGGCTGAGGCCACACCTGGGCAGCCACCATGAGCAACAGGGACTGAATGATCAGTCAGTGGACTTCCTGGTGGCTCCTGGGGAGACCGTGCACGAAATACACATACACAACCAGGGGGTGGACACTGGCATGCAGCCAAGCTCTTGAGGCTGGCATCTGTTTCCTCAGTTGGCTGGAGAAAGATAAAAGCTGACCAGAAGAGCTTTCTAGGTTGAAGAAAAGCCAGGCAACAAAGCCGGCTGAGCAGGTGGGCACTAATTTTACTTCTTCAATGGATTTCTTTCTTTCTGTTTTTTTTTAAAGATTTTTATTTAGTTATTCATGAGTGACAAAGAGAGAGAGAGGCAGAGGGAGAAGCAGGCTCCCAAGGAGCAGAGAGCCCGATGAGGGACTCGATCCCAGGACCCTGGGATCATGACCTGAGCCGAAGGCAGACGCTCAACCATCTGAGCCACCCAGGCGCCCTCTTCAATGGAGTTCTTAAAGACAGCAACTCCTACAGTTCAATTAGAGCAGAGGACAAGCCAGACTGCCAGCTCTCCTTTGTAGCCAGAGAACCGAGGAAGGAATCGGGGACCTCAGCTCCAAGCTCTAGCCCTGTGCTCTCAGAGTTGTGCTCCCTTCCCCACTCTGGGCTGCAGTCTGTCCAGCTGTACGAGGTCTGGCACATGGAGTTAAGTCTACTGGACCTTCTCAGGTCCATGACACCCCCTATGCCCAACTTTCTCAACTGGAGAGACCTTCCTGCCCTGGTGGTCTGGCGCTTGAAACAAAAGCAAAGGGGCCCAGCCTACTCCACCAAAGTGCCCCAGGACGTGGGGGCCAAGGGGCAGATGCAACAACAGGCCTGACCCCACCCATGCTCTACTCTTGGTTGGAATGCCCCAGGAGGTGAGGTCGGCCAGCCTCTCGCCAGGTCAGGCCTAGATGCCAATAGGAATGAAAAGGTGTCTGGTATCAACACCAAGAGGTCTCACCTGTGCCTAAATTGCTGCCACCCCTCGCGAGATCAGGGCTGGCGAAGCCTTGAGAGCTCAGTTAATCTCACATGGAGAAAACAGAGAAGAACCCACCCAGACCACACAGCTAGTCTGGTGGAGAGGCTGAAATCTAAGCCTTTTCATGGAGAAAACAGAAGTTCTTAGCTTTGTGCAGAGATCCCTCAAGAGACTGAGGGCCTCTATACCATTCAGGAATCAAGGTGAACAGATTCAGCATTAAAACATAAGTACTTTGGGGCGCCTGGGTGGCTCAGTCGTTAGGCGTCTGCCTTCGGCTCAGCTCATGGTTCCAGGGTCCTGGGATGGAGGCCCACATCGGGCTCCCTGCTCGACGGGAAGCCTGCTTCTCCCTCTCCCACTCCCCCTGCTTGTGTTCCTTCTCTTGCTGTGTCTCTCTCTGTCAAATAGATAAATAATATTTTTTTTTGAAAGATTTTATTTATTTATTTGAGAGAAAGAATGAGAGAGAGAGCATGAGAGGGGTGAGGGTCAGAGGGAGGAGCAGACTCGCTGCTAAGCAGGGAGCCCGATGCGGGACTCGATCCCGGAACTCCAGGATCATGACCTGAGCCGAAGGCAGTCGCTTAACCAACTGAGCCACCCAGGCGCCCCATAAATAAATAATATCTTTAAAAAACAAAAAACGTTAAGTGCTTTTGAAGTTTTCAAGTTGCCAAATCCCCCAAGAAAAAGCCAGGTCGGAAATGGAAGAATGAGGTACAGAGACGCTGAATGATCACCTGACTAAGCCAGGGAAGGAAAGAGCAGGCGGGCTCCACTCTTCCTTGTAGGGGCGCTAAGGACGACCTAAGGATCAGGGATGGCGCTTGGGGCCCAGGTCCTCTCGGTACCATGTGGCCATCGCCGCAAAGGCCTTCGAGTTGAGCCCCTTGCCGGGAGCCCCCCAAGGCTGGTCCGGGGTGGGGCCCCTGGGCTCTCCCACTCTCGGCAGAAGCCGTCCGCCCTCCGTGGGGGCTCCGGCTGACCCTTAGCCCTTCCTCGGCACGGACACTCCCGGAAGCCCACGCCCGCGCGGGGGCGGCGGAATCTGCGGGCACCCCACCCCGCGGGGGGCCCAGGGGTGACGCCCCGAGTCAGAGTCGGCTTGTCTGCCGGGCTCCGCACCCCACCTGTAAAGCGGGCACAGCCGGCTTTTTGGTGAACGTGGGAGGCCCTGCCACGGGCATTCCAGTCGCCGCGGGCGGCCGGACGCGAGGGAGCCCTGCGGCCAGGGGGCCGGGGAGGCTGGGAGGGGGCGTTGCTGTCCCCGCGGGGAGGGGCTGCGGTGGGCGAGCGCAGGGGGCGCGGCCGCCGGGGCCTGCGAGCCCGAGATGGCTCTCCAGCTCCACCGCGTGGCCGGACGAGGCTGGCGGAGCCCGCCCAAACGGGGCGCGGGATTCCGGAGGGATTCCAGACTCCCCACCACCACCAAACACCAACCAGACGACACGACAGGTATTTACGTACAAAGGGAGCAGCCAAGGACACCGGCGCTGGGTGAACTAAGATGGTATCAATAAAGTAAGGGCAGCTAACATTTACTGAACGTTTACTACAAGCCAAACATTGTTACTTAACGCGCTCTCATCATTATCTCATTTAAATTCTTAATAATCTTCAAAGCGGGTACTATTACTCCCATGTCACAGATGAGGAAACTGAGGTTTAGAGAGTCTGAGCCACTTGTCCAAATCGACGTTTGATGGAGAGAGCTGACCCACCAGAGCCCCCAAAGTTGCATGACCACAGATTTGAAAATGTGGACAGAAGGTCCCAGTTTGCTGTGGAACTGAAATCATCAGGGCTTCAGAGGTGCTCCCACCCCCCATGTGTGGCTCACTCCTCTATCCCTACTCAGCCAGTGGCCTCTACACCTCCCTCTATTTTATTTTATTTTTTTAAAGATTTTATTTATTTATTTGAGAGAGAGAATGAGAGAGAGCACATGAGAGGGGTTAGGGTCAGAGGGAGAAGCAGACTCCCCGCGGAGCAGGGAGCCCGTTGAGGGACTCGATCCAGGGACTCCAGGATCATGACCTGAGCCGAAGGCAGTCGCTTAACCAACTGAGCCACCCAGGTGCCCATCTCCTTCTATTTTAAAGAAGAATGGTGTCCATGGCTACAGAGTTCAGAAGGCAAAGGATAGAGCCTGAAATTCTTCTCTGATGGCCAGGAGCCTTGGCAGAGAGAGGTACCTAGAGGCCTGAGAATCAGAGACTGGGGAGAGTTAGGTAGTTAGGAGCTTCCTGGAAAGATGAAGAGTACTGAGTTATAGAAGGCTTGGCTTCCATGCCCTGGTCTGATTCCAACCTGCTGTGTGATCTTGGGCAAGTTCCTTCTCTTCTCTGGGCTTGTTTCCCTCCTGTAGATGGAAGGATCCTTCTAGATCCAAAAATCTCTTATCTTCCCCCACCTTCCCCTTTTCCCTTCCTATACCACCCCCACCCAGACTGGCTCCGACATTCCAAAAATAGCCTTGAACTGAGTTTTAAAAGCCCCAGGTAAGAGCTGCAACCCATCTCTGAGATTCTCCTGAGCTCTGGGCCCAGGGCTTTAAATCCTGGCAGGGTATCTAGCCTTGGCAGGTTGCAGCCATCAGAGGGGAGAAAGGTCCTGTGCGTCTGAGAAAGGCCTCAGGGGCTGGCATTGTGATGACCTCATCCATTCTATGACATCACCCTCTCTCCCAGCCCCCCTCCTCCCTGATCAACTACTCTGCAAACAACCATCAATCTGAATCCCAAAGGCCTGAGAACGTCTGTTCTCCAGTACCTGCTGCTGATCTTCTGCCTCAGCCAGCAAGAAGCACCATGAAATTGGAATTCACGGAGAAAAACTACAACAGCTTTGTGCTGCAGAACCTGAACAAACAGAGGAAACGCAAAGAGTACTGGGACATGGCCCTGACTGTGGACCACCATGTTTTCTTTGCACATCGCAACGTGCTGGCTGCTGTCTCCCCACTGGTGAAGAGCCTCATCTCCAGCAATGACATGAAGACCACCGATGAGCTCTTCATCACCATTGACCCCAACTACCTGAGTCCGGCCACGGTGGACCAGCTCCTGGACTACTTCTACAGTGGCAAGGTGGTGATCTCGGAGCAGAACGTGGAGGAGCTCCTTCGCGGGGCCCAGTATTTCAACACACCACGCCTTCGAATCCACTGTAACGACTTCCTGATTAAGTCCATCCGCCGTGCGAACTGCTTGCGCTACCTCTTCTTGGCTGAGTTGTTTGAGCTCAAAGAGGTATCAGACTTGGCCTACTCTGGCATTCGTGACAACTTCCACTACTGGGCCAGTCCTGAGGGCTGTATGCACTTCATGCGCTGTCCACCTGTCATCTTTGGCCGCCTGCTCCGAGATGAAAACTTGCATGTGCTCAATGAGGACCAGGCTCTCAGCGCACTCATCAATTGGGTGTACTTCCGGAAGGATGAGCGGGAGAAGTATTTCAAGAAGTTCTTCAACTACATCAATCTTAATGCCGTCTCCAACAAGACACTGATGTTTGCCAGCAACAAGCTGATGGGCATGGAGAACAGCTCAGCCCATGCAACCCTGATTGAGAGTGTCCTCGTGGACCGAAAGCAGGAGAGGCCATCCAGCTTGTTGAGCTACCAGCGGAAAGGGGCCCTGCTTGATTCGGTGGTCATCCTGGGTGGTCAAAAGGCCCATGGCAAGTTCAATGATGGAGTGTTTGCTTACATCATCCAGGAGAACCTGTGGTTGAAGCTGTCAGAGATGCCCTATCGGGCGGCAGCACTTAGTGCCACCTCTGCTGGTCGCTACATCTACATCTCTGGTGGTACCACTGAGCAGATTTCTGGGCTGAAGACAGCTTGGCGGTATGACATGGATGACAACTCCTGGACCAAGTTGCCAGACCTGCCGATTGGGCTTGTCTTCCACACCATGGTGACCTGCGGGGGGACAGTGTACTCAGTGGGTGGGAGCATTGCTCCAAGGCGGTACGTCTCCAACATCTATCGCTATGATGAGCGCAAGGAGGCCTGGTGCCTGGCAGGGAAGATGAGCATCCCTATGGATGGCACAGCCGTGATCACCAAGGGTGACCGGAATCTGTACATTGTCACGGGGCGGTGCTTGGTGAAAGGCTATATTTCCCGGGTTGGAGTGGTGGACTGCTTTGACACCAACACTGGGGATGTGGTCCAGTGTATCACCTTCCCCATTGAGTTCAACCACCGGCCCCTGCTCTCTTTCCAGCAGGACAACATCCTCTGTGTACACAGCCACCGGCAGAGTGTGGAAATCAACCTGCAGAAGATAAAGGCCAACAAGACAACCACCTCGGTGCCTCTCTTGCCCAACAACTGCCCCTTAGATGTGTCCCATGCTATATGCTCCATTGGAGACAGCAGAGTGTTTGTATGTGGGGGCGTCACCACAGCCAGCGATGTCCAGACAAAGGACTACACCATCAACCCAAACGCCTACTTGTTGGACCAAAAGACAGGCGAGTGGAAGACCCTGGCCCCCCCACCGGAGGCACTGGACTGTCCTGCCTGCTGTCTAGCCAAGCTACCTTGCAAGATTCTTCAAAGGATTTAAACAACTTTTTCAGTGGGAGAATAAGTAAATGCATTATTATTCACAATTTAATGAGAGAGAGAGGAAGATGGCCTGTTGGTTCCTTCTTAGTGTTCCAGTCTGTTTGGCCCTGAAAGTGGAGATCCTGGGCTAGGGCTGCTCCCAGTGGGTGGAAATTCAGGGCGACTCTGTCATTGGAGGGATCCAAGCTGAGGCTGGAATGGAGTCCCTGGTGGGTGGGACTGAAGCATCTCCTGGGCACTGGCCAAGGTGGTGTCTGGAAAGCCCCCATTCTATCCCCTATAGTTCTCTCGCCAGCATCTGCTAGATGGACAGATAAAGTGTTTGCTTAGAGTTATGAAGCCGCAGGCTCCTCCAACACTCACTGCCCTCGAGTCTGTCCAGGAAGGCAGGGGAGGGCCAATCCCAGGTTTGGGACAGGAGACTCATGGGCTGGGCTGGGGGGTGGGGGTGGAGAAAATGATGTGGGAAAGGCTCAGGGAGGGGGATAGCGGGAACCGAGCAGGCAGGGTCACTTGGCTGTTGTTTTTGCCCACACAGCTGTGGTGTGTTGAGTCTTATTTGTGGGGAAGTTGGGGGGTTACTTACAACTGTTTTCAGTAAGCAAAGTACATCAGGAACTTTCTCGAGGAATACAGGGCCTGAGGGACTGGGAGTGAAAGAGAGATCAGTAAAGGGAGAAAAAAGAAGTCTATGCAGTAGTCCCCCCTTATCTGTGGTTTTACTTCCTGTGGTCAGCTGTTGTCCAGAAGCAGATGATCCTGCTTTGGACGAATCCGCGGAAGGTCGGTCTTAGCCCTACACTATGTCACAACGCCCCCGTCATTCCCCTCACCTCATCTCTTCACATAGGCAGGTTAGCATCTCACATCGTTACAAGAAGGGGGAGTACAGCACAATGAGATGTTTTGAGAGAGCGGGAGAGGCCACATTCACATGACTTTATTACAGTAAATTGTTAAATTTGTTCTATTATTCATTATTGTTATTATTCTCTCACTGTGCCTAATTTGTAAATTAAACTTTATCATAGGTGTGTGTGTACAGGAAAAAACCTAGTATATAGAGGGTTTGGCACTACCTGCAGTTTCAGGCAGCCACTAGGGGTCTTGGAACGGATCCCTTGCAGATAAGGGGGCACTACTGTATCTCTGTTGGGAAGAACCTTGGGGATGAGGTGAGACAGGATGGTGTCGTAGCTGGGAGCATGGCCACTGGGGCTTAAAACCAGTTCCACCACCTGCTGGGTAATCCTGGCCAAACTACTTCAGGTCTCTATGCCTTTGTTTCCTTATCTGCAAAAGAGAGAGAGTAAGAGTGCCTACCTCCTAGGATGATGTGAAGCTTAAATGAGTTAATACGTGCAGAATACCTAGGACGGTTCCTGGCATTATTACGGGGCTACAGGAGAACATTTTTTTTTTAAAGGAAAAAAAAGAAAAGAGTGTGGCAAGGGTCCAGGTTCTTGAGCCTTTATATCAAGTAAGGTCCCCTAAAAGGCTCTTAGAGACTCCCTCCCTCAAAGCCTTGGTGAGCTTTCCTCAATTCTAACTATCTCTGTTTCCCTTTCATCCAGTGGTGTACTAATCTATAATCCTCCACAACTGAGAAGAAAATTACCAAGTCCTTGAGAACCATATACGATCCTCATTTATCCACTCATTCATGAATTTACTTATTCATCTATTCATCAGTTCTCTCTCTCTCTCTCTCTCACACACACACACACACACACCATTCCCTGAGGCCTCTCCGTGCAGGTCCTTGTCCCAGGTGTTGGGGCCACAGGCATGACACAGACAATCCATGTCCCAGTAAGGGAGTATCTAGAGCAGTTCTGTGCAATAGAAATGTAACGCAAGCCACATATGTAATTTAAAGTTTTCTAGAAGCTTCACTACAAAAGTAAAAATAAACAAGTGAAATTACTTTTAATAATATATTTTATTTAACCCAATAGATCCAAATATTAAATAATCAGTGTAAACATTTATTAATGAGATATTTACATTTTTTTTTTCATATTAAGTCTTTGGAATCATGTGTATATTTTACACTTAGAGCACAAATGGATTTGGACTAACCAAATACATAAGGCCCCAGGAGGCTAGTGGCTACTGTATTATATCGTGCAGGACAGTTTAGATAGCTTCATGGCTCAAACCTGCTCCATCCCCTTCTTTTTCCTTCTCAGTCCTGTTCGACCTGCTCGACATCATCTTCTTGACCTCTCTGCTGGGTGGCCACTTGCTTCACAGCCCACCTTCTGCCCAAGTCTTACTTTGCTCCCTGAAAGTGAGGACCTTGGACTTCACAGCTGACCCTCTCTTTTCTGGAACCTCCCCACCTTTCTCACTTCTTCAGCGCAGGACAGCCCCCAGCTCTGCTGGCCTCACTGCCATTCTCCAGGTGGAAGTACAAAAGGGTCCTACAGATCCAAGCAACTCAGCCCAGCTGCCCCCACCCCCAGCCCACCAGGCTTATCTGACTCCGGATGCCATTCTCCACAGCTGATTCTCTAGCCCTCTCTGGTGTCCCACTCTTCTCCTCTCCTCTTTCCCAACAGCTTACCTCTCCTTCTGCCACCAGATCTCCAGAGAAAGAGAGGTCACATGATCTGAGCTCCACGAACAGTCCCACATCCACCAAAACTCTCTCCAGAGCTTCTGCTGCTTTCCTGCCTCTCAGAGGAAGCCGTGTCCTCCCACGATTCAATGCCGATCCCCCTCCCCTGGCTCTCCATTTTGTCACCTCGCAGCTTCTCAGGACCCCTCAGTCCCTTCTCTCTATACATCCCCTTCCTGACTTTTTCTCTTTATTCCATAAATATTCTCAAATTTCTCTTTTTCTGGAAACAAACCCTCTTCAGCTCTGAGGCCCACCTCTTGCTACCTGCCCATCTTTTTCCTCAGCTGAGCGTCCTAAATGTCTCTGCTCTCTGGCTCCATCTCTCACTTCCAGATCAATCTCTAAATGACTCAGTCTGTCTTCTGTTCCTACCATGCTACCAAACTGTCTCCTAACAACATTGTCCCCTTTGTCCTTTTCTCCATCGATTCTTTGCCTTGCAGTACTGGGCAGCATCGACCTCTCTTGCCTGTAGCAGAATCACTAGGGTGCTTGCTGAAAAGCGAGATCTTTGGCATACCTAAGCCCTCCCCACATTGAAATTAGACCATAAGGCTGAAACATTGAAGGCTTAGCACCTTGAGGAGGCTGGCAGAGCCAAATGCCGGACTCAGAGTCAAAATCTTGGCTTTAGCTACAAGGGAAGCTTTAGCAATTCATAGCAGAGATTGTGGTCTTGAAAGACAAGGCTTTTGAACTACAACTCAGGTCTTCAAACTCAGGGACATGAAGTCTTTCCAAGGGTAATTCAGACATGCACAGTTTTTAGGGAATCGGTTTCCGGATCTTCAACTTTTTTCCTAAAATCAGTCTACCTGAGAATACACCTGTGGTGATTTCCTTCTAGTTCTCTTTTCTCACCTTCCCTTTCAGAATTATTCTTCAAACACCTTACACACACACACACACACATAGCAACCTTTACCCATTCCACATCTTCCTAGGATGTCCTGCCTCACGATGCCACACAAGGGTGTAAACAGATGTCCGTGAAACCTCCTTTCATCAAGACACCAACAGCCAAAGAAGAGTTTGTTGTATTTTTCTGTCTTACTTTTACAGTATTTCTGTTAAGGTGTGAAGTCTGGTGTTAAAAACTGGGGTACTTTGGTCCAAGTTAGGTTGTTCAGAAATATTAAATAGCATGATGGAATGATGACATATTTTTTTTAAGATTTTATTTATTTATTTGAGAGGGAGAATGACATAGAGATAGCATGAGAGGGGGGAGGGTCAGAGGGAGAAGCAGACTCCCCGCCGA
>NC_058415.1:58316209-58578537 GCF_002201575.2 Neomonachus schauinslandi
CATGACCTGAGCCGAAGGCAGTCGCTTAACCAACTGAGCCACCCAGGCACCCTGATGACATATTTTGAAAAGCTTTATTATAGAGATATAATTCACCTACCATATAATTCAACTAAAGTGTACAATTCATTAGCTCTCAGAGTTGTACGATCATTATCACAATCAATTTTATAACCTTCTCATTACCCCAAAAAGAAACCTTGAACTTCTTAGTTGTCACTCTCTAACTCTCTTATCTTCCCAGCCCTAGGCAACTGCTAGTCTACTTTCTGTCTCTATGGATTAGCCCATCCAAGATATTTCATAAAAATGGAATCATTCAGTATGTGAAATGGAATCATTCAGTATGTGACTTCTTACCTGGCTTCTTTCACTTAGCATAATGTTTGCAAGGTTCACCTATGTCGTGGCATGAGCCGTTACATCATTCCTTTTTACGGATGAATAATATTCTACCGTATGGATACACCACATATTATTAATTCATTTATCAGTTAATTGATGGACATCTAGGTTGTTCCCACTTCGTAGCTGGTATGACTAATGCTCTATGAACATTCATGTACCAGTTTTTGTGTTCACATGCATCTTCATTTCTGTTGGGTATATACCTCAGAGTAGAATTGTTGGATCCTGTGGTAACTCTATGTTTAAGTATTTCAGAAACTGCCAGACTGTTTTCAAAGCAGATGCATCATTTTACATTCCCACCTGCAATGTATGGCAGTTTCAACTTCTCCATGTCCTTGTCAACACTTCTTATTGTCTGTCTTTCCAAATACAGTCATCCTACTGGGAGCAAGTGGTATCTCATTGTGGTTTTGACTGACATTTCCCTGATGGCTAATGATGCCGGAGCATCTTTCCATGGGCTTATTTTATGAGAGCTGTTTAATAACCTTGCCCCTTCCACTCTGAGCTGTTGTCAGAGAAAGCATTCTTCCTGAAGAAGGATTCTGTGAGGACAAAACAAAGACAGAGTGGCTCAGAAATATCGACAGCTGTAGTGTATGATTTCATTCTGGCCACAGAATCACGGCAAGTCTATGCTTTCCTACCTACCCATTTATTTTTGAATTAGAATATTCAAGATTTGTTAAAAGTGTTTTAGAAAATACCTAGGACCAAGTATGCTTTGCATTTTCACCGTTCTCATTAGTGAGAAGGAGCTCCGTTATCCCACGTCTAGTTGCGTATTTTATACCATTTAAAGGATGACATAAAACATTCCACATTTACTTCCAAAAGATCAGTGTTACATCTTTACATCTATGAACAAAAGTAAATATATCACATGTAAGTTAGAATGCTTATTGAGAAATTTCTTGTGTCATATAAGAAATATGACATGCTAAATAAACCCTTTTTATTGTGAATACAACACACAAAAGCAATGATACATATCTATATAGTTTAACAAATTATTGTAAATATTGTAAGTATCCATGTAACTACTATTGAGCACAAGAAATAGAGCATTGTCAAGACCTCAAAAGCTATATGGCCGCTTTCCTGATTATAATCTCTTTTCTCCCCTCTGACCTTTATGATAATATGTTCCTGACTTTTCTATATAGTTTTATTATCTAAATAGGCATTTCTCATGTATAGATAAGTTCAACCTGTTTTTGGACTTCACAAGAAAATTGTACAGTATGAATTATCTTGTGCCTGGCCTCTTTTGCTCAAAATTATGTTTTATAATTTATCCATGTTGTTGTATGTAGATTTAGTTCCATCCATTTCACATCTGTATACTATTCTGTCATATGAATATGTCATTTTCCTTATCCATTCTCCTGTTAATGGACATCTGGGTTGTTTGCAGTTTGGGCAATTACAAACAATGTTGTTCTTGTGAGTGTATCTTGGTGTACATGTACCAAGTTTGTCTAGGGCATATACCTAGTAGTGGGATTGCTCTCTTATTTGTAAGATAATTTGCAAATTATTTTTGCAAAGTGATTGTTAATTAACATTGTCATTTGCAGTATATGAGAACTTCTGTTGTTTTACACGCTTGCCAATACTTGGTATTGTCAGGCTTTTAAATTATAGCCAATTGGATAGTAAGTGGTATCTCAATGTGTTCTTTTTTTTTAAGATTTTATTTATTTGGGCGTACCTGGGTGGCTCAATCGTTAAGCATCCGCCTTTGGCTCAGGTCATGATGCCAGGGTCCTGAGATCGAGCCCCGCATCGGGCTCCCTGCTCAGTGGGAAGCCTGCTTCTCCCTCTCCCACTCCCCCTGCTTGTGTTCCCTCCCTCGCTGTGTCTCTCTCTGTCAAGTAAATAAATAAAATCTTAAAAAAATTTATTTATTTGTCAGAGAGAGAGAACAAGCACAAGCAGGGGGAGTGGCAGGCAGAGAGAGAAGCAGGCTCCTTGCCAAGCAAGGAGCCTGAGGCGGGACTTGGTCATGACCTGAGCGGAAGGCAGATGCTTAACTGACTAAGCCACCCAGGCATCCCTCAATGTGGTTTTGGGTTTTTTTTTTTTTAAGATTTATTTATTTATTTTAGAGGGAGGGAGAACTGGGGGAGGGGCAGAGGGACAGAATCTTCAAGCAGACTCCTCGCTGAGTGTGGACACTGACACAGGGCTCAGTCCCATGACTCATGAGATCATGACCTGAGCCAAAATCACGAGTGGGTGCTTAACTGACAGCCACCCAGGTGTCCCTGGAATTCCTAATATATTCTGGATATGAGCCCTTTATCAGTTACATATGTGGTAAATATCTTCTTCCCCTCTGTGGCTTGTCTTTTCACTCTTCATGGTATATTTTAATTGTAATTAGTCCTATTTGTCTTTTCCTTTTTGGTTACTGCTCTTTGATAATTGGAGAAAATATTCTCTACCCTGGGGTCATAAGGTTCCCATGTGGATATATAACTATCCAATCAACTTTCCACTTCTCTGCAGTGCGACCTTTGTTGTCAATCACATGTCCCTATAGAGAAATGTGTCTATGAGCTCTCTTAGTTCATTGGTCTATTTTTCTGATCTTATACCAATACCACAGGCAGCAGTTACTGACATTACCAAAGCTTTATCACATCCTACATAGTTTAGATTAGTAGAATTAGACCATCAAGATCCACAGAAAACCTGTTGGGATTTTGGTTGTGATTGTGCTAAATTTATAGATCAGTTTAGGGAAATCTGATATATTTACAGTATCAATTTTTAAAATTCATGAACATGGTATATCTCTCCACTTTGGAGAGTCTTCTTTAATTTCTCTCAAAGTTTTATACTTCACTTTGTAGAGGTCTCACATACTTTTGTTAGATTTATTTCTAGGTACTTGACATTTAAAAATTCGTACACACACATGTAAGTATACTTTATAATATCCTTTTAAAAATTCATTTCCTCTTTTTATAGTTGGTATTTAGAAATATAGCTGGTTTTTGTATATTGATTTGTATTTAGCAAATTGTAGGACATCTTTACGTATCCTGGATGTGAGCCCTTTATCAGTTGTACATGTGGTAAATATTTTCTCTCCACCAATATGAATCATGTAATATGAATATGTAAAAAGCAAAACTACAAAACTTTTAGAAGAAAACATAGGAGAAAATATTTGTACCCTGGAGTTAAGCAAAGATTTCTTAGATATGACATCCAAAGCATGATCCATTTTAAAAACTGATAAATTGGACCTCATCAAAATGAAAAACTTTTGGGCACCTGGGTGGCTCGGTCAGCTAAGCGTCTGCCTTCAGCTCAGGTCATGATCCCAGGATCCTGGGATCAAGTCCCCTGATCCTTGCTCAGCTGGGAGGCTGCTTCTCCTTCTCCCTCTCCCTCTGCTTGTGCGCTGCTCCCCCTGCTTGTGTGCTCTCGCTCTCTCTCTCCCTCTGTCAAATAGGTAAATAAAATCTTTAAAAAAATGAAAAACTTTTGCTCTGGGAAAGATACTATTAAGAGCATGAAAAGACAAGCCACATATTGAAGAAAATATTTGCAAATCACCTATCTGGCAAAGGACTTGTATCCAGAATATATAAATAATTTTTAAATAATTTATTTGTAGATATTTCTATACTTCCCAAATACACAATTATATTACATATAATGGCTTTCTATTTCTTTTTTTTTTTAAGATTTTATTTATTTATTTGAGAGCGAGAATGAGATAGAGAGCATGAGAGGGGGGAGGGTCAGAGAGAGAGGCAGACTCCCTGCTGAGCAGGGAGCCCGATGTGGGACTCGATCCCGGGACTCCAGGATCATGACCTGAGCCGAAGGCAGTCGCTTAACCAACTGAGCCACCCAGGCGCCCAATGACTTTCTATTTCTTTAAGGAAATTTCCTCTATTCCAAGTTCACTAAGAGTTTTTATTGTGACAGTGAATGTTATCGAATATTTTTTTCTGCATCTAGTGAAATGAGCACAGGTTTTCATCTTTAATCTATTAATTAGGACAAGTCACTTTTATTAATTTGTCGATGCAAAACCATTCATTCCTGGTATAAACTTGGCTATGACATATAACATAGTTTTATATAAAATACTGTATATTTTTATATAATTACTAGGCTTAGTAACTATAGAATTCCTTCTATATATTGCTGGATTTCATTTGCCATATAGTCACTCATTTTTATTTTACTTGTAAAATTATCATAGGAAGCTATCATAAATGGTATTTTAAAAATTTTAGTTTCTAACCACACATTGCTAGTATAGAGAAATATGATTGATTTTTGTGTGCTCACCATGTGTCTTGCAACTTGGCTAAACTCACTTATTAGTTTTAGGAGTGTTTTGCGTAGATTTCTTGAAATTTTCTAGTAGACAGTCACGTCATCTGCAAATAGGGACAACTTTATTCCTTCCTCCGCAATCTGTATGCCTTTTTTTAAATTAAGTTTTTAATTTTAATTCCAGTATAGTTAACATACAGAGTTATATTAGTTTCAGGTATACAATATTGTGATTTAACAATTCTATACATTACTCAGTGCTTATGATAAGTGTACTTTTAATCCCCTTCACCTATTTTACCCACCCTCCCTGCCCACCTCCCCTCCAATATGCCTTCTTTTTCTTTTTCTTATCTTACTATATTGGCTAGGACTTGCAATGCAATATTGAACAGGAGTGGTGAAGGAATATTCTTTTTTTTTTTTAAGTTTTTTTATTTATTCATTCGAGACACAGAGATACAGAGAGAGAGAATATGAGCAGGGGGAGAAGCAGAGGGAAGGGGAGAAGCAGGCCCCCCGCTGAGCAGGGAGCCCGATGCGGAACTCGATCCCAGAACCCTGGGATCATGACCTGAGCCGAAGGCAGACGCCTAACCATCTGAGCCACCCAGGTGCCCCGGTGAAGGAATATTCTTGACTTGTCACTAATCTGAGGGGAAAAACATTCAGTTTTCACCATTAATATGTCAAATTTATCATTAATATGATAGGTTTTTCATAGATGAGTCTTTATAATAAGTAGCTTTTGAATTTTGTCAAAAATTTTTTCTGTGTAAATTACGTGATTTTTCTTCATTGGACTGTGAATGTGGTGGATTACATTGATTTGTTTTTCAAATATTGAACCAGTTTTGTATCCTGGGATAAACTCCATTTTGTCATGATATACTGTTCTTTTTAATATGTTGATGGATTCAATTTGCTAATACAGATCTTTCTCAACTTACAATGGGGTTATGTCCTGATAAACCCATTTTAAGTTGACAATATCCAAGTCAAAAATGCGTTTAATACACCTAACCTCCCAAACATCTTAGCTTAGCCTGGCCTACCTTAACATGCTCACTTACATTAGCCTGCAGGTGGAAAAAATCATGTAACACAAAGCCCATTTTATAATGAAGTGTTGAATATCTCATGTAATTTATTGGCTACTGAAAGTGAAACTCAGATTGGTTGTATGGGTACGAATGGTTCTAAGTATATCAGTTGTTTATTTTTGTGATCTGGAGCTACCACCACTAAGGAGTACTATACCACGTATCACTAGCCTGGGAAAAGATCAAAATACAAAATTCAAACAGTTTCTACTGAATGAGTATTGCTTTTGCACCATCATAAAGTTGAAAAATCATACATTGAACCATCATTAAGTTGGGGACTGTATTCTGTTGGGGGATTTTGGCATCTATGTTCTTAGGGGATATTGATCCATAGTTTTCTTTTTTTGGACTCCCTTTGTCTAGTTTTAGTACCAGAGTAATGCTTGCTTCATAAAATTAGTTGGGAAGTGTTCCCTTCTCTCTCTCTCTCTCTCTCTCTCTCTTTTTCAGGAGATATTGCTTAGAATTGGTGTTACGTCCTTAAATATTTGGTAGAACTGGCTGACAATACTATCTAGTCGTGGAGTTTTGTTTTGCTTTGTTGTTGTTGTTGTTGGTTTTTTATTTTGTTCTGTTCTGCTTTGTTGCTGTTGTTTTTTTTTTGTTGTTTTGGTTTGGTTTGTTTTTTTTGCATTGGGGAGAGGTTTTTAACTACAAATTCGACTTTTTAGTCATAGGGCTATTCAGATTACCACTTCATCTTTGGTGAGTTTTGGTAGTTTGTGGCTTTCAGGAATTTGTCCATTTCACTTACATTGCCAAATTTATGTACACAGAGTGTTCATAATATTCTCTTATTATCCTTTTCATGTTGCAGAGTACTTCATGATGTCAGTAATTTGTGTCTTCTTTTCAGTCTTGCTAGAGATTTATTTTATTGATTTTTTTTCCAAGAACCAGCTTTTGATTTCATTTCTCTATTTCTCTGTTTTCAATTTTATTGATTTATACTCTTTATTGTTTCTTCTGCTTGCTTTGGGTTTATTTTGCTTTATTTTTAGTCTCTTAAAGTGGAAGCTTATTTACTTGAGACCTTTCTTCTTTTCTAATACTAGCATTTACTACTATAAATTTTACTCTAAAAACTACTTTAACTACATCCCACAAACTTATATTTGTATTTTCATTCATTCAGTTAAAAATATTTTCTAATTTCCCTAGAGACTTGACTCATGGATTATTTAGAAGTGTTTTGTTTAATTTCCAAAGTTTTAGAATTTTCTTTGTGTCTTTCTGTTCATCATATCTACTTTAATTCCATTATGGTCAGAGAGCATACACTATTTTTTCCCAGTTCTTTTAATACTTGTTGAGGTTTGTTTTATGACCCCAGATATGATTTGTCTTGATGAATGTCCCATGTATACTTGGAAAAAAATGTATATCTAGTTATTGTTGAATAGAGTGTCCTATAAATGTCAATTAGGTCCACTTGGTTGATGATGTTGTTCAGTTCTTCTATATCCTTGTTGATTTTCTTTCTACTAGTTCTACAGATTTTTCTGAGTGTTGAAGTCCCCAACTATAATTGTGTATTTGTGTTTCTCCTTTTCATCCTGTCAGTTTTTGCATCATGATTTTTGAAGTAATTGTTGTTACTTACATACACATTTAGGATTTTAATGTTTTCTTGGTGAATTGACCCTTTTATCATTAGGTAATATACACCTTTATCCCCTGTTATTTTCCTTGCTTTGAGTCTACTTTGTCTGATATTAGTGTTTGCATGGTTTTTTTCCATCCTTTTACTTTTAATCTACCTATATCATCCTGAAGTTTCTTGTAGATGACTATAATTGGTTCATATCTTGTTATTCTAACAAACTCTGATTTTTGTATTGGTGTGTTTAAAACAGTTACATTTAATGGCACTTATTGATATGTTTGGATTTAGGTCTATCATTTTATCTTTATTTTAAAGATTTTATTGATTTGACAGAGAGAGCACAAGCAGAGGGAGATAGAGGGAGTAGCAGGCTCCCTGCTGAGCAAGGAGCCCGATGTGGGACTCGATCTCAGGACCCTGGGATCATGCTGAGCCGAAGGCAGCTGCTTAACCGACTGAGCCACCCAGGCGGCCCGGTCTATCGTTTTATTATTCATTTTCCATTTTCCCCCTCTTTTGCATTCCTCTGCCTTCTTTCCTGCCTTCTTTTAGGTTATTTGAATATTTTTTAGTACTCCATTTTAATTTACTGTGTTTTGACAATATCTCTTTGTATAAAGTTTTTAGTGGTTTTTCTAGGAATTACAATATACATACTGAACTTCATAGTCTATTTAAAATTAATATTTTACTACTTCAAGTGGAATATAAAAACCTTACTCCATATAGGTCCCTTTACCTTTGCCCTTTATATTATAGTTATCTTGTACATTACATCTAACACATTGAAAACCCCATCAGACACTGATATTTTTTTGCTTTCAAATATCAAGCATATTTTTAAAAACTCAAGAGAAAAAGAATGGTCTATTATATTTACCCAGATGCTTATCATTTTTGTTGCTTTTCCTTCATTCCTGATGTTCTAGCTTTCATTTTGGTGTCATTTCCCTTCTCTGAAGAACTTCCTTTAGCCGTTCTTTTAGAGCATGTCAACTGGCCATGAATTCTCCTTCTTTTCCTTCTTCTGAGAATGTCTTTATTTTGTCTTCATTCCTGGAGGTTATTTTTACTGGATAGAAAATTCTGGCTTGATAGTTCCTTTTTTCAACACCTTAAAAATGTTGTGCCACCTCCTCTGGCCTTCATGGTTTCTTTTTCTTTTTTTAAGATTTTATGTATGTATGTATGTATGTATGTATGTATTTGAGAGAGAGAGAACATGAGTAAGGAGAGGGGCGAGGGAAAGAGAGAGAGAGAATTTCAAGCAGACTCCCACTGAGTGCGGGGCCGATCCCATGACCCCAAGATCATGACCTGAGGCCCCAAGATCACGACCTGAGCCAAAATCAAGGGTTGGATGCTTAACCGACTGCACCACCCAGGTGCCCCTGGCCTTCATGGTTTCTGACGAGATTTCAACATTCATTTAAATCATTGCTTCTCTGTCAGGAATGTGTTATTTTTGTCTGGCCACGTGGAAGATTTAGTTTCTTTCGTTTTCAGCAGCTTTATTATGACGTGTATGGGGACAAAATTCTTTGGTTTTATCTGGTTTGGAGTTCACAGAGCTTTTTGCATATATAGATTTATGTCTTTTGCCAAATTTGGGGAGTTTTCAGCTGTTATTACTTCAAACATTTTTTCCAGCTCTGCACCCTTTTCTATTTCTGGAAGTCTGATGGAACAAATGCTGGACTTTTTTTATTGTTCCACAGGTCCCTGGGGATCTTTTTGGGTTTTATTTTTCCTCACTGTTTTCCAGACCTATTTTTACTCATTGTTATGTTCACTTACTTTTCTCTCTGTCATCTCTACTCTGTTTTGGAATATATCCAGTGAGTTTTTAATTTCTGGGTTTTCTTACTTTCCAGTCCTAACATTTCCATTTTATTATTCTCTGTATTTTCTATTTCCTTACTGAACCTTTCTAGTTACCCATTTGTTCCTACGGTGTTTACGATTCTTAGAGCATTTTTATAATAGCTGCTTTAAAGTCTTTGTCACATGATTCCAGTATCTAAGTTATCTTGGTATTGACATGTGTTGACTGTCTTTATTTGTGAGTTGAGATTTTCCTTATTCACATGCCAATTAATTATTCATCTGCCAAGTTTAAGAATATATGTTAAACGTTTTGAATGTTAGGCTATGAAACTCTGGCTCTTGTTTAAATCATATGAAGAATGTTGATATTTTTGTATTAGTATGCAATTGACCTAAATAGGTTCAGGCCATAAGTTCCAAACCACTCTTGTGGACTGTGGTTAGAATTTCATTTCAATTTTCAAAGACTTTGCAATGGTGTTCAGATCTAGTCCACATGTGCGCCACCCAGTGGACAGTCTGGGACCTGGACAGTGGAAAATTCGGTTCTCAAAAGTCTAGGTGCTGATTAAGACCACGTCAACCTAGTTACAGCTCAGGGCTGAGCCCAGGAGTTTGTAAACAATTTTACAGGGTCACTTCCCCAAGGTGCTCCCTCTCTGTGATTTCCCTTGCACTGTTCACTTCCCTGAGATTCCTATTTTTGGTTCTCCACCAGAAAGCTAGAGCTTTGCTTAGCCCACTCTGTCTGCCATGCACTTTCATAACTGTACCCGTGTCTGAGGCCAAGTGGCAGGATAACCAGAGGATAAAAAATAATGAACTCATTGCCAGTTCAGTGCTTCATATTTTTTGGTTTTCTTCCCCAATTTGCCTGCCACTATTTACTCTCCAGAGTCCTCAAATAGCTTCTGCTCCATGCATTCTGGCTAGGTTTTATAGCTGCATTCACTGGGAAAGACCAGGAGGAATGTGCTTACTCCATCTCACTCCCACTCATGGTTTTTTCAACTATATTCATGAATGATTTTGCCTATAATTTTCCTTTCTCTGTTTTGGGTTTTGTATCAAGACTGTGCTTACCATAAAATCAGTTGGAGTGTATTCTTTTTTTAAAAATTCTCTGGAAGAATTTGTGAAGACAAGAAGTTTCACTGATGAAGGCAAATGGAGTTTTCTTTGTGGGAAGGATTTTGGTTTATTAAACTGGTTTTACTAGTTATAGGAATATTTAATTCTATTTCCCCTTGTGTTATTTTTAAGTTACATTTTCTATGAATTTTTCATTTAAACTTTCAAAGTTATTAACATACAATTGTTTGTATGTCTTCTTTTTTAAAAAAAGATTTTATTTATTTGACAGAGAGAAAGCACAAGCAGGGGGAGGGGCAGGCAGAGGGAGAGGGAGAAGCAGACTCCCCGCTGAGCAAGGAGCCTGATGCAGGACTCGATCCTAGGACCCTGGGATCATGACCTGAGCTGAAGGCAGACACTTAACCAACTGAGCCACCTAGGTGCCCCTGTATATCTTCTTTTGAACTTTATAATGTGTTTAAATTTTCAGTGACCCCATTTTTATTCCAGATTTTGAATTTAAAAAAAGTATCATTCTCACATAGGTGTCTTTATGACTTTGGATAGGCAATGGTTTCTTAGATATTACTCCAAAAACACAAATAACCATCATCAAATTTAAAAACAAGTGTGCCTCAAAGGACACCATCAAGAATGTGAAAAGACACAATTGAGAAGATATTTGGAAAGCATATATCTGACAAGGAACTTGTATTTAGAATATAAAAAGAACTCTTACAACTCAACAATAAAAAGCAACAAAAAAGAAAGAAAGAAAAATTAAAAGATGGGCAAAGGATCTGAATAGACATTTCCTCAAATAAGATGCACAGATGGCAAATAGGCCCATGACAAGATGTTGTTCAGTATCATTAGCCATCAATGAAATGCAAATCAAAACCATGAGATGCTTCTTCATACCCACTAGAATCACTACAATAAAAATAAGTGTTGGTGAGGATGTGGGAAAAAAACGGAAACCTTAGGGGCACCTGGGTGGCTCAGTTGTTGAGCGTCTGCCTTCGGCTCAGGTCATGATCCCAGGGTCCTGGGATCGAGCCCCGCATCGGGCTCCCTGCTCCGTGGGAAGCCTGCTTCTCCCTCTCCCACTCCCCCTGCTTGTGTTCCCTTTCTCACTGTGTCTCTCTCTGTCAAATAAATAAATAAGATCTTTAAAAAAAAATGGAAACATTATACAATGTTGGTGGGAATATAAAATGGTGTAACAGCTTTGGAAAAAAGTATGGCAATTTCTCAAGTAATTAAACATGGAGTTACCATATGACCTAGTAATATATATGGGGTATATTCCCCATTAATTTCATTTTAGGTTTATATACTCAAGAGAAATGAAAACACATGCATAAAAAACTTGTACATGAATGTTCATACATAATAGTCAAAAAGTGGAAACAACCCAAATGTCCATCAACTAATAAATAGATAAATGAGATATATCCACACAATGGAATATTATTCAATCATCAAAAGAAACAAAGTACTGATATGTACTATAACATGGACAACCATTGTAACTATTATGCTAAGTGAAAGAGGCTAGTCACAAAGAACCACATATTGTATAATTCCATTTTCATGAAATGTCCATATTAGGCAAACTTATAGAGACAAAAAGTAGAAACTTAATGCCTAGAGTTAGAGGGTTTGAGAAGATGGAGTGTAAAATTTCTTTGGGGGTAATGAAAATAATGGTGATGGATGTACAACTCTGTGAATATGCTAAAAGCCATTGAATTGTACACTTTACATGGGTGAATTGTATGGGATGTGAAATGTATCTCAATAAAACTATTAAAAGATACCATGCCTCTGTCTTGGTCATTCTTTCTTGGATTACTCACTCTGGAGAATGCCAATTTCTGTGTCCTAAGCAACATTTTGGAGAGGTTCATGTGGCAAGGAGCCAACAGCTCCTGCCAACAGCCATGTGAGTGATCTTGGAAGTGGTTATCCTGTCCCCATCAAGATTTTAATGACTGCAGACATCGCCAATAGATTGACTGCAACCTCATGAGAGAGCGTGAGTCAGAACCCCAGTTAAGCCTGCCCAGATTCCTGACCCTCAGAAACTGGGAAATAATAAAAGTTTGTTACCTTAAGGTGCTAAGTTTTAAGATAATTTAGTACACAGCAATAGATAATACAAGCCCATCTAGCTTTTTAAGACAGAAATTTCTAAGAAAATTTTACATTTTATATTTAATAATTATGACATTTTCTGGTATATTTTGCTGTTTTGATTAAATGTATACTACTAATAATTATGTCAATCCAAAACAGAATTTTAACAGAGACTTATGGTTATGGGATATTTTTAAAAAGTCAATTATATTTATATTACATTGTTACAAAGAAGTATGATACATCAATCAATAGAAGTCTTTCAAGCAGGGGTGCCTGGGTAGCTCAGTTGGTTGATGGCTCAGGTCATGATCTCAGGGTTGTGGGATCGAGCCCTGCATGGGGCTTCATGCTCAGTGCAGAGTCTACTTGTCCCTCTCCCTCCGCTCCTCCTCCTGCTCTCTATCTCTAAAATAAATAAATAAAATCTTTAAAAGAAAAGTCAAGCACAAAGACATTCTAATGGGATAGAATTTAGGGGCAAGTGTTGGAATGACAGTATGTGTTCAAGGAGCGAAAGTAAGAATCTGAAATTTTTTAGTGTTAATAAAAGGCTTTGCAATGTATTTTTTTTAATGGATGATAGTATCAAATCATGTAGACACACCATTGGATACATTTAATGAGCAATGCAACAATTTTATTTAAATGGATCAATATTTACAATATATTAGAAATTACATCCTTGCAATTAATTAAGTTATGGGGGCTCCTGGGTGGCTCAGTCATTAAGCGTCTGCCTTCGGTTCAGGTCATGATCCCAGGGTCCTGGGATCGAGCCCCACGTCGGGCTCCCTGCTCAGCGGGAAGCCTGCTTCTCCCTCTCCCTCTCCCCCTGCTTGTGTTCCCTCTCTCGCTGTGTCTCTCTCTGTCAAATAAATAAAATATTTTTAAAAAATTAAGTTATGAAAAAATTAAGATGTCAATTTAAAAATGCACAAGAGGCCTGTAAATTTTTTTTAAATTGTTTGAGGGAGGGTATTTTTTATTTTTTTTTATTTAAATTCAATTAACATATAATGTATTATTAGTTTCAGAGGTAGAGGTCAGTGATTCATCAGCCTTATATAATACCCAGTGCTCTTTACATTTTGTTGGGAGGGTATTTTTTATCTTGCTTGGAGTTCATGGTGATTCTTAAAACTGTGGCAACTTGGTTTCATCAATTTTGGGAAATTCTTAGCTGTTTTATCTTCTAATACTGATCCATTCTCTCTTCTCCTTCTAGCTAAAATTACATGTTTATAAAACCTATTCCTGGGGCACATGGGTGGCTCAGTCAGTTGGGCCTCCAGCTCTTGGTTTTGGCTCAGGTCATAGTCTTGAGATCGTGGGATTGAGCCCTGCGTCTGGCTCTGCCTGCAGGCAGAGATTCTCTCCCTCTGTCTTCGCCGCCCACCCCCCCCACCGCCGCTCCCTTGTGAGCACACACACTCTCTCTCAATCTCTCTAAAATAAATAAAAACTTAAAAAAAAACCAACCCAACACCTATCCCTCATATCCCATATGTTTTTTTATGTTCCTTTCTGTGTTCAGCCTCGATACTTTTCTGCTTATCTTCTGGTTCCCTAATTCTCTTTTCAGCCACGTCTAATCCACTTTTAAATTTATCCACTGAATTGTTAATAACAGATACTATAAATTTTAGTTCTCACATTTTTAAACTGCTGAAGTTCTCTATTTTAATTTCTTTTTTTTTTATTCTTATGTTAATCTATTTTAATTTCTTTAGCTCAATCATAGCTATTTTAAAACCTAGGTCTGATAAATCCATTATCTGAATCCTCTGGAATTTCTATTCTGTCTCTCACAATGTCTCTGAGCATGTTCTGTCTTTTCATGCTTATTTTTGGTTGAATTTTTTTCTATTAGAATTTACTGTTGCTTCTGGCAGGCAGCTCTAGGCTAAAGACACTAGAAAGCCTGGATCATTTTAATTCAATCAAGGAATTACGGGATTCAGAGTTGTGCTTTAGTCAATTTTCATCTTGATTCCAACTGTGTAGCCCTTCAGGATCCCAACTAAAAACCTGGTAGTTATCAGGGTCCTTCCTTTTTGGTAAGCCCTCAACTATTTTCTCCTCCCAGCCTTGTCCCCCCTCCCCCCACCCCACAAAGATTTCTTTACTTATTTGAGAGAGAGCACGAGGGGGGTGAGGGGCAGAGAGAGAAACAGGCTCTCCGCTGAGCAGGGAGCCCAATGCAGGGCCTGATCCCAGGCCACTGGGATCACGACCCCAGCCAAAGGCAGATGCTTAACTGAGCCACCGGGGCGCCCCTCCTCCCAGCCTTGTTTACTGAAAGCTTTACTCAGCTTCTCAGCTTTTACAACTAACAATCTCCTTGAGAGAAAAAGTGGCTTGAAATGTTAGGATCATTTTTCTTGGCTTACCCTCCTCTCCTAGAACTTGGGCCCACAATTCCTCACTGCTTTGGTAGTCCTCTGATGCCTTCAGAGAGATTTTGAAAACTTCTTGCCTAGCTTTTCTGGTTATTTTCAGCAGAAGAGTTGGCCCTAGGCAATTCTGCCCACCATTGCTAGAATTAGAGCCTTCTCTCCTAAATGTCAGACTGATTTCCAATATCCTGTTGAATGCCTCCTGAATATCTCACAGGTCCCTTGTGCTCAGTAAGAAGTCACACTGAACTCTTCCTCTTATCTCCTGCCTCATCCTACTCAACTGGCTTTTCCTGTCCTAGCTATTTCTGTTCATGGTTTTCTAAGCTATAAATATTGTCTGTGGGGGCATGTGCATGGCTCAGTCGGTTAAACCTTTCTGCTCAGGTCATGATCTCAGGGTCTTGAGATTAAGCCCCACATGGCAGGCTCCACGCTCAGTAGCAGGGAGTCTGCTTGAGATTCTCCCTTTCCCTCTGCCCCTCCCCCCCCCAGCTCAGATTCTTTCTAAAATAAATCTTTTTAAAAAAATTGTCTGTAAATCTCTTCCCTCCTAAATGCTGTCACTTCCCAAGTTCTCTGTACATTACTTCCATTATTTTCCTTCCACAGCAGCTCTGCTGAAATATCATCCTTGGCTCCTGTCCTCTCCTGAACCACTGCAGGTTCACTGCAGCACCTTTCCTAACTGAACTCCCTCCTTTCCAAACCCTCTCATATGCTTACACTGCCTGAGCTGCCAGAAGATTCTTTCAAAACAGAGTTCTAAGTTATTGCCTGCTTAGTCTTTCCAAAGGCTCCTTACAGCCCCTGAAATTCAGGAATAATCCTCACCTGGGCACTCAAGCCCTCCCTGAGTTGACTTCCACACTTGTCTTCAGCTGTATGGATTTACTTTCAGGAGTGAGTGCTGTCTGTCCCTCAGCATTCAACAGTTGTCTTTGGACTCTCTCATGGTCATCCTTTCCCATTATCCTCTGCCCGGGGCAGGAGAGATTGTTTCAAGGAAAAGATGAATGTGAAACTACTTCGTATGTTGTGGATAATTTATGTTAGGGATGAGCATTAAACAAGAAGAGGGAGAAGAAAACGGAGTGAATTGCAGGCCCTAGAATTTTAAGTTTCTTAAATGTTTTTCTTCAAAACTGTCCTATGTTCCATACTGAAAATGACTAAAAATACATGCTTTAAGCAAATAATTACCACTTTTTGTCATTAAAGCTACATGTATATTTTTAAAAACCACTTTCCTGTCCCTTGCTGACTATCTCTGGAGACTTCTTTGATCTCTGGTTGGTTGGTTTTTGCTTTTTTCCTTTTGAGGGGGTGGTGGTGAAGGAGAAAGATCCTCCTGTTGTCCATTGCTTATCTCGGCAAGAGCACGGTTAACTGTGATCACCCATTATCATTTCTATGGTGTAGACAAAATCCCCTGATGTAAAATACTGAACGAATTTTAGAGAAAGCTCCTGTTCTCCTTAGCTGACATAAATATGTACATACAAGAGGTTGTACGATTACCGAGGTGCCCAGAAGACCTGGGTTTCCTCTTGACCACTCCCTGCGTGATTAATCCCTTCCCATACAGGGGCCTGTTCCAATATGAAATTCCTAGGTGATCCCTAAGCAGTGTTCCAGTTCTAGAAACTTCTGTCTAGCCCTGGTAAGATGGACTGGCTGCAAAAGGGCTTTGGAAAAGAGAGAGATTCGCCTTTTTATAAACATACGGTGGGGTTGAAAAACCAGAGTGGATTTGCAGGCATTTTTAATTACGTTAAGTCAGGCGGCTCTGCAAGAGAAAATAATCCAGGCTGGGTGAATGAATTAACAAATACAAAATTTTTAATAAAGCCAGTACACAGCCGTGAAATGATTCAGTCTTCCCAAGGAGCCTGGGAAGAAAGCAGTGCAGGATTCTCGTTCCCATTTCACAAACGAGCAAACGGGAGTTCAGGAAACCTAAGCAGCTTGCCTCCTTAGTGGACCGATCGACCGTTGTGGCCCTCCTTCACCTCACTTCCGGCTCTGGCACTTCAGTCTCCGCAGAGGTGGCAGTCCACGGGCAGGGCAGCCCCAAAGGCCAGGCAGGGAAGGCTGCTTTAAGTCAAGCCACTTCCGCCTCCCTCGGGCTTTGCTGGGCTCACCATCCTCACAGCCGCCGCGGCCCGAGTCACGAGTTTTCCTCGGGGACCCGCCCCTCCTCCTGCTGATTGGGTAGTTCTTGAACCATCGCTGTCCTCTGATTGGTTGTTATCCCTTCGGCTCTCAAACACCGCCTACACCAACCGGATATAGGGGCAGGGTTTCCGCTTCCGTCTTCTCTCTCCAGCTTGTCGTCGGATCGCGGTCGCCGCCACAGCAGCCGCTGCGGGGCGCGGTGTTGGTGGGTCGGTTGGCGTGTCGCTCAACGTCGGTGTCCGTGCCGTTGAACTGCCCGCCATGGCTGAACTAGATCCGTTCGGCCCTCCTGCCGGCGCTCCCGGCGGCCCCGCGCTAGGGAACGGGGTGGCCGGTGCCGGCGAAGAAGACCCGGCCGCGGCCTTCTTGGCGCAGCAAGAGAGCGAGATTGCGGGCATCGAGAACGACGAGGCCTTCGCCATCCTGGACGGCGGTGCCCCAGGGCCCCAGCCGCACGGCGAGCCGCCAGGGGGTCTGGGTGAGAGTGCGGCGGCGTTTGGGGCGGGAGGGCTTGTATAGAAACTCGGCCCAGAGTGGGTCTGAGGGCTCTGTGTCGCTCTTGTTTCTTGCTGAACCGGGAGGTTAAGGAAGAGTGCAAGGAGAAAACGAGACCCCGGCCCAGTCATAGCAGAAGCCTAGGTTCGGGGAGCCTACTCAGTGGTATGAGTATGTTTGAGTGCTCCCGTACGGGGCAGAGCGAGGAAGCAAAGAAAATAGGGTGACAGGCCGAAGAGCTCGAAGAAGCCCGTTCAGTCCAGGAACTTTTCATTGAGCACTGGCTGTGTTTGAGCCTGGCCTCTCAAACACAGCCGCATTGGCGCAGTTTGGCCAGACTTAAAGGCAAGCCTAAGCCCGGCACAGAACCAGTTATTAGGAAAGGAGGGCAGAAAAAAATGAGAATACTAGTATCATTTTTGAGATGTATACAAACAAAAACGGCAATGCAATTCAGTATTTAAGCACTTCAGGTGTACGGAATGTTGGATTATGGGGAGGAAAAGAGGCGTGGATAGGGAACTCAAGGAGGGTGTTCTAACCCTGGAGGAAGAAACTCCAGCCAAAGAAGGCTAAGAGTTTTATCATCTGTCGAACGGATTATGGCCGGGATTTCTGGAGCTCTGTTTCCTCTAGGAACAGCTTTGGTAGGCAGTGTTGCCTAAGCAGAATTTAAGATTAGCCTGAACTAGTCTTCCAAAAGGTGAATAGAGAATGTAGGGTGGCCTTTTCCCAGCCAAACTCAAGCAGAGACAAAAAATGAGCAGTAGGATGCCAGTTTGACCTCTGAATGCCTTACCTGTGTGTGATGCTTTGAATTACAGTGGGAGGAAAAGTTGGGTGAAAAAGACCTATTCAGTAGAATGAGGAAGTAGGAAATTAGCTGGAAGAAATGAGACCTGGGTTTTCATTTACTTAAAAAAAAAAATTCTAATTAAAGGAGAACAGGGCACTGGTGCGGCAGATAGGAGTGTTTGTACTACTCTAACCTCAAACCTTAAGGAGCCAGGCAGATAACATAAATGAGAGAAACCTGCTGGGAATGAGACACTACGGAGTGTTGGAAACTGAGGGGTTTTTTTTAATTATTATTTTTAAAGGTTTTATTTATTTGAGAGAGAGAGAGAGCACAAGAGGGGGGAGCAGGAGAGGGAGAAGCAGACTCCCTGCTGAGCAGGGAGCCCGATGCGGGACTCGATCCAGGGACTCCAGGATCATGACCTCAGCCGAAGGCAGTCGCTTGACCAACTGAGCCACCCAGGCGCCCTGGAGACTGAGGTTTTGGTGCACTAGAGTTGTCCTCTATGAAAGCATTCAGATTCAGAAATCTCAAATTATTGTGCCAGCCAGGCGGAGCCATTTTTTGAGTAGGGGTAGGGAGACTGCTCGTTTGCAGCCTCTGAGTTTTTATCCTGTACCATATTACCTCCTAAGCAAATTAGCCCTCCAATAAGAGTTTACACGAGAACATATGATACACCTGAAAAATGTGAATTACAGCAAGCAGGTTGGACGGAACCGGGTTGTGGCTGGGAGATGAAGTTGGCTTTAAGTCAATAGGGTTTTGTTGTTGGGTGGTGTTTATTAACATTTGACTGAGAATCATAAAATTTACTTCTTAGATCTTAGTTTACTTCCCTCATTTAATATAAGAAAACTTATGAGTCCTGCAGAGAAATGACTTGCTTAAGAAAAAAAGGGCAAGTTCTTAGCTATGCCCCCAGTTTCCCTACCCGTAGACTGTACCATATGCCATTGCAGTTGTTTCCGCAGGGGTATCACGGGACAAGAGATTGTCATTTCTGAAAGGCAGTGTGGCTGCCTTGGGTAGGACAGAGTTGGGAGAAGCAGGACCCATAATTAGAAAACTCCTGATTCAAGGACAATGTCACTCTTGCTTACAGTTGTATCCCTAGTGCCTAGCAGGGTGTCTGGCACATAGTAGATAGAAAGGTATGAACAAAAATACTAGGTCCAAGAGTCCTGTAGAGAAATGACAAATCTTGATGATGAGCAGTTTGGAGAGGTAAAAGGGAGAGGGTAGAGTTGGATACACAGGTCCCTTGTGCATTAAGCTTTCAGCAAAGGGAAGGAAGGGATCACTGCTGACTTAGTTTCTAGGAAGGACTTTCTTAGTGAACTAAGCATTTAGTGATTTAAAGCCAGACCTCTGACAATGTAATTGAGGTTGGCAGTAGTGCAGTGGTCAGCACTTCCTTTGGGGATTAGAGAACTAGTTGGACACTTTCCTTTCTTCCCTTGAAAAGAGGCACTCTAGTGGTTGAGATTCTGTGTGTCCTAGACTGCTTGAGTGTAAGTTTAACTTTGTGGTCTCAGGCAGCTTAGGTCAGCGCCACTGCCCTGCCTTAGATTTTTCACCAGTACAAGGTACAGATACATACCACATAGGGTTACTGGGATTACATTAGCACCTGTAATGTACTAATGTATTACACACAGTACTTGGTATATTACTGCCGCGGTACCTGGCTATACTCTTATTCCTTGGGAGTAGGAAGAGAGAGGCATTACAAAGCCTATAGGCCTTGGGGTGTGCTGAGGAAACAGATTTTGTGGGTTTTTTTGTTTTTTTTTGGTTTTTTTTTAAATTAATTAATTACTTTTTTTTAAAAGATTTTATTTATTTATTTGAGAGAGAGAATGAGATAGAGAGCATGAGAGGGGGGAGGGTCAGAGAGAGAGGCAGACTCCCTGCTGAGCAGGGAGCCCGACGTGGGACTCGATCCCGGGACTCCAGGATCATGACCTGAGCCGAAGGCAGTCGCTTAACCAACTGAGCCACCCAGGCGCCCAGGAAACAGATTTTGGGAGAGAGCCCTGTATCTGATACGTTACTATACAGAGATTCATCGGCAGGAGACTCTAACAGATGGAGGAGTAACCTTGGGGAAAACTCCCCATGAAGGATGGGAGCAGGCAAAAACCGGAGGGCCCGAGCCTTGGAGGACTCCTTCAGTTGTAAGGAGATCTGGAGAAGAGAGGTAAGTTTAAAGGTAGGAGGTAACCAGCTGAGTGAAGTGGCTCAGATATTGAGGAAGAGCAAGTAGTCAGGAAAGAGGCCGCTCTAGTCTAGAGCTGTTGTAAAGCCCTCAATTATGAGGGCCGAGGAGGTTGGAGAAAGGGGTGAGTAAGGAGCTACGGAGAGAGTATGGCAGTGAGGCACTGGTTGTTGTTTCTGACAAGTCTTTCCTTGGAGGAAGAGAGGCACGTGAATTAAGGGAAAGCCTTCTGGAGGAGGAGAGTAACTTTCTTGGTAGCAGTGGTGGGGAAAAGTTCAGGGAAATTTCGTGCTTGACAATTAGTACTGTATGCTTGCCACATGCCGGTTCTCTGTAGCTGCAGATTCACGCCGTACCTGCAGGCTAAGTAGTGGCATCCTGTTTCAGATAAGAAAGCATCATGGAAGTTAAGGAGTGTTCCTAAGGTAGCAAGCTAATACACGTCTCCACTGGAATTCATCAAACCCACGTCTGCTTGACTTCCAGTGGATGGGCACCATGGCAAGTCGAAGGTGGGTTTGGGACAAAATTTCTTCTCTGGAAACTTACTCTGGCCCTTGTTTCTCTCTGGAGTTCCTGCGATGCCCTAGAAAGTTTCCTTCTGGAGCATCAGGTTGCTTAGCTTAGTTGTCTTAAGATGTCTTTCTGTATGTTTTGTAGCAACAGGCAGGTCTTTGACTTGGGCCAGTTGAATGTCAGTACAGTAACTAGTAAGAGCTCAAAGCACTTGCCAGTGGGTTTGGATGAGTCTTTGGTCCTAAAGGACAGGCAGCATGTGACTTAGGAGGAGGTATGGGATGAAAATTGCTTCTAGTTTTGTGTATGGTGTAGTGATCAAAGGCTCTCCTATTGGGAATGGCCCTGGGCTGGAATATATTAACTGGATAGTTGGTGTGTTAAATGTAATATATTAACCAGAATTTAGGCCTAGGCCTGGCCATGCTAACCATTGTAAGTTCTAGGAGTCAAAATTATCTCATTCTTTTCTATCTTACATAAAAATAAATTCCAGGTGGATTAAAGAGAGGCATTTTTGTTTTTTTTAGTACCAGAAGAAACCATATAATGACAATGGGGGAGGGGCGCTTGGGTGGCTCAGTTGTTAAGCGTTTGTCTTCGGCTCAGGTCATGATCCCAAGGTCCTGGGATGGAGCCCCGCATCGGGCTCCCTGCTCCGCGGGAAGCCTGCTTCTCCCTCTCCCACTCCCCCTGCTTGTGTTCCCTCTCTCACTGTGTCTATCAAATAAGTAAAATCTTTAAAAAAAAAACGGGGGAATATTTGTAATATGAGAGGACAAATAATAATACAAAGTGAATAGAGATCAAAAGATAGCAGAAAAATGGGCAAAACTCAGACAATTCAGTAAAGAAGAAAATCAAACGTCAGCTACATGATTACCTCACAAGAAAAGAGATTGGCAGGACAAAGCTACCTAAGTTTTTTCCCTGCTGTCAACTTAGCAAAAATTTAAAAACCTAAAACTCCATCTTTAGTATCACTAAGAGTCTGAGAAATGGGGCGGTCATGTGCTGCTGGTAGTAATATAAATGAGACACTAAAAGGGGGCAAATGGTCACTATTTAGAAGTTTTTAAAATGTATATCCTGTGACCCAAGAATCTCTATCTTGAAGGTCGGCTGCTGGAGGGTCTTCAGGGTGACCAGCATGGTGTCACCGCACCGGGCAGCTCCGGGTGCTGCCCGCCGGGCATGGTCTGTGCTAGTGGTTCTAGATGAAGGGATTTCTTACTGAGGAGCAACTGAATATGCCCCCCCAAATACTTGTATTAGTTTTTGAGCACTAGGTGCATCTCTTCTGTCATCTTCCCTATCCCACCCCATGCAATAAGTTTGAAAAAAAAGAAATTGGACAAATAAGTAGTTTGAAAAAAAAAATTTGGACAAAATAATGGAAGTCCTACATGGTAGGTAGTAAATATGGGTCAGCCAACAAATCCAGAGTTAAGAATGTGTAGGCAGAAGCTAAAAATGGTGCCTTTGTCAAGGCTTTCGAAAGGATGGCAGGCGGCCCTGTGCAGACTGCCTCTTCGTGATGGCTTGTGGGGCAGGGCAGGGCTTAGGATGCATACTTACTGGGCAGCTGAATTACTGAGACACTGAATGGGTTAAAAAAGGGGGGGGGGGCGCCTGGGGTTCTTGCAGATAGACCAGAGCGTGCTGGATGTGAAGGCTGCCCTCCTCTCAAGCAGGCCCAAGATTGCCAGATTTTCTGTCTGCTTACCCTTGCCCCAAAACCTAGACGTCCTGAATTCGTGAAATTTTCTGACTTAATAGTGTTTTAAATATGTTCAGCCTGTGGACCACCATTTTATGCTATATGGATTGATGGTCTCTAGGTCTTAACTTAAAAAAGATCGTTTCCACATTTTTCAAATGGACTTTCTCATTTAGCTCATGAGTGAATTGTGCCAGTAAGACTGGATCGTACACCACACTTTGAGTTTTTTGTAACTTGTATCCTTGAAAATACTGACTTAATTTGGTATGCCCAGATCTTACTATCCCAGACTAGTTCCAGGGGTCTAGAGGAATTAGCTCAGGAAGTCTCAACTGTAGACCCTTAGGTCTACAGGCACAGGATGGAGAGTCCTGACCCCCAAGAAAGCACCTTGGTTTGAACATGAAGCTGCATGTCCTTGGCTCACTGAATGATTCCAGGCCCCACTCTGCCTTCTCCAGAACTTTCATGGAGAAACACTGTTGCTCTATGAGACTCTTCTGCCAGGCATCCATGTGTTCTCTCTCTAGGGCAAAAGATCAAAAAGCTTTTGAACTGGGGATTTGGTACAGATTTTTCCATTTTGGTGAAGTAATTTGTGTATAAGCACATCTTGGTTTCATTAAACAGGAAGTCCTTCGTTGCTCTGTCTGGTGCATAGCACAGGGATAGCATTAGTATAATTTACAGTACCTGTATTAGACTTAGTAACGCTTTGGCCGGCATTTGACTAGTCCTGACTGACCGACTGAAATTTTATGTCTTGCAGATGCCGTAGATGGAGTGATGAATGGCGAGTACTACCAGGTACAGAATACTCTGATTATGTTAAAAGACAGTGGCTGAGTCTTCCTTTCCTGTGATTTGAATTGATTGACCTAGAAAGGACCCCACTCCTTTGACTTGCCTAGATGTATTAGTACTGGGTATGTTACCTGCTAAAATGGAAGGATTTGAAGAGAAGTAACATTGATCATTCCTTTAAAACGTTACTGACCTGGCCCTAGTATTACTGACTTTACTCTCAAGAAATGAGCTTTCACGGTGGTGATGATAGCAGTGGCTAATTTAAACACTGTGTGCCATGCACTATCAGGCACTGTTTATGTTTACTCTTTAATTCTCTCAACAACCTGGGGGACCTGTACTATTATTCCTGTTTTACAAATGAAGAAACTGAGGCACAAAGTAGGCTAAAAGTAACAAAGTATGGTATGCGGTGGGGCCAGCATTTGAACCTTTGAGATTGTCTTGGGGCGGGGCGGGGGGGGGTTGGAATTTGTGGTGACTGCCATTATTTTCCCTCTGTATCACTAGGCGTTGAGTTGCCAGCCCAACTCAGATTAGCTTAAACACGAAAGTCTTCCCAGTTTATATAATTGAAGTGTCCTTCGACCAGGACTCTGACTCAGTTCCCCTAGGACTTTGGCTCTGCTTGCTAAGTGTGCATTTTTGTGCTCAAGCTTTTTTCTTGGTGGTCAAATGACTACAGCACTTCCAGGCTTCTCGTGTGCCTGTCATGTTATCTAGAACAAGATGGGGGTTTTTCCTCTTCTCCCAACCACCCAAGAAAAATCTTGCATTTCCTTCTGGACCAACTGGAAGTAGTCACTACAGCCTGGGGAAATAGCATGATGCTTTGCTTATGCCTGGGTTTCTGCCCATCCCTCAACCAGTTCACTGGCAGGAAGGATGTTAGTCTGATTGGTTTAAACCAAGGATGGACTAACTTTCGTAAAGTACCAGATAGTAAACATTTTAAGCTTTGTCATAACTGTGTCAAACTACTTTTTTTTTTTTTTTTTTTTTTAAATTCATTTGAGACACAGAGATAGAGCATGAGCAGGGGGAGAAGCAGACTCCCTGCAGAGCAGGGAGCCCGACGCGGGGCTTGATCCCAGGACCCTGGGATCATGACCTGAGCCGAAGGCACATGCTTAACTATCTGAGCCACCCAGGCGCCCTGTTTTGTGTGTGTGTGTGTGTGTGTATGTGTCAAACTACTCTTGCTGTGATGTGAAAGCATCCACAGACAGTACATGAATGAATGCACCTGGCTGTGTTCCAGTAGAATTTAATTACAAAAACAGGCAGCTGGCCTGGACTCTAGTTTCCAGTGCCTGGTTTAGAGTTTAGCCCTTAGAGTGAGACAGAATGGGGTTCAGAACCTGGCTCTACTTCTTACTAGCTGTGAATTGGACATGTCATTTCTCTGTGCCTCAGGTTAGTCCTCTATCAAATGTGAAATGAGAATCAAAACTTTGCAAGTTGCGTGGGAGATAAATTTTATGTGCCTGACACATGGAAAGTGTCAATAAGTTAGTTACTAATACTTTCAGTAATTCGGGTGCCTGGGTGGCTCAGTTGGTTAAGCGACTGCCTTCGGCTCAGGTCATGGTCCTGGAGTCCCAGGATCGAGTCCCACATCGGGCTCCCTGCTCAGCAGGGAGTCTGCTTCTCCCTCTGACCCTCCTCCCTCTCCTGCTCTCTGTCTCTCATTCTCTCTCTTTCAAATAAATAAATAAAATCTTTAAAAAAAAATAAAGAAAGAAAGAAATATTTAAAAAAAAAATACTTTCAGTAATTCTTCCATCTTTTTATAGTCTGATTAGGTGAACCTGGAATTTATTCCCTAGTTCAGCAGGTGAAAAATTTTCTAAAGATTAAATTCTAGTTGAGTTTTATCAGTTTATTAGCTGTCAGACCTTACCCACTATGAAGAATCTGCCCCGCGCTACGCCCCCCCACTTGTGACTCCTATTTGCTTGCCTTTTTATTCTTTTCCTTGGTGTGACTAGTGACTGCATGTTTTCTTTTGGACTCCTTTTTACCCAGAATTCACCTATTTTGGTTAGGTGGTATCAAGTGCTCTTTTTCCTGCATTATGTAATAGCATTTAGAAGTTTTAGGTTCTAGGCCTTGCTGTGCAGTGTATTTACCTTTGTACTTTGAAGATCCCACATAAGCTGTGTGTCAAGTGAGGAAACTAAAACCATTAACACTGTTTCCTAGTCAGCCCATGACCCACCTCCCCTGCTTTCCTCTCTCCCACTTCTGTCCCAGTTATTAACAGGCAGGCTAACAACTACTCTGCCTCCCTTGTGGATTGTAAGGATTAGGTGCAGTAATGTTGAGAGCTCCCTATGAGCATGTAAGGTTGTGTTGTTGCTTTTAAGGTAATCCTTTAACATGTTAAAGCGGCCGTCAGTACATAACCAGGGGTGTTCTACCGTGTATGAAGCGCATTTCAGGAAGGCGTGTTTGGTACTGATAGAACACAATTGTTTTTTGTGTTAAGGAGAGTAATGGTCCAACAGACAGTTACGCAGCTATTTCACAAGTGGATCGATTGCAATCAGAGCCTGAAAGTATCCGTAAATGGAGAGAAGAGCAAACGGAACGCTTGGAAGCCCTTGGTAAGGAATCTTTTTCTGTCTTTGGGTGTCTTGTTTTCAGTGGAATAGTTGACCTTGACTCTTAGCTCTTTTTAACTGGAATTAGCCCTAATGTCCTTGTCTAGTATTTGGGAAGATCTCTTCCTCAGCCTGAGGGGTCACAAGGCCACCCACAGGGAGATGCTTAATTACAGGCCATTTTGTGAGGAATAGGGCAGCTCAGAGAGCCACCACCAAGTGCATCCTCTCAGGAAGAGCAGAGCAGAGGAGAGTCCTGAGCTTGCAGCGAAGAAAGAGTAGGTTCAAGGCCCAGCCTTAACTCTTCCCAGCTGTGGGCACTTGGTGGTTCAAACCTCGTAGAGTTTGTTTCTTTGTCTGTGGGGTAAGATCAGTGTTACCAACTCCAGGGTTCATCTGAGGTGGTGTTTATGAGAGTGTTGTGTAAACTTGAAGGTCTCCGGGTAAGAGACTTCAAAGTCCATTTATCGTTTCTAGGCTGAATTTAAGGTAACGCTTTAAGAAGAAAATGTGAAGTATGTTAGGAAACATGTACAATTTGATTTTCCTACTCTAATATCCCTGTAAGCTAAGTTTGTATGTTTTTGTGAGGAAAGTGAGACTCCTCGAACAAGTTTTTGAATCACACAGCTAAGAAGCAGTAGCGTCAGAACTCAGCTTACGTCCACCCTGCTTCATAGCCCGTACCCCTCCATCCATCAGCCACCGTGCATGTCATGTACGCCATCCCGCCGAGATCAGTGCCAGCTGGCCTGGCTTGGCCTTTGGTAAAGAACTGTGTACATGGGCTGTTGCTTTTGGTCAAGATCAGGAGACTTGGTATCTGTATGTAGGTGGGTTGCAGAGGTATGGCACCGTGTGGAGATAAAGCCATGGGGTATTCTTTCCTCAGCTTTTTATTAAAATTTCAGACACGGGTGCCTGGCTGGCTCAGTTGGTAGAGCGTGCAACTCTTGATCTTGGGGTTGTGAGTTCAAGCCCCACATTGGGTGTAGAGATTACTTAATAAAACTTGAAATAAAATTTCAAACGAAATAGTTAAGAGTAAAATGAACTTGTGTGCACCCCCTTAGGTTCAGTGATTAACATTTTGCCATATTGGGTTATCTTTATGTAAATGAAGCATGTATGTATGTACATGTTTTATACACACACATTTCTCATCCACTTTCAGATCCTCTCTTTCATGCTTACATATTTTATTGTATATCTGGAAATAACGATGTTCTTCTGTGTACCAACGATGTCAGCATTATTAGTCCTTCATGGGAACCACTGAATTAGTAAAAACTGACTCCTTGTTTTTCAGATAGCGTTAACTGACACCTACAAGTAGGACCCAGTTAGTGCCAAATCGGTTCTCTTTCCAGCCCAGTTTATATGGCTCTCAGAACAAAGGGCACACTTCTGTTTGACCCTTTATGGCACTCTCCACTAGCATTTCTTGGATGCAAGTATCACAGATCTGTGCTGTCCCGTATGGTAGCCACTAGCCACGTGGGGCTCTTAAGCACTTGAAATGTGACTAGTATGACTGGGAAAGAATTTTTAATTTTAATAAGTAGCCACATGTGGCTAGGAGCTTCTGTACTGGATAGCGCAGCTTTACAAAGATGGAAACTGTCTTCATGAGATGCTGGTAGCTTTAGTCGTGGCTTGTTCCTTGTGTGTCTCTTCTGAGCGGGCGGAGGCAGGACTTCGCTGGTACTAGTATTTGTCAGGTTACAGAACCCAACTTTCATCTTTTCTCTTTACCCAAAGTTTAGCAAAGTTATCTTCTCCATGGAGACAATACACTTTGGTCATGTTGGTGTCTGGGAAAATTGCCCCCCCCCCCCCCCCTTTTCAGTGATCAGATTGGGCACTTTGGGAATATTCCATGAAGTGTTTTCTTACGATGCTTTTCTGAAGTCAAATATTTGGCTTTGCAATTGAATTAAATTGGTCTGTGAACTAGGTGTTTCTTCAGTTTCTTTTTTTCTTTGCAAAAACTGTGAGAAACCACAAGATGCTAAATATAGAGAACCAGTGTGCGTGGTTTTCAGCTTAGCTGGTGACTGCGTTCTCAGAGTTTTCTTTTCCATGGACAGTAAGAAGGACTGCCCAAGAAGATGGCTATCAGTGTGCCCTGCTCTCCAAGGGGACTCTTCAGCCTTCCCTCCCTCTTCTCATGCCCAGATGCAGATCATATTGTCGCTTGGATCTTTGTCCTACTGAGCTAAGCATTTAAGAACTCTAAATTACTTTTTTTTTTTTTAAGATTTTATTTGAGAGAGACCGAGATAGCACAAGCAGGGGGCATGGGGGAACAGCAGAGGGCGAGGGAGAAGCAGGCTTCCCGCTGAGTAGGGAGCCCGATGCAGGGCTCAATCCCAGGACCCTGGGATCATGACCTGAGCCGAAGGCACACGCTTAACCAACTGAGCTACCCAGATGTCCCAGAATTCTAAATTCTTATTGCCAGTGTCACTTTTTAAAAAAATCTGTAAAAGCAAGAAGACAATTTAAAGGGATGGTTTTATGCAGTAACTACAATCTGTGCAGATGGTTACAATTTTTATTCAGATTAATTTTTCAGAGAGAAATTTCTGTGCTATTTTATTCCTAGTATTAAAACTTTAAAAAAATCTTTACAAAGAAAGGAAATACTCTCCAGTCAAAAAGTAGTGTTTCAGAAGTGATTTCACCACTCTTGAAAAGGAGATTTTAACCTTAGTATTTTTCGGTTTCTTGTCCACATGCGCTGCCAGCCCACAGCATCTCCCGCCGCATCCTAGCGCCCTCCATTCCACTTCTACTTAATGCCACGGACACATACTAGAAGTCTGCTGTATAGACTTGACTCATCAGTGGAAATCTGAGTAAAAGAATTCTGAGTGGGGCGCCTGGGTGGCTCAGGTCATGATCTCAGGGTTGTGAGATTGAGCCCCATGTTGGGCTCCATGCTGGGCGTGAAGCCTCAAGACTCTCCCTCTCTCCCTTTGTGGGTCCCCCCCATCTCTCAAAAAAAAAATTGATAGGTCACCTTCTGATAAGTTAAATAACAGGGTAACAGGTTCTTTATAATCTGAAACTTTGGGGGAGTTTCTAGCTGCTAACAAGCTATTTCCAGTAGTTACAGACACAGCCTTCTGCAGGTTGTTACTGTAAGACGTTCTTGAAAAGGACCTAAAAATGCCCTAAAGTGCTTCATTTCTTCCCTTCACTCGCCGCCACCGCCACTGCTTTCTACTCTTCCGGGATGCGAGCTAGTTACAGGTTGGGCTCTGGCTCTGCGCTGTCCGGACTCTTGTCTGGATCACTGGTGACCACCTTCTAGTCACATCTTGTGATTGTTTCTAGGTTTTCCTTTCCATCCCTCCCTTTGGAGGCAGCTTAATGAAGAAAGAATGTGTAAGCTTCAGAGTCAGACCTGGGTTTGAATCTTAGCTCTGCTACTTACTTTAGGAAAGGTTACTCAAACTTTCTGAGCTATAGTTTTTCTCAGTGCTGAACATGGGTCCAGAGTTTACCTTCTCGGGATTGTTGTAAAGATTAAAGGGAGAGGTCTATTACAAAACATCTGCCAGAGAGGATGCTTAAGAATGTGTTTCAGGTGAAATCTCAGGGTAACTTCACGTGTCACCTGCAGCGGTAGCTATGACCTGCATTTCTATCTCTTGCTATCTACTGACTTGGTCTTCTTAGCTAGTTGTCATATTTGAAAATCCAGTCTGGCAAACTTGCTAAGTTTGTTTTCTCTCTCATTCTAGAACCTTCTGGATAACTGCTAATGATTCTGCCACCCCACCTCAACCCCCTGCAGTCCTCTCCGTTAGAGCTTCTTTAGTTCTGTCCTAGCTCTGCCACAAACTCACTCTGCAGTCTAAGCAGGAATAGATGTTTTGTGGTCCCCCTCAACTTTTAACATCTATGTTCTGTTCCCTGGTTCCTGAATCCTCTCTACCTCTGGTAATTTTAACAATAGCTTTCTGCTTCATAGAAGTGCTTCTACCATGTTCAGTTAAGAGAGTGCCACCTTGTGTTTTACAAAACCATCGATTGGCAGAGTTGGGGTCTTACATTTTCTAAGAAGATTTTGTTCAAAGATTATCTAATATCAACGGTCCACCCTGAACTAATATTGGCAGCATAATTATTAAAGAATTCTCCTGGGCATCTGGGTAGCTCAGTCAGTGGAGCACCTGATTCTTGATTTTAGCCAGTGATCTCAGGGTCCTGGGATTGAGCCCCGAGTTGAGTTCCACACTCAGGGCAGAGTCTGCTTAAGACTTTCTCTCCCTCTGCCCCCCCCCAACCCCCCACTCTTGTGCATATGCGCTCTCTCAAATAAATCTTAAAAAAAAAAATCCTCTAACTGCTTTTTCCCTAGTTGGTGCCCCCGAAGGCTTTTATCTATGTATCCTCCTCTCCCCTACCCTGAAAAGAAACCCAAAACTGGTGAATCCACTAAGACGTCAGTGGACTGAGAGAGAATGTCAAACAACTGGGATCAGAGACTGGATGTACAAATAGGGAAATAGAACTTTTTCTTCCCTCCTGATTATTATCCCTCCAACACACACACATATACACACACACCGTAAGTTTAATAAGACCAAAAGACATTGATGGAGCAAACTTCAGTTTGTGTTTTGCTTCATTTGTGTTTCTTTTCCTTCCCTTCAAAGATGCCAATTCTCGGAAGCAAGAAGCAGAGTGGAAAGAAAAAGCAATAAAGGAGCTAGAAGAGTGGTATGCGAGGCAGGATGAGCAGCTACAGAAAACAAAAGCAAACAACAGGTCAGTCCCCGGGGCTGCTGGCACCGCTTGTTCTCCAAGGTTGAATCACATTCATTTCTGACGGCCAGAATAGTTCTGACATGTGCTGCCCGTTGTAGTATGAAGTGTCTCTGCAGGTTTTGGAAAAAGTACTTGAAACATAAAGGTTGCAAGTCTCTTGGGTCTTGGGAGCCTAATTCAGCCTGTCCTTTAGCCACCCCAGTTGTAGTGACTTTAGCTCTTCAGCGAAGAGTTTGGTTAATCTGTATTGCTTGTAATAGTATGAAACGGCAAAAGGGAAGGTTATTTCATGGATCAAATCCACATGTGGAAATGTAACCCTGAAATGAAGGGCCACTTTCATGAACATACCAGGATCTCAGTACTTTCGAGATGATTATAGACTTGGTCATGCTGCATCCCCTAAATACAACCCTGCCCTCTGAAAGCTGCTTTACAAAGGGGTCTGGTAGCAGGAACCGGGTGTGTAATTAGGTAGCCAAGGATGTTCCAACATGGTGACTTCAGAATTAAGGATTCTCTGGGTACTTCTGTGTCTAGGAAAAACCTGAGTTGACTTTTTTAAAATGCTCTTCAGAACAGACTCACTCACGGAAGGTGAAGTAGTTTTGGGGAGAAACCAAGTTCATTCTCCTACCCCCACTGACCGGCATCTGCGGTCTGGACTACTCCACGCTTAAAGTCCGCTTGGAAGTAGCTCAGAGAAAGGTAGAGGCAGTGCTCCTGGCCCTGATGGAGACCAGTGGCTCGCCTGCCCTGCTGGATTCAAAGCCCAACTCTCACTCCGTGGTCACTCCACTACCTCACTGGAAAGAAAGGCTAGACTGAGCCGGGGGTGTTTGTAATTTTCAGGGCAAAGAGCCATAGGTTCCTGCCCTCAGAGGCAGAAGTTGGTTTAAGTGCTCTTGCCTCTGGTAGCTCTTGGAAATGTGTCAGCGAAGAGGGAGTGGACTGCTTTGCCAGCCAGAGTGTGTTGTTCATTGGAGGGCAACGATAGCAGAAGAGATGGACTGTTCTGGGCGGTAGGCTTCAGCTACCGGTCTCTGGCTGGCCAGCCTGGGTTCTGTCAGCTGCCCCTCAGATGGCAGGCTGGAGCCTATGTCCGCTGGGGGACGTATTCTCCAATTCCAGGGGAAGCTCTGTAAGAAGTATGGTGGGGACTGCTCTCCACTCTTGGTGTCGAGTTGCTTGGGGGAGCATTTGCTACCAGGGCTTCTCCTGAGCTTGTGATCAGTTTCAAGTTCTGACAGATCCAGGCTGCTTTATTCTCTGCTCCTTCAAGATGACTGACCCCAGGTACAAGTTCAGATCTCTAAAGGGAGATGAGTGGGTGCTTTGTGCAAGCCCTGTGTGAGGCCCCCTTGATCCTAGCAAGTTGCCCATGAGTCATTCTGCCCTGAAGTACTTGGTAAAACCAGGCTGACCCTCCCTGTTCAGGATCCCTGATGGGTAAACAGGTTGACATATAGATTCTCAGACTTAAAAAATGCCTGTCAGGAATAGGCTTCTAATGCAGTTTTGCTAAACTGTATCCCTTCTGTAAAGAAAGGAGCTGTCTCTATACAGCATCCGTTGTCCTTGGAGCGAATAAGCACACCTGTTTTAAGGAGCTCAGTCTCCAAGGTTTAGTCTCTCCAGGCCTGGATTTAGGGCTTTGGTACCTTTCTTAGAACTGTGGAATGTTGAGTTGGATGGTCTCATAGATGAACCTCCCAAGTTCCAGACAGGGGAAGAGACTTACACTTGCCACTCACAGAGAATGCACAGCTTTTCCCAGACCAGGTCCCTTGCCTTGCAGAAACCTTGAGGCATAGGGCAGACTCCGTGTCAAACTAGTGGCACACTGGCCTTTGTCACCAGGGTTCCAGGAGAGAAGGGATGGTTTTGATGCTTTATCCCACTTAACTCTTCATGGGCTGGGGCAGGAGCCATTTAGAGCAACCGTGGGGGACTCCTTCCAATGGTACAGCCCCTCCCCTGGAGATTTTGACATTGCTGACCACTCCCCCTCCATGTTTGACTCTCTAAATGGCGTCCCATGGGACTAAAGGAGTAAGTCCTTTTATATATGTAAAAGAGCTGTCTATAGGTAAATAGTGAATCTCAGGAGAAAATAGAGTGCTCCTTTCAAGTATCGGTCTTCCTCTGGATGACTTGTGCAGCAGCTGGATGTTTAAGTGGCCTACAGAGCTAAGGCAGAGCAAGCAGTTTGAGAGAAGAGATGTGGTGGGGAGCAAAGGCTGTTACTATGAGTGTATCATCAGGCCTCCTGCCTTCTAGATGCCCTGACCTAAAACCTCAGGAGCACCTCTGTGCCGGGCATGGTGCTGGGCAGTGGGCGAATGACAGTCAGCGGATCTTGCCTTCATGGCATCTGTAGTCTGGTGTTCCTCTGCAGTTGGCATCTCCTTCCTTTTACCCCAACTCGGGGCCCAAATATTGCTGCACAAGAGCCGTGAATGATTAGTGACAGCCTGTTGGGGGGGGCGGGGGACACTCCATGGGAGCCAGTCAGAACAGTGTGGACCTGAGACCAACCCCAGACCATGTGCCCTTGCAAACCGTGACAGAAACATTACCCTTTTACAGGGAGCTCTGGTGCTTTTTATCTTTCAAGATTTATAAAAGTTTGGGGGAACCCCTGATTCTCTATGATGGCAAATATTTTTTCCATGCCCACTGGGCGCTATTTATGTGGGTCACTGCTTGAGCACCCTGTGGTCAGGCCCACGTTCCTCCTCCTCCCCCCGTTTCCCTCAGGCTTCCCTGAGGATTGCTGCTTTCAGGCCCCTCTGATGAGTGAAGAACAAAAAGCTAGAGGGGCCACCTATGGTGATCATGGTTTCCCATTTGCTCCATTTGTCTATACCTGGATGGGGCTATGCTGTCACTGACAGTTCCATAGTCTTGGGGCTAGCTGCAAAGGAGTGGAAGCCTGCCATTCAAACTTTTGTTGTCTTAGTGATGCCTTGGACCATAGTCATTCAACCTTTATTTTCTTTGAAATCGATTACATTTAGCCCTTTGTGTAAACTAAAAGGATTATGGGTTTACAAGCTGGCCTGCTTTTCCTTTCCCACCCACTCATTCTCTCCACAAACAACTATTTTCCTGCTGACTTAGAGTTACAATCAGGCTGTTCTTTTTGCTTTCTTTAAATTTCCACAAACCACCACCTATGTATAAACCAAAATGGTAAAGAAGGAAGGCTGTGAGTTTAAATAAAAAACTGAAATAAAATTACTAGAATTTCCCTTCAAATAAGGGAGCCTAGGTTAATAAGCAGGCATGATCATCCTTAAAAATGTCCCTTCTACTTCTCTGCCCCAAACCAGCCTGGCGAAGGACAGGGTAAAACTCCTGGAGGGAGGTTCCCTGCCCACCCACAGTGGTTGTGGTGGGCTGGCCGGGCCAATAAGGTCTAAGCCAGCCTGTCCCCTGGGTTGGAAACTCTTCCACCCAGCATGCCCCCCCGCTTTCCTTTTTGTCCCAGAGGCCTGCCATTTTGACCCATGTATGGTATGAGTTAGGGTTAAGTGAAGGTCTGGTTCCTGGGCTGCACCTTGTGACAGCAGTCCCGTCTGGCATGGACTGAGCAGACCAGCATCTTCAGGGACAGACAGGAAGCCAGAGCCAGGACTCTTGGCTGCAGTTCTTTGCACCAGACCACTTGCGTCCAGCAGCTTTTTCCTCTAAGGTGGGGATTTTGAAATGACCACATCTGTTCCCAGATGACTGAAAAGTGATCCTATTCAGTCAGGGCGGGGAAGCAGGAGTCGGATAATCCAAGACAGAAGTGGCTTTGGCGCGTAGCGTGATGCCTTGTGAGCCTGCCGGAGGCTGCAGGAAGGTGGCCTGGCTTCCTGAGCACCCGCCAGCTGGGGGGCAGCATTACTGTCCGGTGAAAAGAGCCAGGCAGGCTTGCTTGGGAGTTCTGCTGCCACCTGGGGTTGAGCAAGGGGCTTCCTGTCCAGGCCTCCTGTTACCTGTAAAGTGTCGATGAGAACACGGTGCCCTAGGTTGCTGGGGTTGAGGATTGGATCAAGTGGACGCAGTAGCTCTAAAAGGGCTTCCCTGGAAGTGGGTGCCGAGACCTGCTCGCCGTGGCAGGGATGACGCCAGGAAGGGTTTGGCAGGGCTCACCCGGGAGAATCCCCAGGGGTAGGCCCATGGGGAACCTTGCCTGCTGGAGTGTCCAGCGCTTGAATTGAAGCCTCCCTGGGTGAGCACCCAGCCTTGGGAGCAGCGCCCCAGAGCACAGTTGTGCCTCTATTATGGATTTGAGATGTTTCTGCTTCTCAATGTTCTCTCTTTTTTCCTGCCTGCTTGCCTGCCTTTTGGACCTCTTGCTGTCTAGGGTGGCAGATGAAGCTTTCTACAAACAACCCTTCGCTGACGTGATTGGTTATGTGTATGTTGCAAAACTAATTCTTTTTCCTGTTTTGATTCTTTTTGTTTAGAGTTAATGCTCCTGTTATGTCACAAGTTGTTCTGCTTTCTAAATTAGTTCAAACTGGCACTCTGGGGACTGCCTAAGAGTTAGAAGGTTGGGGATATGATCCATCGATTGTCGTGTAGAAGCGTGACTCCCTTTAACTCTGAGAGCCTTTTTTCCACATTTGGGGTTTTGGAGGGAAGGAAGTGGATTCCCTTTTAAAGTGTGGGTCATTTGTGACCTGGTTGGGGAAGGCTTTGGGACTGGGGTGGGCTGGTAAGCTGTTGCTGCCACCACTGCTGCCCCCTGCTTGGGAGCCAGGGTGGGGCAGCACTTTCTACATTTGGTTCTTTTGAAGAACATGTGGGGTTGGTTGCTTCTCCCTTGGGAGCAGAGGAGGTTGTCTCATGGGGGGTGGCAGGGAGGAATCCTGTGTTTCTCTATTGATGTGGGAAATTGCCCACTTTGGCACAAAGAAGCCCCAGCTTTTTAAGGTCGGGATAGCCAAAGCTGTCTGATAGGCCACGATGGCTTTTTCCCCCAAAGACTGCATCTTCTCTGGAAAAACACTGGACTCTTGTATTCAAAGCAGTATTGCCGGAGACGACTTGGAAACAATGCTTGCTGTTTCCTCAAAAATTAGGACTCCAATTTGATGTAAGGGAGATGAGGGTAGAAGGAAGGACCACAGGCGGGAAGGGTGGACGACAGGTTCATGTCTGTAGAGCATCTTATCTTTGGGCCTGTGACCTCAACATGTTCATCCCTTTAGAATACAGAGCGGGGTTTCCTGGGTCCCCAGATGCATTTGCAATGAGATTTGTGAAATGCTGGACTTACAGGTGCTGTTGGATTGATTTTTGCACATTCTCTCTGGAGTAGAACTGGAGACTGGAAAGGTCGAGTCTGGGTTTGCTGGGCAGCAGGGTGGCCCAGCAAAGCCAGCTGCACGTTCCCAGGTGTAGATGGAGTGGCAAGGGCATGTCTAGCTTACTGACCATCTGCATTGAGCTCATTCTCATTTTCTATATCTGACCTAAAGTTTCTCTCGTTTTTCTTCTCTTCACCTTTAAGCACAAACATAAACCATCCTTGCTACAGCCTAGAACAGTTAAGTAAACCTTTCTCACTGCCCCTGTGTGTGCCATGAAGTCGCAGTGTTGTAGTGGCTCGGGCTGCAGCAGTGTTTGCCACGGCCATCCTTGTGAGCGTGCCACCCCTCCGTCCCCACAGACCGGTCATCTCCATCGCTTTCGCTTCGCCCGTGATGCTTGTTGGAGTAGATGAATATAGTGTGTCTTTCCGCCTCCTTCTGCTGTCCTTTCAGGCTGTAGCTCCCACCAGTTCCCAGCTGGGGGTGGGCTGACCTTGATGGGAAAGAATGTTGGAGCAGCCTCCTACCCAAAAGCAGCTAACACTGATGGGCTCTTTAGCCATTGGGCACCCAGCCCTTCCAGAGCGTGCCCTGAGTGGCCCAAGGCACCTGGCTGGAGGGAAAATGGCCAACTTGCAGCTCAACTGGAGAATGTCCTAACAAACCCCTTCCAGAATGGCTTTAGTCTCTAGTGCCTGCTCGCATGGGAGCTGTGTCTTGAATTCCTTTTGATTTGCCCTGTTTCTCTACGGTCTTAGGAATAAATCCAGAGGCTATCGTGCAATGACCGGTGGGCTTTTGAGAAGCCTCTCAATTCGCTTGAACCTCAGTAGAGCCCACCATCAACTCCTGTGCACATTCCTGACCGGCCTGCTGCTTTGCTCCTGTTGCTGAAGGCAGTGCATAGCTAAGGACTTGCTTTTCTAACGCTCTGTATTGACAGAGACTGAGCCCTGAACCAAACACCTGTATTCCAACATTTTACACAGCGGTCCGGGCACCCTGTGCCTAGGAGAACTGGCCACAGGTCTGCTCCCGAGTCTGACCTGAGCCAGGGGCTGTTCCTCTTTGGAAAACCAGAACGCCAGGAAGTCAGGCATGAAGAGGCAGTCACTTCTGTCACAAGGCAGCCGCCAGGTAGCTCACGGGGGGGATTCTGCATTAAACCAACATACTGTGTTGTTGCTTCCAGGGCAGCAGAAGAAGCCTTTGTAAACGACATAGACGAGTCGTCCCCAGGCACTGAGTGGGAGCGGGTGGCCCGGCTGTGTGACTTTAACCCCAAGTCCAGCAAGCAGGCCAAAGACGTCTCCCGCATGCGCTCTGTTCTCATCTCCCTCAAGCAGGCCCCCTTGGTGCACTGAAGAGCCACGCTGTGGAAACACTACATCTGCAAGATCTTAATCCTACTCAGTGAAGCTCTTCACAGTAATTGGATTAATTATGTTGAGTTCTTTTGGACCAAACCTTTTTTGTCTTTAGAGTTGATCATTGTTTGTGATTGCATGTTTCCTTCAGCTCTGTTCTCCCCGGCAGCCAGAGAGGAGGGGGGGAAGCCTCCCAAAGGTAGCCTCAGCCTCTACTTTTGTGCATTATTCTGAGAATAAATTTGTTTCAAACAAACATGAAGCTTCATTACTGATTTCAAGACCTGCTGCAGCTTGGAGAGAGATTTTTAAGGGATGAAGAATTTCCTGTTACCATTTCTAGGACCACAGAGGCACGGCCACTGAGTGTCCACCCCTGCCTCGAACTCAGAGAGCTCCCAAGTTACAATTGATAGTAGGGTTCTGTGGAAGTTTCCATTTGAAAAAGGAAGTTCTGTGGCTAAAAATTAACCTCTCGTTGCCCAGCTGAGATAGAGCTGGGAATCCCCTCACCAGCCCAGACATTTTCTCCCAGCTGGCTCTTGCCACCGTCCCCTACTTCAAGGTCTTGGATAGTATTTTTCAACAGGGGTCTCTCTGGCTATATATTATTCCTTCAGATTCAGTCAGTAAACCTGAATCGGGGTGGCGTTACTGTGTGGCTAGTCCCATTACTCTGGGTTCCCACAGTACACATGGGGGTCTGTGCCAGCCCTAGCAACTCTGTTCCTATTTCACTTGTCAAATCCTTCAACTAGGCCTTACTAGCCAATACACTAAGCACATGTGGTTATTTAAATAAAAGTACATTTCTAGCCCTAGATTTCATCCGCTCAATGGCCACGGTTAGGTAGCATCCCGACTGCACAGCACAGAACGTTTCCATCATCACAGAAAGTTCTGGACCATACTGATCTACACAATAGGTACCACTAAGACACTGTGCTCCATTCAGGCAATGGTTCGAGCAGCTAATAAAGCCAAGTCAAATCTGCTTATAGTTACCTGATATTTCCAAGTTGGAGACTCATGCAAACTCCTGTAATACCGCTCAGGAGAAGGGTAGGTATTGGCAAGAAGGAAAATCTGCCATCTCTCCTATGGTAATTAGGTCTGGAGGGGAGAGTAAACTTCATTACTTTTCTGCCCATGTGCTCCCTGCCTGCCCGCCCCCCACCCCGCCCCGCCAAAGCTTAGTTGGGCATTCTTTGATCTGGCTCACGTTTCCGGCCTCTGCTCACTCCTTCCCTTGAGCCACTTATGGTTGCAATCAAGTAATCACTCACTGTTCACCAACCATTTATTACTTCAAAAATGTCAGTCCAGTTTAAGAATCAGCTCAAAGGTCACCTCCACCAGTGCCTTCCCTTACTCCCCTCCGTGACGTCCCATGGCTTCTACCTGGGGCAGCTTACCTTTTGGTATTCTCTTGGTGGTGTTATCTGGACTAGTCTTGGCCTCCCATGCCAGATGGGCTTCTTGAGGGTAGATGTGGCAGTTGTAAAAGATCAGTAAAGTCTGACATTCCCTAGATCAAGAAGTGACTGGTTAATATGACAAAAGTACTGCTATGAGACTTCCGAAGCTACATCATAAAAGGCAACACAGCTTACAGCTGGTTTGTTGGAACATGCAAGCTATGTAGGCTGGTAGTCCGTGTGTCACCACGTTAAAAAAACACCCTGAAGCCACATTCTGTGATGAAGCCCAAACCAGCCCACACAGACCCTGAAACGACAAGCAGAGAGAAATGCCTGGCCAGTCCCTAGTGTTCTAACCTCCTGCTACTCTGGCTCTAGCCACTGTAACTGCAAATGCATCAGATACCCTGAGTCAGAACTGCCAAGGAGAACCTTTCCTACATTCCTAATCCATAGAAACCATGAGAGAAATGATTACTGTTTGAACCTCTTAAGTTTTGAGTTCTGTTCCACAGCAGTAACTTCGAACTGTTTCTGATGCCTCCATTACCCACAGGGGGCTCCATAAAAAGAAGGGAGTTGGTCCACGAACTCAGTGTTCAACGTTTAAACTTCTTTCTTGGGGCCACTTTGCTTTTAATGTCAAATTTTAAGTTATTTAACACAGTATTAGAAGTTCTAGCCAGAGCAATTAGGCAAGAAAAAGAAAAGGCCGTAAGTCTGCAAGTAAAGCTGTCAGTATTTGCAGATAACATGGCATTATATATAGAAAACCCTAAAGACCAAAAAATGTTGGAACTAATTCAGTAAAGTTACAGGACACAAAATCAGTATACAGCAATCTTTTGCATTTCTATACACGCACAACAAACTAAAGAAACTAGAGAGATTAAGAAAACAATCCCACTTACAATGGCATCAGAAAGAACAAAATACCCAGGAATAAATTTAAAGACGTGAAAGACCTGTACACTGAAAACTCTGAGATTAACGAAGGAAAACAAAGACAAATAAATGGAAAGCTACTCCATGTTTACAGATTGGAAGAATATTAAAATATTCACACTACCCAAAGCAACGTAGAGAATCAGTGCAATCTCTCAAGATTCCAATGGCATATTTTAAAACAATCCTAAGGGGTGCCTGGGAATAGCAACCAACTCTTGGTTTCATCTCAGGGTTATGAGATTGATCACCGCCTCAGGCTCCATGCTCACTGTGGAGTCTGCTTAAGACTCCTCTCTCTCTCTGCCCCTCTCCCCCTGACCAAATAAATCTTACAAAAAATTGAACAATCCTGGGGCGCCTGGGTGGCTCAGTTGGTTAAGCGACTGCCTTCGGCTCAGGTCATGATCCTGGAGTCCCAGGATCGAGTCCCGCATCAGGCTCCCTGCTCAGCAGGGGGTCTGCTTCTCCCTCTGACCCTCTTCCCTCTTGTGCTGTTTCTCATTCTCTCTCTCAAATAAATAAAATCTTTAAAAAAAAATAAAATAAAAAAATAAAACAATCCTAAAATGTGTATGGAACCCTAAAAGACCCCAAATAGCCAACATAACCTTGAGAAAGAAGAACAAAGCTGGAGGCATCATGCTCCCTAATTTCCAACTATATTACAAATCTTTACTAATCAAAACAGTATGCTCTGGATCAACAGAACAGAATAGAGAGCCTAGAAATAAACCCATGGATGTATGGTCAGTTAATTTATGACAAAGGAGGCAAGAATAAATAATTGAGAAAAGACAGTCTCTTCAGTAAATGCTGTTGGGAAAATTAGATCACTATCTTACACCCACAAAAATTAACTCAAAATGGATTAAAGACTTGAATGTAAGACCTGAAACCAATAGGCAGTAAGCTCCTTGCCATCTATCTTGGTGATTTTTTGAGTCATACCCCAAAAGCAAAGATGAATAAGCGGGACTATCAAACTAAAAAGCTTCTGCACAGCAAAGGAAACCAGCAAAAAGTGAAAAGATGAATGGGAGAAAGTATTTGCAAATCGTTATCTACTAAGGGGTTAATATTCAAAATATATTTTAAAACTCCTATGGGGCGCCTGGGTGGCTCAGTCGGTTAAGTGTCTGCCTTCAGCTCAGGTCATGATCCCACGGTCCTGGGATCAAGAGCCCCATGTCGGGCTCCCTGCTCAGCCAGGGAGCCTGCTTCTCACTCTCCCTCTGCTTGCCTCTCCCTCTGCCTGTGGCTCCCCCTGCTTGTGCTCTCCCTGTCAAATAAATAAAAATCTTTTTAAAATAAAAACTCCTATAACTCAGGGCGCCTGGGTGACTCAGTCAGTTAAGCATCTGCATTCGGCTCAGGTCATGATCCCAGGGTTCAGCATGGAGTCTGCTTCTCCCCCTGCTTGTGCTCTTGCTCTCAAATAAATAAAATCTTTAAAAAAAATAATAACTCCTATAACTCAATAGCAGAAACTAAAAACCCAAATAAAAATTAGGCAGGGGATCTGAATAGACATTTTTCTAAAGATACACAGATGGCCAACAGATAGATGAATAGATGCTCAATATCCCCAATCAGGGAAATGCAAATCAAAACCACAAATGAGATATCACCTTATTTATACCTGTTACAACGGCTATTATCAGAAAGACAAGTGTTGGTGAGAATGTGGAGAAAAGGGAACCCTTGTGCTGTGCTGGTGGGAAAGCAAACTGGTGCAGCCACTGTGGAAAACGGTGTGGAGGTTCCTCAAAGATTTAAAAATAAAACTACAAGAATATATATGTGTATATAGACATGTGTATATACAAATATGTGTACCTATATACACATATTTTTATACATTTTCTGTATATATTTTTTCATATGTATATACACACACACACACAATGAAGTATTATTCAGCCATAAAAAAAGAACGGAATATTGCCATTTGTGACATGGATAGACCTTGAGGGCAAAGTCAGAGAAAGACAAATACTGTGTGATCTCACTTGTATGTGAAATGTAAAAACGAGAAACCAACAACCACGCTCATAGATAAAACCAGTAAGAGACTGGTGGTTGTCCAAGGTGAAGGGTGGGGAGGGGGTGGGTGAAATGGGTAAAGGGAGTCAGAAGGTACAAATGTCCAGTTATAAAAGAAGTCACAGGGAAGTGACGTACAGCATGGCGAGGCCTACCTTCTAGATGGTGCACGCTCAGCTCCACAGCACTGTAACAGAGAGAACATCGCAATAACGTGATTCAAATGAGTTTTCTGGTTTCCCTGTGCATATAAAGGCTTATATGGTAGTCTGTTAAGTGTGCAACAGCATTATATCTAAAAAATGTACATACCTTAATTAAAAAATACTAGCCATCATCTGAGCTTTCAGCGAGTTGTAATCTTTTTGCCGGTGGAGGGTCTTGCTGTCGAAACTGATGGCTCCTGACTGATCAGGGTGGTGGGTGCTAAAGGCTGGGGCGGCTGGGGCAAGTTCTTAAAATAAGACAATGAAGTTCGCTACATCAGTTGACTCCTCCTTTCATCACGAACAACTTCTCTGTAACATCTGATGCTGTTTGATAGCATTTTACCCACAGAATTTCTTTTGAAATTGGAGTCAATTCTCTCAAACCCTGCCGCTGCTTTATCAACTAAGTTTATGTAATTTCTAAATTCTTTGTTGTCATTTCAGCAGTTTCCACGGCATCTTCACCAGGAGTAGATTCCATCTCAAGAAACCACTTTCTTTGCTCATCAATAAGGAGCAACTCCTCATCCCTTAAAAGTTTTATCCTGAGATTATAACAATTCAGATATATCTCCAGGCTCCAGTTCTAATTCTAATTCTTTTGCTATTTCTACCACATCTGCACTTACTCCTTAAGTCTTGAACCCCTCAAAGTCATCTGTGAAGGTTAAATCAGCTTCTTCCAAACTGCTGTTCCTGTTGCTATTTTGACCTCTTCCATGAATCATTTTTTTTTTTTAAGTAGGCTCCATGCCCAGCATGGAGTGCAACGTGGAGCTTGAACTCACGACCCTGAGGTTAAAACCTGAGCTGAAGAGTTGGATGCTCAACCAACTGTGAACCACCTGGGTGCCCCAAGAATGTTCTTAATGGCATCGGGAATGGTGATTTCCAGAAGGTTTTCAATTAACTTTGCCCAGATCCGTCAAAGGAATCACCATCCACGGCAGTTGTAGCCTGACGAAATATATTTCTTAATAAGACTTGAAAGTTGAAATGAGCACTCAATCCATGGGCTGCAGGGTGGATGTTTTGTTAGCAGGCTTGAAAACAGCATTCATGTCATTGTACATCTCCATCAGAGCTCTTGGGTGACCAGGTGCCTTGTCAGTGAGCGGTAATATTTCAAAAGGAATCTTTTTTTCTGAGCAGGAGGTCTCAACAGTGGGCTTAAATATTCAGCAAACCATGTTGTAAACAGATGTGCTGTCATCCAGGCTTTGTTCCATTTACAGAGCCCAGGCAGAGTAGATTTAGCAGAATTCTTAAGGGCCTAGGATTTTCAGAATAGTATATGAACACTGTTTCAACTTAGTCACCAGCTGTATTAGCCCCGAGCAAGAGAGTCAGCCTGTCCTTTGAAGTTTGAAGCCAGACATTGACTTCTCCTCTCTAGCTCTGAAGGTCCTAGAAGGCATCTTCTTCCAATAGAAGGCTGTTTCATCTTCATTGAAAATCCGTTGTTTAGTGGAGCCACCTTCATGAATGATCTTAGCTGGATCTTCTGGAGAACTTGCTGCAGCTTCTACATCAGGACCTGCTGCTTCACCTTGCAGTTTCGTTATGGAGATGGCTTCATTCCTTAAACGTCATGAAGCAACCCCTGCTAGCTTCCAACTTTCAGCCCTCATAGAATTGAAGAGAGTTAGGGCCTTGCTCTGGATGAGGCTTTGGCTTAAGGGAATGTTGTGGCTGGTTTGATCTTCTGTCCAGACCACTGAAACTTTCTCCATATCAGCAGTAAGGCTGTTGTGCTTATCTTTTGTGTGTTCACTTGAGTAGCACTTTTAATTTCCTTCAGGAACTTTTCCTTTGCATTCACAGCTTGGCTATTTGGGATGAGAAGCCTAGCTTTGGCCTGTCTCGGCTTTTGACAGGTCTCACTCATCTCTAGCTTTTGATTTAAAGTGAGAGACATGTAACTCTTCCTTTCACTTGAATACATAGAGGCCATTGTTAGGGTTATTAATTGGCCTAATTTCAATATTGTGTCTCAGGGAATAGGGAGGTATGAAAAGCGGGAGAGAGATGGAGGCATGGATGGTCAATGCACTGGTCAGAACACAGACATTTCCTGATTAAGCTCACCATCTTATATGGGTGCAGTTTGTGGTGCCCCAAAACACAACAGTAACATCAAAGATCACTGATCACAGATCACTGCAACAAACATAATAATGAAGTTTGAAATACTACAAGAATTACCACAGTATGACAGAGACGCAAAGTGAGCAAATGCTATTGGAAAAATGGTGCCAAGAGACTTGTGTGACACAGGGTTACCATAAACCTTCAATTTGTAAAAACACATTATCTGTGAAGCACAATAAAATGAGGTATGTCCATACTATATACAGATGCCTTAGCTGTATATTTGAAAGCCACTACAAGAGTAGGTCTTACACATTCTCATTACAAGAAAGAAAAGTTCTACATGTAAGGTGATGGTTCTTTTACTGTGGTGATCATTTTTCAATATATATAAATGTTATATAGCATGCTTCCTATTAGCAAAAAAATTTTTGTTGTTGTTAAGAAATTCACATTAGATGCCTTAAGAAGTTACATTACCTTCGAAAAGTAAGCAGTGCAACAACAGAAATCTCTTCCTGAAAGGGATTTTAACTAATTAAGAAAATGCAAAAATGTTAGGATTTCCACAAAGAAATATTTATTTTTTCTTTAGAATTTGGCTCAGAACAGTAACATAAAAATATTTACATTAAAATAAATATGTGATTATTTAACTATATGTAATAATTATTGTTGGAATATATTAGCCTTTCCATGAATTTAATAAAAACTAAGATTTGGTTTTAGATTTAGTACCATCCTTCCAAATATTTGGTATGAAACTTGGTAGCAATGCAACTCTCTGGCGTCCAGAGCAGTGACAGATGTCGCCAAGGAACCGATGCCGCCTCCCCCCGGACGTTGATGGCCAAGCAGACCAGCTTCCTTCCTAGGAATCACTGTGGAATTTTTCAACAATAACCAGGACCTGGAGGTTATTTCAGGGCTGGTGGAATTCTAGGAATCAGCCAACCTATCTTTTCACATGAACCCACCAGGAAGGAAGTGGTTCAAATGCAATATTGATTCTTTCACTTTATTTTGTATGCTAACACCGAAACAATGCAAACCTTCAGGTTTTCCTAAAATAAAAATCTGAAAAACATGCATATGCTTGTTTAGATCACCTAAAAGTACCCATAAAAACCTGTCACTAGACCAAATACTGTATTGGCAGAATGTCCACAGAATAGAGGAATATTTGATTAAATTTATCATTGAGGGACAGCATCAAAGACAAAGTGAGTCAGTCTTATTAAAGTTGTTGGTAGCATGAAGTAAATTAGGATATATTCACATTTTGCAAGTTTTTTTATCTGAGCGGTTGTATGGCGTAGCAGAAAAGCACAGAGGGACCTGGGATCAAACCCTGTTTCTGAGACTCACTAGCCACATGGCTTTGGGTCCATCACTTCAGCACACCAAGACTTAGTTTGGGGTCGTATAAAATGGAAATGAGGACACTTACCTCCCAGGTTGTGTGAATTTAGAATAATTTATATGAAGCACCTAGTTCAGAGCCTGGCATACAGTAGGTACTTAATAAATGGTGGGTATTAGCATTTCTTCTAGGTTAAAATTGATAGCAAGAATCTTGGCCTTTGTATCTTGACACCAATGAAAGCACAGAATCTTACTGAGCCCGAATCCAAAGTCACAGATCCGGGCTCCGCAAACACTGCCTTAACAGGTACTCCAGAGTCCTACTCAACATCAGCATGAAAAGTTACTGAAGGGAGAGGTGTCTGTCAGCAGCAAGGATCCTTTGGGGATGGTTAATCTCCTTTCAGAGGCTGTAAGTCCTAGTGGCTTCTCAGCTGTCCTTGAGAAGATAAGGACAAGGTCAGCAGGGCCACTGTCATTCAAATCCCTAAAGTTGCTCAAGATTCTGCAAGAGTAATAAATAACATTGTTAAGCAAACAACATTTGGGGGTGACAGAGGTGTCCAATGTCTTGATTGCGGTGATGGTTTCACAGATGTATACATATGTCAAAGCTTATCAAATTGTACACTTTTTAAAAATACCCCAGTAAAGCTGTTTTTAAAAAAAGTTTACTTAAGCCTTTCACAGTGAGATTTCCTTCTGTCTCCTGACCGGATCCCTTTCAGCAATCTGAGTTTAGGGTGAGAGGAGGAAGGATGAGTGATTTACACTCCAGTCTCGAGGCCCTGCCTCAGACAAGGCCTGCAGGTCTACGTGGTCCATCTAGTAAGCAGAGCCCTGAGGCATCCTTGTCTACGATCACAGCTCCTTTGGCACAGAAGATTGTGACTGGTACTTACAGGGTTTGAGCTGAAATGACCCCAGAAAGAGCAGCATCTACAAAAGTGAGGGTTGGGAAAGGTGACTTCAGAAGAGGAGACTAAAAGCAAAAATTTAACTGCCGAAGTCACCTGCCAAATACCAAATTTAAATACCAAAACTGCTTTTTAAGAAACGCTCATCTAAAAGACAACCTGATTCCACAAAGAAGCTCTGAGTCTCGGTCCAGGTCCACTCCCCAGAGGCCTAGCAGATCCTGCGGGTTGTGTAGTCCAGAACCATGCTCGCGGCGCCGAGCAGGGCAGGATCCACCAAATCCGAAACCACCACGTCCACATCCTGAACCGAGGACAAGGCTTGCTGGCGGATGACGTCTTTGACGATGTGGATGTAGTGACTGGCTAGGACTCCAGAGAGGATCACAAGGGAAGGATTTATGGTGTGGAGGATGTTCACAACCCCAAGACCCAAAGCCGTTCCAGCTACAAGAAAACAAAAAAATAAATCAAATCAAAAACGTCAGAGGGGGCGCCTGAGTGGCTCAGTCGGTGAAGCGTCTGCCTTTGGCTCTGGTCATGATCTCAGGGTCCGATGGGACTGAGCCAGTGCTGGGCTCTGCTCAGCGGAGAGTCTGCTTCTCCCTCTGCCCCGCCCCCTACCTGTACTCTCTCGCTCTCTCTCAAGTAAAGTCTTTAAAAAAACAAAACAACATGGGGCGCCTGGGTGGCTCAGTCGTTAAGCGTCTGCCTTCGCTCAGGTCATGATCCCGGGGTCCTGGGATCGAGCCCCCACATCGGGTTCCCTGCTCCGCGGGAGGCCTGCTTCTCCCTCTCCCACTCCCCCTGCTTGTGTTCCCTCTCTCGCTGTCTCTCTGTGTCAAATAAATAAATAAAATCTTTAAAAAAATAAATAAATAAAAATAAATAAAAAATAAAACAAAACAACAACAAAAATGCCAGAGGGTGGTGGAAAGAGTCAGCAGCCCAGGATACTTAGTACATTCACACTACATAACAGAAAGCAGTACTTGTAAAGCTATTCGTGATTTATTCTTGATATGAGAAAATGATGTTATGCTTTGAAATAAAAAAAGCTAGGTATACTATATACTGTACCATATGATCTCAACTATGTAAAAAAAAAAAAATAGGAAAGACTGGAAGGAGATGTTAATAGTTCATCTCTGAGTGGTAAAACCTGAAGGGAAACTTTTTCTTACTCTCCTATATTTCTCTAGATTTCCTGTAAGGCGAACAAGTAGTTTATCCATAGTTGTAAAACAAAACAAAAAACCTGTTTAATAGAGGCAATGCTGCCAAATACCTTGAATGCCACTCCCTTTCTCTCTCTCAGAAAGCAGGAAAAACACCTCTGACCACACATTCCAGGGCGCTGATCCCGAGGGAAGCTGGTTATGTGCGGGAGCCCTGGGCAGTCTGAAGGCCCCCCACGGCAGAGCTGCCCGGAGCCACATGCTCACCTGTTCTCAAGATGCTCTGGGCCTTCGTGTTGCCAAGTTTTGCAGCTTGGATGAGATGGACCGCGCTCACGGCCTCGTCTTTCAGCACTGACATCCCTTCCACCAAGAGCAGGTCCTCTGTGTGAGCAGAGGGGAGAAGCAGCGGGCATTAGTGAGCCGTGGCAGCCCTGCAGGGGGCCCGGGCTGAGAAGTCTGCCTGTGGGCAGCGAGCCCCCAAGTAGAAAGACAGCGTGTTCTTTTCACATTGGCAGAGCTTTTTCTCATTCACAAATGTCCACATACATTGCTCCAGAGGCCACTGCTGCCCTCTTGCTGCCTTGCTTACATATCATCCAGAACTTTCCTAACCAGAAAATCCTCACCTCCGATCAGAGCCTCCCAGCCAGACCTCTAGCTTCCGACCTCTCACTTCACATGCAACAGAGACTCGTCTATTTCTCTCCTTCCTTTATCCATCCCAGGTGCACATCACTTGCAGGCCCCCCCATCCTACGGCAGCGCCTAAAGCACTGACACAGACCGGGGTTCAGTCACCAGCTCAGCCACGACCAGCAGCACAACCACATCCAGGGCACATCCCTTCTATACCCTTTTCTTCTCTAGAAAATGGGGGTACCACCACGTACCCTAGCAGGATTATTTGAGGAACTAAATGAGATCATGGACGTAAAGAATGTCATCAAATGCTGGCCAAGTCAATGTTCACTAAATAGTAAGCAGTTCTATTATCTGTAGTGCTTGTCTTTTCTGCCCCTCACTCTGCCCGTCATCAACCCGGGTCCATATCCTCCTCATCTGCTATCATACTTGGGCTCTGATGAGAGCAAATCCGAACCATGCAGGCTGCTACCTAGCCCCGGCCCAGGGATCTCCTCACAGCTGCCCACCAGTCTCTCCCATTCCCCCCCATGGCTCTTCTCAGCTTCCACCACCTCAAACCTTCTACCCCACCCCCACTACCATAAGACCTCCGGACTGCTAACCTCTCTGATAAAGGACCCCACGAGGCAGGGGTTCCCTTACTTTCCTGTCCCTGCCTAAAAACACGTCTGTATTTGCACACCTTCACTCCTCCTCTCCCTCTCTCAGGCCCTCTACCCAGCCTTGCAGTTCATCTCCTCCCCGCTCCTCAGGGGCCTTACAGTGGGGACTCAACTGCCCCTTCTCTTCTGCATTCTCAATCTTCGCTTCCATCCCCACTGTCTTTCCACCGACAGATGCTCACAATCTCCCTGTCCTCAAAGCACTTCTTCCCTCTTACTCAGAGTAGTCAGGCTTCTGCTCCCGCTATTTGAGTGCGCTCTTTCTTAAGACACGCATTTGCCCCCAGGGAGACAAAAACTGTTGAGGAAAAAAAAAAAAAAAAGCTTACTCTTTTTATACAAATAGTACATAAACACAAACAGATAAACAGATCTGTGGTTGTGAAGTATCACGTGTGGAGGCAATGATTAGGAAAAAAATGTCCAAACAGACCCCTAAGGGAGGCTAATGATAAAAAAGAAGTTGAAAAACAAAGTTTTCAGGGTTTCAAATCATGTCCTCATGGCCAAAGCCAATGAGCTCTTCTGATTTTCTCTTACTCATAAGCAGCACTTGACATTCCCAGTGTGATTCCTTGAGACACTCTCCCTCTGGCTTCTGTGACTTTACCCTTTCTTGGTTTTCCTTTCTGCCCATTAAATGCTGTTTTGCAGGATTCCACCCCTGACTCTTGCCTCACTCCAAACCTCATTCAGAGGTTTAACTGGCACCTCAGCACTGATGATTCCCAAATCCCCACCCTCTAGCCCAGTACTCTCTCCTGAGCGCGAGACCCCCGTAGCCAGCTGCCGCCTGCACATCTCTAGCCCACATCCCGCAGGCGGGACCCCCCACCCCCACATCCCTTTCCGCCGCAGCCAGCTCCGACGAGAAAACCGAAGTCACTCTAAAACTGTACCGTTTAAAGCTACTCCATTCGACTACTATTTTTCTCCCAGAAAACAAAAAGTTACAGTTTAGTGAAGAGTCTAAAATTCAGACCTGACCATGTTTTTCCCCCAGAAGTTCTCAATGGCTTCTCCATTAGGTGCTGGTCTTGGCCTACCTCTTGCTACGCTCAACCCTACCCTGCCCTTTATGCACCCACAGGACTGTTTCCCAGGCTTGAAAGCATCCCTGGCTCATCCCAACTTGCCCTGCTAATTCTATTTACCCTCTCTCAACCCCCAGACAGCACCTTAACACTCCCTTCCCCCCATGAAGAGGGCAGGGAGGGAACTCTGGTGTCATATGCATCTACATCCCCTGGCCATCAGTCTCAGGGCACTTGACCCTGTATTATAATGATAGTAAATGACTCCCTCTTGCATTAGACTAGAAACCATCCTGACTTTTATAACATGTCCAGAAATAGCTTTAATTCAAATAGACTCAGAGTTCACAACTGTAGTATGTTAATCCATTTACTTCTTCAGCTAGGGGCTGAGGAAACAATCAAATCTTCCCCGCTATCCTGGAGCTCAAGACCCTTGTCCATCCCCACCACTGGGAAGTGTTAATATGGGTCAGGACTAAGGGGATTTTGGAGCTCTGGTATAAGGAAGCCCCGCCTTTCCTCCAGGAAGTAAGAAGGGTAAAAGTTCTGGCTTCAGTGTCCAGCTCTTTTTGGAATACCTACTTTGAAATACTTGTCTACCATATAGCTATTTAATTCCTCAGGTGAAAGAAACCAACCATCATGTAGCTTTTTTGCTTCCCTCTGCAAGGCCATTCCAGAGGCGTATGCTTCAATACATCCATGACTTCCACAGGAACAATCAGGCCCATCCAGAGACACAACAAGATGGCCAAGTTCTGCAGCACAGAAGGAGCTTCCGTGGATCAGCTCGTGCTGATGGATGATCCCCCCGCCAATTCCTACAGTGAGAGAACAATCACTGAGGTGGCTCTTCAACTGAAACAGGAAGCTGTGATATAGCAACTCCTCATCTGTTTAGCAAAGCTTTGGAATGTGAGGTTCTTTATGATGCCTTCTCTCCTAAGTAGCTGGAACTTACTAAGTACCGACACTTTACCTGGAAGCATTTTGGAGGGAAATATTTCAAGCAGATCCCTAACCTTAACCCTAATGTTGCAACCCTGTCTTGCATCTACTTGGCTCACTGTGATTTCAACCACAGCTGTGGGGAATAGATCCACACAGGCTCAGACTCACTGTGTGATGACAGTATACCACCTCAAGCTCACATGGCCTGTCTCCTCACCGAGGCCATCTCCAACATTAAAGTAAGAGTCTCGTCATCCACGAGAGCACAGAACATCCTCAACCAAGCATGGCAAGAGCCAGCAGATTCCAGTGGACAATTCTGGATGGTCTGCAGACTTCTTGGCAGGTTCTGGTAGATTTCAGCCCCCACTGCCCTCAAGGCAACTTGGATAATGGCTTTCCACCTACTCTGTTCTACTCTTCTCACTCCTTCACTCTTGCTTCTCAGGAACACCTCTGACATAAAATAACCTAAGTCCTCATCCTGGGCTCCGGTGTAGGGGAAACTCAAGGGAAGACCATCTTTCCAAAATATATCATACACCACCCTCTTTCTTAAACAGAGCATACAAAATATGATTTTGCCTCTTCTTAATGCCACCATGTCTAAAACTCTGTGACTCAGTCATTATGAGTATCAATGACTCTTGTTTTGTGGCGTTTAGGAGTCATTAAGGAGGAAAGCCTGAGAAGGCTCTGCTTTTTAGACTTATCCTGCCATCAATTACTTCCTGTGGCACCTACTCTTCAACTCCACCCCTCTAATTTGCAAACTGTCCACTCTGAGAGGAAATCTAGGAAATGGTCTCCAAGCTTGCTAAAACTGTGTCTGAGGCTAAGAGAAGAAGGGCCTGAGCTTCCAGAGGAGGTAGCATCATGTAGAGTTTAAGAGCACACTAGTTTTGAGGTTAGACCTATCTGGGATCAAACGGTGGCTCAACCACCTACTAGCGGAGTCTGTTTCCTCATTCCAAAAACAAACTAGAACATCAGCAAAAATGGCAGAGTAGGCAACTCCAAAAGTCCATCCCTTCACTAAAGCAATGAATAAACTGGCAAAAACTGTCAGAACCAATTTTTTTGGAGCTCTGGAAACTAACAAGTTTGTAACAACCAGGGGAATGCTTAATCAAGAAAAAAAAGAACAGCTGAATTTTAATGAGAGCACTTTCTGGCATTTTCTGGTCCCACCACCCCCTCCCCAGCTTGGTGGCCTTGAACCAGCCCACATTCTCAGCAAAGATGGCAGTACTGGAGAGAGCAAGACTAACTATTTTCAAAAAACTGTGGTGGTTTGTTTTGACCTACTTGGCAGCTCCCACCTCAAAAAGCTTGTTATGGCACCTACCTCAGAACTTGAGGGGGCTACCCAGGGGGTGTCTGTCAAAGACATTTTTAAAGGAAAAATATATTTATTAGTCTCCGCTGTCCAGGACAACATCTGATAGTTGAGGCAAATATTATACTAACCAAAAAGACTGGGAGAAGCTGGGAATGAGTAGCTTTGGGGAGTAAGCGCTTTGAATAGCTCTGACAAGTTCCTGGGAGTCTGAGGTCCACATGCATTCCCAGGGCGGGGCACATGCTCAGGAAAGCCTAGGAAGGCCCTATGCACTCACACGGGGCTCACCTTCTGGCTCTACTCAAGCAGGAAGTGAAGACTAAAGCAGACTTACAAGCTGCCTGGATGATGCTGAGGGCATGCCCCGACACACAGTCTAGCTCCCGGAGCCACCTGCCCTCACTTCTCTCACCTGTGCCTGTGGTAAGTGTCACAAAGTTTTCCAGGCCCTTTCCTTGGCCAAATTTCCTTTCCGCCAGGGCAGCACAATTGCCATCATTGTCCACCCACACGGGGAGATGCAGGGTGTCAGAGAGGGGGGTCCTGAGGTCCACGGAGTTCCATTCTTGAATCAGTTTGGTTGAGTGCAGCACAATTCCTTCCCGAGGATTTACACGGCCACCCGTAGAAATACCTGAGCTCCACCACACACAAAAGGAAAATAATTCTCATAAGCCATTTTAGAAAAGTGTGCCAAATTCCTGGGTTTCAAGCACAAATTAATTCACCCAAGATCTCCTAAGACAAATATTACCAAAGACTGCAAGGAAATGTCAGGCAATTCTGAGCTAAATCTGTAGCTCCCCACCAATGTACCCATAATGATTACTGGTGTTCCAGAAAGTCCCCATGCTTGGGGCCCAGAGACAGGACCTGGAGCCACATACACAGGGCAGTGACCTGACGGTCAGTCATGCATCAGAACTCAGTAAACTCTGTATATCAAAATGAACATTTCTTGAATATGCAATTCACAATCTCACCTACTCCCAAAATTCTGCAGTTCAGTTTTACAGCTTCTGCTGCAGCTTCTACACACATCTGTAGGATTAAATTAATCCTCTCTTCATAGGTTTTAGGATTGAACTGAGTATACTTCTTAACAATTTCACCCTAAAAGAGAAAAAAAACAAACCCTATCTCATTGATGGTACCTAAGGAGCATCCTGTGAATCTTCCGACCTTTTTCATGCTAAATCAGACTTCGCCATCGGACAGAGAGTCCTGTAGATTTAGATGAGTGCTTGGGAGGGAGCCAGTCTGGTACAGGCCAGCCCTGAGGTGCACCCAAGCCGTCTCCTGGGAGCCATCCTGAAGCAGTGGCGGCTCCACAGCAAACCACGGGCCCTCTTCCGGCGCCAAGTGAATGCTAGCTAATCTCAATCTTCATGAGAAGGTCATAGTTTATTCTTTCAGGCTGACAAAATTTCCTTGCTTAAAAACTAAGGCAACTAAATAAATATCCTAAGGAGGTGAACCTTTAATCACCTCCCATAACAGAAGCCAATAACAGCACAGTTCCATGATGTTTCAATTACCGCGCTTTGTGGGCAACCCTCTCGGGTCCCCTTCCTCTTCGGGAGCTTTGTACTATCACATTGCTATCGCTCAATAAACTTTGCTTTGCTGCCCCCCGAAAATAAATAAAATTACTGCACTTTGTGATATGTTTTAACACTAGTCAAAGAGAGTCTCTCCTAAATTTTTTAAAAATTTTCTTTGCTCTACTCACTTGTGCATTATTTTGAGTAAATTTCAGAACAGTGTTGTTAAACTTTAAAAAAAAATCCCATTAAAATGTGGACTAGAATTATGTTAAACTTATAATTCAATTTGGAAAGTGCTGACGTTTTAACAATATTCAGCACTCCCATCCAGGACATTTTTCAAGCCTTTACCTTATATGCTAAAGTTTTATAGTTTTCTTTATACAGGTTACATAGTTTTTTGGTTTAGATGATTCTTAAAATTTTTCTGGTTGTCGTTCTGAATAGGTTCTTTTTCCATTCTTTTGTTACTAACGGATTTTATCCATTTACAACGGTTAGAGTTGTCACTAATGACTGTCATTAAAAAATAAACCTAGGGGCGCCTGCGTGGCTCAGTTGGTTAAAGGTCCAACTCTTGATCTTGGCTCGGGTCCTACTCTCACAGTCGTGAGTCTGAGGAGCTCCACATTGGGCTCCATGCTGGGTTTGGAGCCTACTTAAACTAAACAAACAAACAAGAAAGCAAACCTAAACTTGTGCTTCTCAGACGTTCACTGTGCAGCAGAATCACCTGGGCTTTGAATAAATACTGATGCCGCCCAGAAATTCAAATTAGTCTTGGGGTGGGAGCCAGGTACCTATATATTTTTTAAAGCTTCCAGGTAATGCTAATGTGCAGTCAGGCTAACAAACACTCATTTACAGGAAAGCTCAAAAATCTTTGCCTAAAATTTCATGTAAGTAGGAAGTCACTGGTATTTGTATATTTATCCTAACATCTAACCATTTTACTCAGGTGTCTTATTAATTCTGCAAGCTTGTTTATTCATATTGTCATAATTTTTTGTTTTACTCTGTGCACAATCCCCATTGTGCTGTTTGTTCCTTGCTTTTCTTCCCTTCCTAACTTCCAGAATTATGTGCAATAATGTTGCAGAAAACATCTTTCTTTTCTTCTTGATTTTAATAGGAATGTTTCTAGAATTTGACCACTACAAAGGGTTCTGGCCAGTGATCCAGAAAGACCATCTTTAGGTTAAGAAAATCTTCTCTTAATGCTTTTTAAAGAGTATTTACAAAGGAGACCATTGGCTTCTTCTGAGAAAATTATGTTTTGTTTTGCTTTGCTTTATTTGACCTAAACAACTTTATTTTTTAAATCCTTGCCATTTCTCATGGACTCCTAAAATTTTATATACTACAATATTTCAAAGGTTTTTCTGGTAGGTTTATTCTTAAGTCATCAGAGATCATTTTAACATGAACAATTTATGTTTTTACGAAGGCTCTCTCAGTTTCTGTTAACACTGTGCTGGTCTTTTGGTCAAGGGATTGAAGGTATGCTATACTCAACTAAAATCATGTTCTATCTAGAGAAGATGCAATTCCCTTCACCATTTGCTGATACCCTCCCCTGGGTAGGGACAGTAATCAGCATGCTCCATGCTTTACCAAGTATAGAATTCCAGGTCTCCTGGATGGCAAGAGCCCTCTCTGGTGCATAAGGGGTCTTCCACTGTCAACTGAAGTCTACTAACTTGGATTCCCAGAGAATTTTACTTCTTTCAAATGTTAATGCTTAGTAAAACAGTGAGGCAAACATTGTAATGGATCCAAAAGTCAATACCGTGGGCAAATGACTACAAGCTCTAATGTATGTTTCTAGTCCTACCTTCCAACCATACTTAAAAAAAAAAAAAAAAATCAATTATTTATATAAGATATGAAGTTAAGACTTAGGAATTATTTTACCTTCATGCTGACTATTGCAACTCGGAGGTTTGTCCCGCCGAGATCAACAGCCAAGGCACTTAGAGTTTCAAGAATATGGTCAATATCTTGAGAGATATTCTCCTTCACAGGAGGAAAGCAGAATTTCTTTTGTAATGGCTCTTGAAGATCAATAGATTTAAGAAACTTCAAAATCCTTGGAACAGCATTTCCATCCCCATAGATCTTTGAACTGCAATATCAAAAAACTCAATTAAATTAAATGCTTCTCTCATACATGTTACATGATATGTAGGACATGGTAAAATAGAAACCAAGACTTCAGGTAATAAAGTTGTGCTTCTTCATTTTAAAATAACAACATCTGATATCTCCAGCAACACAGTAAGTACATGCACATTACTAACGGAAGGTCTAATTCTACTGCTGATTGAAATACAGCTATTTTCAGCCTGAGATACCATTAGCAAATGCCTCTATCATCAAAGACAAATTATCTTTGTTAAGCCAATTTCAGAATATAACATAGTTTGGGAAAACAAATTTATGTACTTATTGCTTTTTTAATCTTTATATTCATGGGGAAAAATAGTTATTTTCAGAACTCAAACATTTCAAACATTCAAATATAGGAAGATCTCATTAATTTGAAATAGAAAGGAGAGCAGTCTAAATTACAATGCTGAACTAGACTATTTTTAAATAAAATCAGTTATTTTCTAAGATTTACAAAAAGTCAAAGTAGGCTAAAGACGTACTTCCTGGCAGAAGTGCTATATTAATTAACCGAGACAAATAAAAGAAGTTATCCTCCATTTGAACCCTTGGTAGAATAACAGGGGTTATATTAGCAAGTCCTGTCTCACTAGCAGCTAGGGGACCCCTAGGGATGCAGAATGAAAACTCTGTTAAAATGAACTGAAGAATGGTCACAGCTTAAAAATGGTACCCGAGGCAGCTCCCCTTTGAAATCACTAAAAAGGGTATATATACTCACCAAGGGTATTGTTTACCAAACTGAAGGTGCAATGCTTGCAGTATTTTGTCTTGGGTATCAGCATCCCGGACATGAAGGACATTCTCCCCTAGGTGAACCCAGTGACACAATGATTTGGAAGTGGTAATGTCCAAAGAATAAAGAAATTAGCAATGTGCTGTGTTGTGCTCAAAATTAACCCTGAAGCCCAGAGAACTTCAAATGAGTCTTCTATTAGAGCAGCATCAACTTTTCTCCTTTATACCTTTTAAAGCACTCTCAGCAAGATTTCCATGAATCGGGGCGCCTGGGTGGCTCAGTTGGTTAAGCGACTGCCTTCAGCTCATGTCATGATCCTGGAGTCCCGGGATCGAGTCCCGCATCGGGCTCCCTGCTCGGCAGGGAGTCTGCTTCTCCCTCTGACCCTCCCCCTCTCATGCTCTCTCTCTCTCTCTCTCAAATAAATAAATAAAATCTTTAAAAAAAAAAAATTTCCATGAATCAAATACTTAAGAACACTAGGGTCCTTTATTCCCAAAGAGAATAAATCAAGTTCTTGTTGGGGTGCCTGGGTGGCTCAGTCGTTAAGTGTCTGCCTTGGGCTCAGGTCATGATCCCAGGGTCCTGGGATGGAGCCCCACATTGGGCTCCCTGCTCAGCGGGAAGCCTGCTTCTCCCTCTCCCACTCCCCCTGCTTGTGTTCCCTCTCTCACTGTCAAATAAATAAATAAATAATCTTAAAAAAAAAAAATCAAGTTCTTGTTGATTTACTGAAATAAATGACATGCATGAATCTAGCACCTGCGAACCACCCCCCCCCCACCCCCCCAGTTGTCTAGTGTGTCCACTCTTTCCATCATCTACTCAGCCGGCTGTTCATCAGCTGCTCAAGCGAGGTTCGTCAGTCAGTCAATAAGCCCTTCAGCTGTTCAGTCATTTTGTCTCCATGTATTTTCTGACCAATGCGATGGAGTCAATACAGTGAAAATAGCCATATTTTTCAATAGAGCTGCCTAAGAAGAGAAGAGCAGAAGAGCGGTAGCTAGAGAGAGGTGTGGGGTCATTATTTCTAAGATGTGAGAGGCTGAGGCATGTTTCAATGATGAGGAGGCTGAAGATTCATGGCAGAGAAAGGATGCCCTGAGGTCCCGGAGAAAGTAGGAAGGGTGGGGATCTAGAACATGGGTAGAAGGCTGAGAGGTGGGCAGGACAGAGAGATGCCACACCCTCCGAAGTAAATAGGTAAGAAGGAAAGGATGGGTAGGCATGTGTTTATCTAAATGTGTTGACAGAATATACAAGACTGCCTTTGACAACAGAAGACCCGTTGCAAATCCAGCGTTCAACTGTCTGTTCGAATCGTCCTTGAACTCTCAGCAGCGTTCAACACTGTCTCTTCAAAACACTTTCTTTCCTGGGCTTTAATGCTATCACCCTCCTGGGTTTCCTCTGACCCCACTGGCAGTTTCTTTTCAGTCTTCCTTGCCGGCCCCTTCCTCCTCACCAGAACTCTAAATGCTGAAGGGCTCCAGCGGTTGGTCCTGGGCTCCATTCTCTTCCCTATTTACATGTCACCCCTGGGCAATCTCATGTAGTCCCTTCATTTTAAATGACATCTCTGGCAGAGTGCACCATTATCCTCCATATCCCTTCTCTGTACTAGTATCAAAATTTTTAGCTGGGTATCTGATAATCCAGCTAAAGACTATATTCTTCAGCTTCCCCTACAGCTAGATGTGACCCTGTGACTATATTCTGATAGGATATGTGAAGAAATATTTGCAACTTCTGAGGGGGGTGTGCTTTTAAAAGGAAGGACACCTTGGGCGCCTGGGTGGCTCAGTCGTTAAGCGTCTGCCTTCGGCTCAGGTCATGATCCCAGGGTCCTGGGATCGAGCCCCACATTGGGCCCCCTGCTAGTCAGGAAGCCTGCTTCTCCCTCTCCCACTCCCCCTGCTTGTGTTCCCTCTCTCAATGTGTCTCTGTCAAATAAATAAATAAAATATTTAAAAAAATAAAAATAAAAGGAAGGACACCTTTCCTCTCTTCCTTCCCAATGGCTAAAATGTGGACTTGACAGCAAGAGGTGGAGCATCTATCAAGAAGACAGACAGAGGCTAATTCTCTGATGACCGTGGAGCTATACCAATGAGAAACAAAGAAATTCTAACTTACTTAGGCGTTATTATTTTGGGTCTCTCTGTTACAGCAAATGAACTGATATCTTAACTAAACACCATCCACATACCAATCGCTCTCAAATTTCTATCTCTAGGGCGCCTGGGTGGCTCAGTTGGTTAAGCGACTGCTTTCGGCTCAGGTCATGATCCTGGAGTCCCTGGATCGAGTCCCGCATCGGGCTCCCTGCTCGGCGGGGAGCCTGCTTCTCCCTCTGACCCTCCCCCCTCTCATGTGCTCTCTGTCTCTCTCATTCTCTCTGTCTCAAATAAATAAAATCTTTAAAAAAAAAAAAAAAAAAATTTCTATCTCTAACTCTGACTCTCCTAGAACTATCTAGCTGCTTGCTTGCCATGTCCACTTTGAAATCTAATAGGCATCTCAAATTTAACACGGCCATTTGAGAACTCTTAATTCCACCCCTCCCAAATGTGTTCCTCCTGCAGCGTCCCCCATGTCAGGAAAGAGTACCCCCACTGCTCCATCCAAAAATCTAAAAGTTTCTTCCTTTCACTGCTCACATCCAAGCAGCAGCAAGTACTCTAACAAACCCCAAATCTAACCTTTGTCCATCTCTGTTATTACCAGGTACTCTAAGCCAGTACCATCTCTCATATGACCTGAAATAACCTCTTAATTGGTCTCCCTGCTTCCACTCCCGTCCGACCACATTCCACTCTCCATAAAGCAGCAGAGTGGTCTTTCCAAAATGCAAGTCACATGGTGTCCACCTCCCATAAATGGCTTCCCATGATACTCAGGAAAAAATCCCAGATTATTTACCCTGGCTTACAAAGGTCGGCCTCCTTCTCTTACATCATTTTGTATCACTCTTCCTCTTGCCCACTACCTTACAGCTACACTGGCTCTTCTGTTTCTCAAATACGTCAGGCTTGTTCCCAGCTTAGGGTCTTCACGCTGGCTGTTCCCTCTGCTTCTCCCTGATTCTCACATAGCAGATTCATTGTCACTCAGGTCTCAGCTGAAGTGTCATCTGCTCAATGAGCCTTCCCTTATGCCATCTAATGTATCCCATATTACATTGTGTTACAGACTGCACAGCACACAGAACGTCTGATACTTTTCTTTTTCTTTCTTTTTTTTTTTTTTGGTCTATCATCTATCTCCCCTCCCACTAGAATAAAGCTACATGAGAGCTCAGTCCTGGTTAGTATAGTTTACTGCCAAATCCCAGCGCCTACACATAGTAGGTGCTTATTAAATATTTTCTTAATGAATGAAGTTGAGAGAATTTCAATTCAATGGTTTGTATTTTCTCTGTGAAGTGGGGAACAAAGTAGTATGTTGGGAATGAAAGAGAAGGAAGACCTAAAGGTAACAGAAAATTAGGGTAGCAATTATGAACACAGAAAGAGCAGAGCTGGAACTAACCTCTTTGATTCTAGTCCAGTTCTTTGTCCACAAAGTATATACATTTTTCCATTAGCTACAGAAATATATTCGCATGGATACTACTAGAACTTGGACTAATATTAATAATGAGATCTAGCTCAGCTAGTAAATTCATTAATAACAATCCTTCTTATACTTTAGTTATTAAGGGGGCATCTTATTTAGAATTTCCATGCTCTGGAGTACTCACTAAAGGCACTCTACTGTACCCACAAATGAAAGACTAGCATTCATATACTTAAAACACAATCATTCTATCTTAAACACAGCCATCAAAGACCATAATCAGCTAAGAAAATCTTAGCTCTGACATTACAAAGACAATAAAAATATTAAGCAGAGCCCTAAAAAAAACAAAAATCACTTTGTGCTATTTATAGATTTTAGGCGACAACTCGTCATTAACCTCATTCTCTCACTCGTTCATAAAAATGCATGCCAGCACCAATACATGCAAACCTTGTAATAATTCAAATATATGATGAAAAAAAGGTCACAGATGTGTAAGGGGGAGCCCATATTTCATGCCTCTCCCCTCACACTCTCCTAGGTACTGGCCACCAGGGGAGGCAAAGCTGCCAATCTGACTGGTCAGGCAGCAGGACAGTGGCCACACTGCGCTCACCAGTGGGCAGGAGCCACTGATGCCACACAGATTTCTAGTCAAGTGAGACACAAACTGAGGTAAATACCTGTTTCTCTTCCAATCTGACGTGTTCCTAGATTGATCACAGGTGTTCCAAAAGCTCCAACCTCTCGTACTCCACAGCTGCTGTTCCCAATCATACAACCAGCATGGGCGACCAACTGTATGAACTGGTCAAATGGGACATGTTTAACTGCACGGAAATTGGGATGATGCTCAATGCCCTTCTTCCGCATCACTCGAACCATTTCTTTGCTCCCTGTCAAAATGAAAAGGACCACCTGTTAAATGGCTTATGAGATAAACCATTTCCACCTAAAGAAATCACCCTATAGAATTCACGACGGTTATTAGGGAAACAGTAATTTTAATTACTGATCTTCTCAGGAATGATGACTATCTAAAATGTCTGGTCAGCTCTCTGCTTCAACTCATCTAGGAACTTTAAATAGCAGCATTTGGGACTTTTCAAACAGCATTCAGCAAAGCAAGTACCTTTTATTGATGCCCCAATAAAAGCTCTACCTTAAACAGCAATTAAGAGGTTCAAGACAGGCCAGCACTCTCTCTCTCAAGCTGGGAGTTCCTGAACTGAAAGGTCTCAGGCTCCACACACCCAGCTGATCAGAGAGCCTCCGCCTCAGCTATGCTCATACTTACCCTAACAATAGCTCAACTGGATAGCACTCCCACGTACATGGACTAAGCTCCAAGAAAACACACGTAGATTCTGATACTGTAGCTGACATTTTATTTCAAATGCATGGTTTTTTTAATGTTAAACATGTATGAGGGGAGGCAATATTTAATGCCTCTCAGCTTGCCCCTTTACTCACCCTTTCCTAGCTACCATCTAGGAGACAAGGTTGCTACCGAGACTGGTTAGACAGCAGGACAGGGACCAGAGACCACACCGTGTTACCACACTGTGTTCACCAGTGGGCAGGAGCTACTGACTTAAGAGAAGCTGGACATGCATGTGTTTTCTCTTTTTAACATTCTCTATGTGGTGAGGTAGGTAACAGACTCAGGGTGTAACTCTTTACAGCAGGCCTGACCACCTCTCTCTATGCCCAGTCCTGCCAGAGCATGCCAGTTACTGACTATAATTACTGCAGCATTTGGTACACCAGAAGATGGTACTATTCCAAGATTCAGATCTGGGCTCAGTGAAGGCTTTCTCTGGCCTTAAGCCTAAACCAGACACTACTTCTGTTCTCCTACATTGGGGAATTGGGCCCTATACCACATAATGATAAAGAGATGCCATGATTATTTCCCTATTATTCCTTATGTGTATTTTATCAAAAACCCTGTGAGGAGGAGAAGTGAGTAGCAGACATGATTTAGGTATTCCTGGGACCCTTTATTTTCCTAGGGGAAAAATATCTCTAATTCTAAAGTGTATACAATCAGGAAAGTATATAACAAATGGAGTATCGCTGACAATGAATACTGAATGAGAGACATATAATTACATTACCAAATTTTTAGAAAATTGAAAGGATTAGAAGAATCAATATTAAGGTTTTTGAGATACCGGTACATTACCTGGATGAAACCTGGGTTGGGGGTTCTTAATTTCTTTTTTTTCCAACTAACATCCTACATTGTTTCCCCTAACAGAAAAGATAATTCAAGAGACACTAAGAGAGGGATACTTTCAGAGTAAGATGGTGACATCTTGGTACTGCAGGGAAGGGTCCTGCCTCCTTCATCAAAAAATGCCTAAAAGCTCAGCAATGAGTGCTTTCAGCTAAACCAGTAATTGAAAATTCTGCAGTGTCAGGTCCTGCTCTGCATTGCTCATTTATATCTCATCTTCCCATTAACCTGCTTAAGGTCTCACCAGCACCAAAGGCTACAGTATCGTCCACCAGTAGATGGTCAACCAGGTCAGGCTTGAGGATGAACTGGCTGGGGACTCCAGATCTCAACTGCCTATGCTCAAGACTAAGGTATAGCTAATATAAATAAATAAGAGAACAAGAAATAACAGTGGCTACTTTACTGCACTCACTAGGATCATTACTTTTCTAGAGACACCCTTCAACCTTCTAAGGTTAATGTCTTTTAGCTGCTACATTTTCTCATTGGTAGAAACTGGAAGGAAGAGACTAAACGTGGAACTACAGTGGAGATTGGAGAAATTTTTTGTAGTATTTCTTTCCTATTCAGTTTCTACTAAACTCGGCAAAAACATCACAAACTTCCATCTACTACAAACTTGGTGATCCCCTGACAACTGGAATGCATTTCAGACTACAATGGCTTCAATGATAAAAGCAAGATAGGAGGCGCAGTCAAAAGAAGACATAATAGAAACAGCAAATCGGAAAAGTAGGTGGCATAGCTTCATTTTCAATTACCTGCATCAATGTTTGGAAACAGAACTAGGGTCCGCTTGTTAAATGAGATAAGCGCATCCAATGTTAATTCAAACATTTTTATGGAATGCTTAATGTCAGTGGTCACAGGGTGCTGTAGCGCAACAATGTAATCTTTAGATTTTACATCATCACCTGTTTAAAGAAAATCAAACCACACTGCTTCATTAGTTAAGAATCTTAAAGAGGAAGAAGCAAATTCTAAAAAGCAAGACCCCAAAGTCTGTGCTTAAAAATTCTAAGGACAAAACAGTTTGCCACATTCCAGGCAGAGTATCTGAATACAGGATCAAACAGTAAGAACTCACAGGAACAAGTCCAGGAATCTAGCAAAGTTAACATTTTACAAAGGCGCTTGCTACCACAAACAAAAATATATAATTTTAAGCAGTAGTCACAAGAATCTGTTGCTTTAAAATCCAAAATATTTAAAAGCATTAGAAAAATGTAAATCTTCCCCATTTCTAACCAGTGTTTCTAATGAATTATCAACAATATTAATGAATTGATGAAGCTCAAGATTACTTTAATGCATAGCTAACATAAATAAGAGAACAAGAAAAACCAGAAATGGCTATTTCCCTGTAGTGCGTAGGATCATTACCTTCCTAGAGACACCCTCCCACCTTCTAAGGTTTATGTCTCTTGGCTACTGCATTTTCTCATTGGTGGGAACTGGAAGGAAGAGACCAAACACGAAACCTCTTGCTCCTCAATGTGCAACTTCTGACGTCACTCTGCTTTGTCTCACTCAGCCCTTCTACACAACCCTTTCCATTAAGGTATCATCATTTTGTTTCATGTTGTAAAGTTCTCTATTTACTGTGGTATTTCTTTCATTATTAGGAATTTAACAAGTCTTTTTAACTTTTTTTTTTTTAGAGAGGGAGGGGGAGGGGCAGAGGGAGAGCGAGAGAAAATCTTAAGCAGACTCCATGCCCAGCACAGAGCCAGACGCAGGGCCCAACCTCACGACCCTAAGATCATGACCAGAGCTGAAATCAAGAGTCGGAAGTTTAACTAACAGGGCTACCCAGGTGCCCCTTTTTAACTTTGCTACTATTTTTACTATGACTGTTATTTATTCATGTTCTGATGACGCAGCTGCATGCTCTGAGTGGCCTACCCAATCCTATTCTTCCTATGAGCAGAGTGATGCCATCAGAAGTTGCAGGTGGAGAAGCAGTTACAGGTTTTGCACAAAACATACTGGCAGGGGTGGGTGGCTTAGACTCATTGTCTTTTCTTTTCCAATGGCTTAAAAAAAAAAAATCTACTTTTTGCTATTTTGTCATCCTTCTTTTCTTTTTTTTTTTTTTTTTTCAAGATTTTATTTATTTATTTGACAGAGACAGAGACAGCGAGAGCAGGAACACAAGCAGGGGGAGTGGGAGAGGGAGAAGCAGGCTTCCCGCTGAGCAGGGAGCCCGATGTGGGACTCGATCCCAGGACTCTGGGATCATGACCTGAGCCGAAGGCAGCCGCCCAACGACCGAGCCACCCAGGTGCCCTCTTTTTTTTTTTTTTAAAGATTTTATTTATTTATTTGAGAGAGAGAGAGAATGAGAGACAGAGAGCATGAGAGGGAGGAGGGTCAGAGGGAGAAGCAGACTCCCTGCCGAGCAGGGAGCCCGATGCGGGACTCGATCCCGGGACTCCAGGATCGTGACCTGAGCCGAAGGCAGTCGCTTAACCAACTGAGCCACCCAGGTGCCCGTCATCCTTCTTTTCATAAAGAAACTGCTGAAATGGTTCCAAGTAGAACCGTAAGCCCCACAAGTACAATCTTGCCACATTTTGCTTTATAAGGGTTATTTGCTATTCATTACAAGCTTTTCAGAAATACTAAATTTTTCAGAATCCATCTAGAGCAAACAGTATAATCAGAATGCAAGAGTGTATACTTAGAAACATGCAAAAAGGAGGGGCGCCGGGGTGACTTAGTCGGTTAAGCATCTGCCTTCGGCTCAGGTCATGATCCCAGGGTCCTGGGATCGAGTCCCACATTGGGCTCTCTGCTCAGCAGGAGCCTGCTTCTCCCTCTCCCTCTGGCCCTCCCCTGGCTCATCTTCTCTCTCTCAAATAAATAAAATCTAAAAAAAAAGCATACAAAAAGGAGAGCCTGAAAAGACAGAATTTATTCCACTGGCATTATCTAGACAGACTCCTTGATAACTAATATCTGTCCAACGGTAAGAAATACATAGATTGGATTAACTCATTAGTAGGAAAGCCCTATTCCTTTCCTGTTCTAATGTGATCAAAATTAAAAATATACACAATCACAGGGCACCTGGGTGGCTCAGTCAGTTGAGCTCTTGGTTTTGTCTCAGGGTCATGATCTCATGGGTTTGGGGTTCGAGCCCCATGGTGGGCTCCGCACCCAGCAGTGAGTCTGCTTGAAGATTCTCTCCCTCTGCCCCTCCCCCCACTTGCTAGAAATATATATATACACAATCACTAAATCAATTTTTTTTAAGTAGGCTCCACACCCAGTGTGGAGCCCAACACAGGGCTTGAATTCATGACCCTGAGATCAAGACCTGAGCTGAGATCAAGAGTCAGGGGCTTAACCGACTGAGCCACCCAGGTGCCCCACACTAAATCAATTTTCTATTCATTAATTTCATTATACTATAGATCTACCTCTTAAAAAAGCAGAGTCCCAAATGTCTAAGATTGGTCTTGATTTGCCCTCTAGATAGTACTCTCACTATAAATTAAGCAATTGACATTCTGTTTATAAAACTTTCCTTTGCCTCTTATTCAAAAAAGATAATTTCCAGGAAGCTAGATCATTGATCAGTGAAGATTTCAGAACTTAAGGCTATTTACAGAGATAATCCTAACGGTACAACTATGACTTTTGCTTTAATTATAATCACCACAATCCCTTATGTTAATAAGTACTTATAGCTTACTGCTTTCAACATTATCTGAGTATTCCAACAATCTCTTATGAAAGACATTAAAATTAAAAATAGTTTTTTCAGGGGCACCTGGGTGGCACAGTCAGTTAAGCATCCAACTCTTGGTTTCAGCTCAGGTCGTGCTCTCAGGGTCATGGGATCAAGCCTTAAGTCGGGCTCTGTGCTCAGCATGGAGTCAGCTTGGGATTCTCTCGCTCTCTCCCTCTACCCTTTGCCCCTCTCCCACCACCACCCCCTCTCTCTAATAAATAAGTCTTTTAAAAAAAAAGTTTTTTCAGGGCGCCTGGGTGGCTCAGTTGGTTAAGCGACTGCCTTCGGCTCAGGTCATGATCCTGGAGTCCCGGGATCGAGTCCCGCGTCGGGCTCCCTGCTCAGCAGGGAGTCTGCTTCTCCCTCTGACCCTCCTCCCTCTCACGCTCTCTGTCTCTCATTGTCTCTCTCGCAAATAAATAAAATCTTAAAAAAAAAAAAAAAAAAAAAAAAAAAATTTAAAAAAAAAAGTTTTTTCATTCTCCAAAAAACAAAATACAGGAAAACAAAAACCAAAACACACAACTCTACTAACCAGAAATAAACATTATAAATGATTTGGTATACATACTTCCTAATCTTTCCATTATGTTATAGTTTTAATTAAAATGGCATCCTGGGACGCCTGGGTGGCTCAGTCGGTTAAGCGGCTGCCTTCGGCTCAGGTCATGATCCCAGGGTCCTGGGATCGAGTCCCATATCGGGCTCCTTGCTCGGCGGGGAGCCTGCTTCTCCCTCTGCCTGCCTCTCCCTCTGCTTGTGTTCTCTCTGACAAATAAATAAATAAAATCTTTAAAAAAAAAATAAATAAAATAAATAAAATAAAATAAAATAAAATGGCATCCTATTATACATGTAATTTTGTAGCTTGTTTTTCCCTCCTTGTTGTTATATCAGGATCTGTCCTTGTAACTAAATATTTACCCACAGCATATTTAATGGATTAAAAGCATTCATTCTATAAATTATAGCACAGATTTTTTTTTTTTAAAGATTTTATTTATTTAGTCGACAGAGAGAGAGAGAGAGAGAGCGAGAGCAGGAACACAAGCTGAGCAGGAAGCCCATTGAGCAGGGAGCCCAATGCGGGGCTCCATCCCAGGACTCCGGGATCACTGACCCGAGCCGAAGGCAGATGCTTAACGACTGAGCCACCCCAGGCGCCCCAAATTATAGCACAGATTTAAAAAATTCAATCCATTAAGACTATTCCACAGAAAAGGTGAGTCTCAGAGAGGTGAAGTCATACCATAGGGTGAGATCTATGAACGAAAACTTCAGCCTTCCGAATTCTAATGGAATATTCTACCTACAATAGTTTCAAAAAAAAAAAAAAAACCTGAAACATACCCAAGAGGACAAAAACAACCATTAGACTGAATAAAGTTTGATACATACCTAACCACATCCGAATGATGCTCATGTAGTCTTTGTTCTTGGCAGAGAGAAGCTTGTCATAGGAAGGGCAGCCTGCCAGAAGGATGCGGTCATGGTCCTCACACATGGATATCAGGTGTTGCTCTGCACTTCGGGTGCAGCATACATGATAATGAGCCAGTTTTGTTATGGCATGTCTGATAGAATCATCAATGGTCCCACTGACTTCCCCACCTTCAATGTGAAGGATTCGGATATTCATCAAGGCAGCAGATGTAGCCAGAGCCAGGGCATCAAACCTGTCTCCATGAACAATCATGATATCAGGCTTCAAGCGATTAAGGACATCTGGTAGCTTCACTAGGGCCAAGCCCACTGATTCTACCATGGCTGCCTCATCTTCCCCTCTAACAATTGTGTGTAGCCTGGTGTTAATGTCAAAGTCATCTTGTTCAATCATGCGGTATGTGTTCCTAGAGCACAAGAGAAATAAAGATATGAGAGAATGTTCTTCAACACAGGGCCATAAAAACATATGAAAAAAGCAATCTAACATCAACCCTGAAGGGAGAAATATTTTCTAAAATCTACTCGTTAAAATAGACAAACTGAAGTATAACTTACAAAAACTGAAAAGCAAAGATCGTAAGTGTACAGATCGCCTGATTATTTTACATGAATACCCCTGTGGCCACTGCCCAGATCAAGATGTACCACATTCAGCACCTACAGAGTCTCACTAGTGCCCTGGTCAATACCTGGATAGAGAAACACCTGAAGGAGAATTTTTTTTTATTAAAACAGAGACCAAAGTTTTTGGTGGTTGACTTCTCTTTTTACACATTTTTTAAAAAGAAATATGCTACCTAATAAAAAAAACTTACTTATAAAAGCAAAGTGCTTTTTTTTAATACAAAAAAAAAGGAAATTAGGATACCTGACATGTCACTATACTATAAATTTCTGAGCGATGGAAATTATCTTCTGAATTTGTACTGTACCATTAATGCACCATAATTCTGAATGGGGTGTAAATGTAGATTTTACAGCATTAAATTGGCTATGAAGGGTGCCTGGGTGGCTCAATCAGTTAAGTGGCCAACTCTTGGTTTCAGCTCAGGTCAAGATCCAGGAGTCCTGGGAGTCTGGCTCCGCGCTCAGCAGGGAGTCTCCTCCCTCTCTCTCTGCCCCTCCCCCTGCACTCGCTCTCAAATAATTTTTTTTGTAATTAAAAAAATTTGGCTATGAAACACAATTTCAAGTCTGCTTCATGCTTCAGTAACAGCAGCAATTCTCAATGCCTCAAGGTTTCCTATTATGAATAGATTTTAAAAGATACGGATTTTTCCCCTATATATATATTTAGAACATATATAATGTAACTCTATTTTTATATTTTTAATTGGAAAATATAAAATTATCATCCCTAAACCTACCACTCAGCAATACCAGTGTAAATTATTTTTTCCTAGCCACTTTATGTACATTTTAACATGGTTGAGAACACAACTGTATAATCTATTTAATCCATTTCATACAATATTTTCCCAGATCATGAAAGATTCTTTACATACATCATTTTACATCATGTGGATGTTCTAGTAGTCATCTTATAGATTCTCTGGAATTTTCCTATAAAACTATCATGTTTTCTCTAAACAAAGACCATCTTTATGTCTTTTTGTCTATTTCTCACTTTATCGCACTGGCTGTTATGTCCAGCACAAGTTGAAGTGGTGAAAGCAAAAATCCTTACCTTGTTCTCTACCTCAGGGGGAAAGCTTACTTTTATGTTAGCTATAGGTTTTCCCACCAATGGCCTTTATCAGATTGTGGAATTTCCCTTCTATTCAAAGTCTGCTAAGAGTTGGGTTTTTTTTAATCATAACTGATTTAATTTTGTCAAATGCTTTTTTGACATCTGTTGAGATGATCATATGTGCTTCCCCTATATTCTGTTAATATGTGAGTAACACTGATTTTCAAATGTTATATTTATCTTGATTTTCCTGAGATCAACCCACTTGGTTATGATGTATTATCTGTTTTTTTATATTGCTGGATGTGATTTAATTTTTTTTTATTTTAGGTCTAGGTTCATAAGGGATACCAGACTGAATTTTTTTTCTTACAATGTCTTTGTCAGGTTTTATTATCAAGATTATGCTCACTTTTTTTTTTAGATTTTATTTGAGAGCAAGAGCGAGCACATGTGGGGGGAGGGGTAGAGGGAGAAGCAGACTCCCTGCTGAACAGGGAGCCCACCGTGGGGCTTGATCCCAGGACCCTGGGACCATGACCTGAGCCAAAGGCAGATGCTTAACCAACTGAGCCACCCAGGCGCCCCAAGATTATGCTGACTTCATATAACAATCTGGGAAAATTCCCTGCTCCTCTATTTTCTAAAAGAGTCTATGTAAGATTGGTGTTATTTCCAGACAAAGGGAAAAAAAGAGACAAACCAAGAAGCATACTTCTTTTTTTTTTAAAGATTTATTTTAGAGAGAGAGACGAGAGAGAATTGGGGGAGGGGTAGCAAGAGAGGGAGAGAGAAACTCAAGCAGACTCTGCACTGAGTGTGGAGCCCGACATAGGACTCGACCTCATGACACTGAGATCACAATCTGAGCCAAATCCAAGAATGAGAAGCTTAACCAACTGTGCCACCCAGGCACCCCAAGAAGCAGACTCTTAACTGTAAAAAACAAACTGATGGTTAAGGGGGGTGGGAATAGGTCATGGGGAGTAAAGAGTATACTTATAACAAGCTCTGAGTAAAGAATTGTTGAATCACTATATTGTGAAACTAATATGATCCTGTATTTTAACTGTACAGGAATTAAACTTAGAAACTTAAAAAGATTGGGCGCCTGGGTGGCTCCGTTGGTTAAGTGACTGCCTTCGGCTCAGGTCATGATCCTGGAGTCCCGGGATCGAGTCCCGCATCGGGCTCCCTGCTCGGCGGGGAGCCTGCTTCTCCCTCTGATCCTACCCCCTCTCATGTGCTCTCTGTCTCTCTCATTCTCTCTGTCTCAAATAAATAAATAAAATCTTAAAAAAAAACCAAAACTTAAAAAGATTGATGTTATTTCTTGCTTAAATGTTTGATAGAACTCATAAATGACAACCTCGCTTTTACGGGAAATTTTTATAGGAAGTGTTTGATAATGAATTCAATTTCTTTGATACAGGGCTATAGATATTTTCTATTTCTTCTGTGTTATTTTGGTAAGCAGTGTTTTTTCAAGGATTTTGTCCAGTTTATATAAATTGATTGCCAACTTTGTTGGCCTAATATTCTTTTATTCTTTTAATGGCTATCAGATCAGTAGTGATATCTTCTTTGCCATCTTGTATTGGTAATCTGTGTTCCCTTTTTCTTAGGCTCTGTTAGGAATTTGTCAACTTAATATTTTTAAGTATAATTCTCTTGCTTAATCTACTTGTGTGTCATTGATTTCCACTCTTCATCGTTTCCTACCTTCTACTTTCTTAGGGGTTTTCTCATCCTGTTCTTGCTTTATAAAGTGAAAACAGACCACTAACTAAACTTTCTTAAGATTTTATTTATTTATTTGACAGAGAGAGTGTGAGCACAAGCAGAGGGAGCAGTGGGCAGAGAGAGAGGGAGAAGCAGGCTCCATTGAGCAGAAAGCCCGATGTGGGGCTGCCTGAGCCCAAGGACAACCTCAAACGCCAAACACTTAACCGACTGACCCACCCAGGTGCCTCTCTAAACTCCTTTTTTTTTTTTTTTTAAAGATTTTATTTATTTATTTATTTGACAGAAAGGGTGAGAGATTACAAGCAGGAGGAGCAGTAGATAGAGGGAGAGGGAGAAGCAGACTACCCGCTGAGCAGGAAGCCTGATGCAGGGCTCAATCCCAGGACCCTGGGATCATGACCTGAGCCGAAGGCAGATGCTTAACCATCTGAGCCACCCAGGAGCCCCCCTAAACTCCTTTTCACCCGAAGTATTTTTTCCTCCAAGCACTCCTTCATCTATACCCACAAATTTTAATATACTATAATATTTATTATTCAGTCCAAAAGATTTTTCTAATTTCCCTTAGAATTTGTCTGGTCCATGGGCTTAGACCTCAACAGTGAAACAACTTTTTTTTTTTTTAAAGAGTGAGTGCACACCTGCTTGTGCACGATGGAGGGGGCTGTAGAGGAAGAGGGAGAATCTCAAGCAGACCCCACGCCCAGCACAGACCCTGACATGGGACTTGATCTCATGACCCTGAGATCATGACCTAATCCAAAATTAAGAGTCAGACGCTTAATTGAGCCACCCAGGCACCCCTTTTTATATTTTATTAAAAAAAATTTTTTAAACACTCTGACTTAAAAATGAACTAAAGACCTTAAAGACCTTAACAGACACCTCACAAAAGATAATGTAAAATTGGCAGATAAGCATATGAAAAGATGCTCCACATCATATGTCATCATGAAAATGCAAATTAAAACAGATACTGCTACACACCTATCAGAATGGCCAAAAGCAGAACACTGATATCACCAAATGCTGACAAGCACAGTGGAGCAACAGGTACACTCACTCATTGATGGCCTGAACACAAAATGATACAGCCACTTTGGAAGACAGCTCAGTGGTTTCTTATAAAACTAAAGATATTCTTACCACACAAGCCAGCAATCAGGCTCCTTGGTATTTCCCTAAGGAGCTAAAAAACTTATGTCCACACAAAACTGAAAAACGGATATTTGCAGCAGCTTTATTCATAAATGCCTAAACTTGGGAGTAACTAAGATACCCAAGTAGATGAATGAATAAGTAAACTATGGTAAATCCAGAAAATGGGCTATTCAGTGCTAAAAAGGACTATCAAGGGTGCCTGGGTGCAGTCGGTTAATCGTCTACCTTCGGCTCGGGTCATGATCCCAGGGTCCTGGGATCGAGTCCCGCATCGGACCCCCTGCTCGGCGGGGGGTCTGCCTCTCCCTCTGCTCCTCCCCCCTGCTCTTGTTCTCTCTCTCTCCCACTCTCTCTCAAATAAATAAATTATTAAAAAAATAAAATAAAAGGACTATCAAGCCATGGAAATACATGGAAACATGGAGACTTAAATGCATAATACTAAGTAAAAGAAACCAATCTGAAGTGGCTACATACTATATGATTCCAACTACATGACATTCTGGAAAAGGCAAATCTACAGAGATGGTAAAATCTATGGAGATAGTTATAGAACACATTTTTAGGGCAGTGAAACAATTCTGACACTATAATGGTAGATACGAGTCATTATACATTTGTCCAAACATACAGAATTTACACCACCTGGGTGGGTGCCTGGGTGGCTCAGTCGGTTAAGCATCGGACTCTTGATTTCAGCTCAGGTATGATCTTGGGGTCATGAGATCAAGCTCCGCATTGGGCTCCACATTGCGTGTGGAGCCTGCTTAGGATTCCCTCTGCCCCCCTTCCCACATCTGCGTGCACACGCATGCTCTGTCTCTCAAAATGTAATGTAAAGAAATGTACCCCTGGAGGTGGAGGGCTAACACTGATAATGGGGGATACTAGGCATGTGTGGAGGCAGAGAGGTATACAGGGTAACCCCGGTACCTTCTGCTCAAATTTGCTGTAAACCTAAAATTACTCTAAAATGTTTTAATATTTTGTATCACGTACTCACATGAAATAAATGAACAAATGAATTTCTAACTAGTCGGTTGTTACTTATTTGATTTCCTTTTTCACCCAGTTCTTAAAGAGTATAAAAATGCTGGGTTTTTTTTTTTAAGTATACAAGTAGTTGAAATAGAGGGTAGCTTATTTTTTTGTTTTAATGTGTTTGAAATACAGATAATACATGCACATCGTTTAAAATATAAGATACAGGGCGCCTGGGTGGCTCAGTCGGTTAAGCGACTGCCTTCGGCTCAGGTCATGATCCTGGAGTCCCTGGATCGAGTCCCGCATCGGGCTCCCTGCTCGGCGGGGAGCCTGCTTCTCCCTCTGACCCTCCCCCCTCTCATGTGCTCTCTCTCTCCAATAAATAAATAAAATCTTTAAAAAAAAAAATTTAAGATACAAAAGGTTCTCTAGTGAAAAGGCTACCCTCTCACTTTTGTCTCCCAGTCATCCAGTTCCTCTCCCAGTGGCAACCAACTTATGTTAGAATGTACTTTACATGACTTTTCCATTAAGTACCAGTCAAGAGTCCTATTTAACAGTCTCACGAGACAAATACTGCCTTTCCACTCTTCCTTACTGTGGCAGACAGGAAAACGCAACACAATTTCCTTGAGAGCCTCTGTCCTACTAATCTTCCCATCAAACTTCTCTCAAAGACGTAAAAGAACACACTTACACTTCATTTCAGGCTCTAGCTAAAATTTTCCTTCTACTTTGTCCTATGTAAGAAAACCCAGTGGATTTTCTTAGATAGCCAGAATTCATTTCATATTTTTAAAACCTATGGATTTTTGAGCTATGCATCAGTTTCTCCTCTACCCTTTAAGTATTTTCTTAGAGAAAACTGGTTTTTAGAGGCAGGTTTTTGTTTGCTTTTGTTGTTGTTATTGCCTTGCTTTTACAGAATAGTCTGAAAAGGCGATTTTACTTTAACACAAGCTTCTTTCATATATAATATGGTATTACTGACCATCTTTGGAAGCTGCATTATGTTTTTATGCCACAAGAGTGCACTAAATGCCACTTTATTACCCAGAACAAAATGAATGTTCATCTTTGGTTTAAACATTCTGTTCCCTCAAAGATTTCCCAACTTTCATTTGTCAAATTTAGACTGTGACCAATAACAAACCTAATGACAAACACCAAAATAAATACCAATGGCAATATAACATTCAAATTTATCTTGTAAATTAGATTTTTAAAATCTTGTTTCATATCTACTACTTTATATGCTGTCAATCTATACACGAGTTTTAAGAAAGTAGTACCATTAGAACTCACAAAACATATTACAGGAAGTTACATTATTAGAGTCACACAACATATATTTATAAGTGGCATTTCTCCTGAATGCAACAAGTAATAATAAAAATATTTATAGCTATCATTTATCAAGCACCTATTAAGCAGCTACACTGCGATGGCCACTTTCTATCACTGCCTCCATTCTTCACAGTAACCTACACCATAGGTTTTCACTCCATTTTATAACTGAGGAACCTGAAGATGCAACTTCTCCAAGGCCATATAAAAACTAAGAGGGAGAACCGGGATTTGAAGAGAGGTCCACATGGCCACAAGAGCCAAGCTCTCTCTAGTACACCATGTTGCAATGAAGAATATCGTAAGAAAATGCTTTCATCTTACCCGTAGTCATCTATCAGGTGAGAGCCAAGTACCACCACATCAAGTTCAAAGAACTCAGGTTCCATTTTAATGCCAAACATGATCGGGGCAAGTTTAGAATAATCAGCACGGTTGCAAGTAGCAACGCAAACCCGAAGCTTTCTGTTATTCCCATTCTTCTCCATGACTTGTTTCTTTTGTTTTGAGAGGTTATTAAAATAGAGTTCCTAAAGTTGCAAAAATAAAAATTATTTATCAACAGAATGAAACATCGTAGACATAAACACAGAATTTTCTAAAGCCTTTTTTTTTTTTTTTAAAGATTTTATTTATTTGACAGAGAGAGACACTGCGAGAGAGGCAACACAAGCAGGGGGAGTGGGAGAGGAAGAAGCAGGCTTCCTGCAGAGCAGGAATGTGATCTGAGGACCCTGGGATTCATGACCTAAGCCGAAGGCAGATGCTTAACGACTAAGCCACGCAGGCACCCCTAGTTCTAAGCCTTTTAACCACCATTTAATACAGTGCTTCTTAGCCTTTTTTTCCACCCCTGCTGCTATGTGACACACCCACTGGTATATCCAGAGCTAGGAAATTCCTGCCAACTAATTCCACCCCTTTCTCTCACACTTAAGAAAACAAACTGGAATGCAATTAAGAAACAGTGACATAGATCAGCTCCCATTTAAAAGGCAAGCAAACATCAGCTCTTTATTAGTTAGAAATTACTCACCATACCTCACAACTGATCCCAACATACCAAACTACTGAAAACAACTGATCTAGTTCAACTCCCTCTCTTACAGAAAGGGAAACACATGTCTTGAGAGAGGAAATTACTTCCCCAAGATTCAAGATCACATCTTATAAGGGATAAGATCTATTCACCCTCACACTAAATACCCACTATATACAAAGCACCGCGATTAGTGTTGAGGAAGAGAAAAAATAAAAAACCCTACCTTCAAGGCCTCATTAGTCCCTATAGCCATTGCCTACAAACTTCTGACAATTCCAAATGCCTACCAGGTATCTCCTGACCCATACACACCTTAAAGTCAATGGCCCAAACTGAACTTATTTTTTTCCTCATTTCTGTTCCTCCTTCCTTGTTCTCTAACTCAGTTATGAACTTCCATTCATCCAAATGCCTTGACCCTTAACATCCTTGTCTTCTCCGTCCCTTACTCTGTACCTCCTAAACCCTGTCAATTCCACCTCCTGAATTTTTTTTTAAGTAGGTTCCATGCCCAGCGTGGAGCCCAATGCAGGGCTTGAACTCACAACCCTGAGATCAAGGCCAGAGCTGAGATGGAGTCAGACGCTTAACTGACTGAGCCACCCAGGCGCCCCTCCTCCACCTCCTGAATATCTTTCAAATCTAGCTCCTCCTCTTTATCCCCACCAGGATACCCCCTAGTCTAACCTCTCATTTTAGGTCTGAACCATTGTTAACAACTGCCAAAGTAGTTTGCCTATCTCTAGTCTTGCCCTGCCTCCCACAGACTTTCAGAGTGATCTTTCCAAAGTTCACAAATTTGATTATCATGCTCAACAGAATACACAACCTATGAATAAAGTCCAAATTCTGATCTGGACCTACCCCATCTTTCCAACCATTTCTCCTTGACCTACAATTACCCTTACTCTGTGCCAAAGCCATACCAAGTACCTGCGTTCAACCAGTGAGTCTCCAAATCTCTGTGCCTCTCTAGACGTATGCACCTCTAGGTAAAACTTCCTTTCCTCTGGCCTGGGCTCCTCCTTATCTTCAAAACTCAGTCTAAGTGTTGCCGCTTTGTTAAAACCTCCACATAAACTTCAGTTCCTCTTCACCTCACCCCTTTTAGCTGCTGCCTTCCTCTGAGCACTATGGCCCTACCAAACACATATATACTTTTGCTCAACTTCTCTGCCCACGTCCGCCCTCCCTCCCGCCATCTATACCCTCCATTCAAAGTAAAAATCAGGAGCGAGGGATAAGAGATGTTTTATGGAGCATTTAAACTTCTCTATATCAATGTAAAATTCCACCTCACAGATTCAATGCTTTTGCTTGAGGAAGTGTGTCAATATTTAGAATTTGCAATCAGGAATACAAAGAAGCTTGAGTAAGGATGCCAGTAGAAGGGGACCTGCCCTTTAGATCAGTGTAAACTCTAAAACCCACTGGAAATCTCATCGGCTGCCATCTCATCTCTATTAGGCTCAAACTTCTGTGAGTACACAAACTGCCCCATCATTAGGCCCATTCTGAACTCAACAATCTCCAGTAAAAGCTAACTCCACCCAACAGAAAGCATTTATGATATAATGATATAGGCATTCTGTCAAGAGAGTTGTATTCATTAGATCTAAGCACTCCCTAATCATTAAAGACAAAAATATTTTTCCAAAAATGGTTGTCTTAAATGTTCTTATAAATAATCCTTCCTTCACTGATCATTAAATTTGAGCTGAATAAATTGCTGGTGATATCCAACTTGCTGGGTGAGGCAAATCATTCATGGTTGGTCAATTTGTTTTTATTTTAAAAGAACATAAACTCTGCCTCACAATACTAAAATGTTTAGTATTTACCAAGTAACTCAAAGGTTATTCTACCAAAACAGAGTAAGCTAGCCAAATAAACCAACTATGAAAAGGCAAAAATGTTACTAAGACCAAAGTTTTTTTCAGGAAAGAACTTAAGTCTTTAAAATATGGTAAAATGCCTCTTTAAGGAGAGAAGTTTGGGGTTTTTTAAAATAATTTTAACTTTTTCTTAGGGAGTACTTTCGCATGGTTTAAAACTGAGAAATCACAAGAGGCTATATAGCAAACAGTCTTCTCATCTGTGTTCCCCAGCCACATACTTCTCCCTATGAGTTACTAGTTTCTCATCTATACTTTTATAGGTAAACCATGCATATATAAATACAGATGTATTTGCTTATAAATACATACAGCATATATTATACAACTGATAACATTCTACAAACTGATGTTGCATACCTTGCTTTTCAAAATGCTTTTAATTATGTTTCTGAATTGAATGAGAAAATGGCAAAGTCTAAAGTCACTGGAAATATCAAAACCAAAAGTGCAAAGTTTTGAAAATTGCTGGCCATCTCTTTAAATATATGAAGGGTTATGAGAGACCCAGAAGTAAAAATAATCAATGTCACAAACATTTAGTATCTACTCTGTGCAGAGCACTATAAAGAAAGCTGAGACACAGAACTGAGAAAGACCCTGTCTCTAATTTTTAGAAACCTTAAACCTAGTACCTGACACCAGGCCACATAATAGATCTTAACTAGTTCACTTTTCCAAATAGAATCCCCAGAAACAAAATTAGTAAATTTTTTTCTCAACACAGTATACATTACTATTTGCTCTGGATAAGAGGTCATACCCAAAGATACATTTTTATACTGAGAACTATGATCACAGTCCCCATGACCAGTATAGAATGAATAAATGGCAAAATAATGAGTGGCAAAATGGACTTAAACTGTAATAGGACAAATTTAAGTTGCATAAAGTACAATGTAAAGCAAACAATATAAAACTCGATTCTTTACATGATGGAATACCAGACAGCAATTAAAATGTATGGACTATGTCTGTATTTGTCTATATTAATAAATCTCAGAAACAGAACATTAGAGGAAAACAGCAAATTCTAAAAAGTTAGTTACAATAGGGTACCATTTTTTGTAAGTTTTTTTAAATTTATAAAACATTACTGTATGTTGTTTATTGATCTAAAGTTCCACGCCAACTCAGGAAAGCAGTTACCTTTGGAGAGGGAGGGAAGGAAAAGAAAAATGGGGCTTTTCAGGCTTTAGCTAACATTTATTTTTTAAAAAATCATACCATAAGCAGAAATGTGAAACAAACATGGTAACATATTAATATGTGTTAAATCCTGGTGACTGGTACAAGGTGTCATATGTCTTCTGTCCTTTTAAGCACATTTGAAATTTTCATTCTTAAAAACAAGAACTCTTTTAAACAGGTATTATGAAGTAGGTATGTTGTCCATAGTCCCCTCAAGCCTAAAGCTCAGAAAGTCAGGAGGAATTGGATATTTGCCCCCATTTCACCTATCAATTCCAAAATTGTAACTAAAATACAGATAAATGCCAGAGAAGTATGCTTTCATCTTGAATTCACTGGCAATCTCTGAGAAACCCAATTCTTAAAGACCACTTCCTGCATTCTCTCAAGACTGACCATTTTAAATACTGACAAAAGGTATTCAACACTTTCCAGAATAATATTCCACTCAACTGTGGAAAAAGACTCACAAACATTTGGCTCAAGCAATCACTGAGCAGAGGAAACCGTAACAGCAAACATTTGAGAGGTATTTCTGAGGTGCTACGCACTGTGTTAAGAGCTTCATAAGCATTAACCATCTCATCCTGACAGCCCTCTCACTAGCCCCATTTTACAGAGGGGGACACTGAGGTACAGCCAAAATAATTTACTTGCCCCAAATCACATTTAATAATTGCCAGAACCAAAAATCAAACCCAGCACGCAGGATACTGCCACATCCAGTGTTCGCCTAATATCCGATCATTAACATCCATGGACCTTTGTGCCAGCTCCTGCCAGGCCCCATAGCAATGAAAAGAACATAACCGATCACTCTTCCCTCCGTGCAGCGGGGATGAGACTCAGGATTAATAAGGGGCTATATAAAAACGGCCTGAAATTCACAAACCTATTCCTGAGCTGTAATTTGCTTTGGCTTCTTCCAGAGCCTCTACAGATGCTAAACTGCACCCCTCCTCTCTTTCAGAGAAGACAATACTTTATCGTGCTCTAACAATTTAACGGGTGTGCTCAGATTTGGGCGAAAAGATAAACGCCTATCAAACTTCTAAGGAAGCCCAGACTCAGAACGTAGTCAGGATTGGGCGCAGATCTTCAATATCATCTTTTAGTTCAACCCTTTACACCCCAGGGCAACTTGTCTGTCAAGGAGCTCGCCGCCTTCCTTTGCGCACCTCCGTAACAGAACCCTCACTATCTCCCAGGGACAGCCTGCTTCCTTACCGGACAGCACTGCCCCTGGGTTGGAGTCATTCCGGGCCGCCGGCTACTCGCCCTGGGCCCGCAATGAACCTGTCCGCTCCATGGGCCACAAGACGGAGCCCGTGACGGGAATACAGAGGGGCCCTGGCACGTAGGCCTGCGGAAGACAAGGCGAGGCCCGGGTCTTGTGCGGGCCTGGGGACACGGGGAGGTCCGAGGCCTCCGCCAGACCGCGGAGGCCACGAGGCAGGGGTCAAAGAAGGAGGCCGTGGGGGCCCGGAGGATGCTCTCCCCGGCCCGTCCCCTGAGTCCCGGCCGACGCGGGGCTCTCACCAGACACTGGCGCGCAGCTCCCTCCCACGCCGCCGCCGCGCCTCGCGGGCGAGAGCTGAACTCAGCACCAGAAGGCGGGCCCGCGCAAGTCCGCCCCCGCAGCTTCCGCAAGTCGGCCACGCGCGTAGAGGACTCTCGTCTCGACCCCAGCCCCGCACGCCTCAGCACGCCTACCCCCAGCACCGAATCGGCGAACGCGCCCTTACGTAACCTGAGAGCGACCCTGTGATTGGCTGCGCCCGCCCAGGCCCCACCCTCTTGCCGAACGGTTTCTGGAAGGGGCCGGGTGAGGGGGGCGGAGTGTCTTCCGTTGTCGTGGCGGGTGGGTGAGTGCTCACCGCCCCGACGCGTTTTCCTCCGCTGCTACACGCACGCTGGGGAACCCGGGTCCTCACACGTGGTAGTTGTTTTGGCCTTGCACCCAAGGGAGAATTACGCCTTCTGTTCCCTCAGGCATTTCGTAGGCCCTCACCAAAACAATACTGTCGCGCAGCCGGTCCGCCCCAGAGCCATCTCTTGAGATAATGCCTCGCCAGTCCAGGACCATGTCTGCTGGAAGACTGATGGAGTGTTGATAATGATCCAAACAAGGCAGATAGCAGCTGATCATAAGGCGCTCTACCTAGGTCTCCCCTTTAGGGAACCTCCCACCAGTCCGGGCCCGGGGATGTCCAAAGGGGAACTTGGCAGCCGCAGAAAAGGTGGCGGAAGAGGGCTCCCACGGCGCCTGATAAAGACTTTTTAATGATCTTTTCAAATCACCGAGTCACCAATGACAAACTTCGAATGAGTTGGTGTTACAAAACATTAAAACATTTTTTACAACCATTAAATAATTTACCACAGGTGAAACTATTTAACAACTCATCCGGCATTTCAAATCCAATAAAACTTTTGCATTTCAAATCCAATAAAACTTGCATTTCATGTATTTTAATTAATGATGAAGCTGTAATTTGCAGAGTGCTTATGAACAAGCAGTTCCCCTGCAACTAGCTTGGAGCTACTAAAAGGTCATACTAGCCACAAAAGGACAGACTTTAAGAGGATTTGTGTAAGGAAGTGCTAACAGATTTTTTAAAATATTACTTGGGCTAGTATGTGGAGAATGGATTGGCACTGAAAGAATGGTGGCAATGAAAAAAAATAGTCTGCAAGCATACATAAAAAACTGGTCCCACTGATTGACAGGGCTGGAAGGAGACGGACTTTTCCACCGAATACCGATTTATAATATCGTTTGTGTTTTGTAGTACATGCACATATTCCATATTAAAGAGAATAAAATTAATTGTAAAAAAAATGGTGGCAGTGGAACTCAAATGGATGATAGGAGATTGAGTTTGGACACAGATTTGAAAATTACGGATTAGGTATGAGGGACTGACAGAAAAGGAAGGAAACAAGGATGACATCCAGGTGTCTGGCATTAGTAATTGGGCGACTGGTGCCATTTACCAAGATGAGAGAAAAGCTGAGGGAGTGACCAGGTTTGGGGAGTTAAAAATAAAGTTTTAATTTGGGATATGTTTGAGATGCCTATGAAGTAGCTATATAAAGCTATTAAGTGAACAATAAGATATATGAATCTGGACACAGATTCACAAGAGACTGTATTAGTTTTCTATGGCTGCTATAACAAATTACCTCAAACCTAGTGGCTAAAAACAAATGTATTATCTTAGTTCTGGAGGCCAGGAGTCTGAAATGGGTTTCACCCGGCTAAAATCAAAGTAACAATGTCAGTATCATCATAAGAAAAGAAAATTGTAACTGTGTGGTGATGGATGTTAGCTAAACATAATGGTGATCACTTCACAATATACACATATATCAAATAATGTTGTACACTTGGGGTGCCTGGGTGGCTCAGTCGTTAAGCGTCTGCCTTCGGCTCAGGTCATGATCCCAGGGTCCTGGGATCGAGCCCCACATCGGGCTCCCTGCTTGGCAGGAAGTCTGCTTCTCCCTCACCCACTCTCCCTGCTTGTGTTCCCTCTCTCACTGTGTCTCTCTCTGTCAAATAAATAAATAAAATCTTTAAAAAATAATAATAATAATGTTGTACACTTGAAACTAACATACAATGTTTTATGTCAAATATATGTCAGTTTGGTTTTTTTTTTTTTTAAGGTATCATTGGGTCTGCCTTCCCTTGGCTACAGGCTACCCTCATTCCTTTGCTTGTGGCTCCTCTGACCTCTGCTGTCCTTGTCACATCTCTTGTGACTCTTCTCCTCTTTCACTTAAAAAGACCCTTGTGATTACATTGGGTCCACTTAGTCCAGGATAAACTTCCCATCTCAAAATCCTTAGTTTAATCACATCTACAAAGTCTCTTTTGCTATATAAGTAAACATTCACAAGTTCTAGGGATTAAGACATGGCTCTCTCTGGGGAGCTATTTTGCCTACTACAAGTGGTATCGAAACTCCCAGGAAATGTTCAAGATGGTTATATAGCTTTTAAAGAACATGCTAGGGGTGCCTGGCTGGCTCAGTGGATGGAGCTTGTGACTCTTGATCTCGGGGTTGTGAGCTGGAGCCCCACACTGGGTGTAGAGATTACTTAACTTTAAAATAAAATCTTTAAAAAAATAATAAAGTTACATGCCATACCACCAAATATCCAGAAAAGAACACCAATTTTTTTCTCTTAAAAGTTAAGAAAAATTAATTTTAAAAACAGTGTTAATGTTCAGTTTTTTAAAAATCTAGGTGCTTATTACATGGGTATGGTTAGTTTATTAGAATTCAAATTGTATACTTAAGATGTCTGTACTTTTTTTATGTACAAGTACTATATATTTTTTAAATACTTAATGCTTAAGATTATAACTAGGAAAAAATGTAACTAGAAAACAAATACTTTTGGGGCACCTGGGTGGCTCAGTCGTTAAGCGTCTGCCTTCGGCTCAGGTCATGATCCCAGGGTCCTGGGATCAAGCCCCGCATCGGGCTCTCTGCTCCGCAGGAAGCCTGCTTCTCCCTCTCCCACTCCCCCTGGTTGTGTTCCCTCTCTCGCTGTGTCTCTCTCTGTCAAATAAATTAATAAAATCTTTAAAAAAAAAAAAGAAATACAAATACTTTTAATAAAGATAATAGAATTTTGAGAATTTGTGCACTTTATTAAGCCACTTGTAGATTTTATATTTGACCAATATTGAAAACTTTGTATTTCTGTATATAGTTCGAGTAGTTCTGTGTTCATGGAATCATTTAACCTTGAAATGAAAATGAAATTAATGCAATGACCTTCTTTTTTAGAATTTTTCTCTATGTTCTCGCAACAAGGAGCTCTAGGAGGCATTTTCTTTTGGCTTTTTCGGATCACATTTCTATAGGTAATATTACATTTCCAGATCTCTGTTACTTTGTTATTTAACAGTGTGAATTAACATATCAAAAATCTTCCCAAGTCATTATGTTTTGTATGTTTGGTTTGGTTTCCTTTGGCTTTAATCTGAGAGCTCTAGAAGTTGCAAAAAAGTACTTATGGCTTTATAATGTAATAAAATCAAATTTTCTATAGATTACTCCATAAGCAGAATTACAACTTCAAACATTTGTGGCATAATTGGGATATCAGAGAATCCTAAATCTTAAAAGATCATCTAACCCAACCTTTTCATCAAAGGCAGAGACCTCTCTAAAGCATCCCTGACAGATGTTCATCTGATCACTTTAGGAACATTTCTTCTAATAGGGACTTATCTTGCTCTTTTATTTGGTGGTTTAATTATAAAGTACTCTGCCTCTCTATAAAGTCTACCCGTGTATTAGTACTCTACTATTCTAAACACTTTATTTATATACCCTCAGTACTCCTAACAACCTTAAGATATAGATTCTATCACTCCCATTTATAGATAGGAAGACTGAAGCACAAAAGAGAAAGTTGCCCAAGGCCACACAGTTGTTAAGCAGAAGAACCCAGCCTTTGATCCCACATGTTTAGCCACTACCCTGAATTTCCTCTTTATACTAAACAGAGCCTTTCTTATGATAGAAACCTATCTTCAGGTTGCTCATCAATTTTTGGGTATGCTGTTCCCCTAGTTAAGAACTCATATAACTCTTCTGTTATGGAGGCCACATCCCTCTGAATTGCTTATATAAACGTCTTTAAGAGACTTTTAAAGATATCTCCTTTAAAATCAAGATATACAGGGGAGACTGGGTGGCTCAGTCAGTTGAGTGACTCTTGATTTCCTCTGTGGTGGTGATCTCAGAGTCGCGGGATTGAGCCACATGAGCCACCCCCACACACACCTCGCAGGCTCTGTGTAGGGTCTTTTTGGGGCTCCATGCTCCGTGGAGTCTGCTTATCCCTCTCTCTCTCTCATAAATAAATAAATAAATAATTTTTAAAAATTAAAATAAATAAAATAAACTCAAGGTATACAATGTCTATGACAGTCTCCTGATGTACTAATTTTATAAAGCCTTCAAAAAAGAAAATGAGATCAGTTTGGCCCTTTTTTAAAAAATAAACTTTCATTAAAGTGTAACGAAGACAACTGCACATAATAAGTATGTGTTGAATTCTGAATTTTCATGAAGTGAACATACTTGGATAACTACCACTAAAAGAAAGAAAGAAAACATTGCCAGTGTCTATGGGCTGTCTATGCAAGGGCTGCCTATCCATGACCCATGGAAAGATCTAGCACCAAAGCTGTGCTTAGTAACAGACACAATGGTATTGATTAAGCATGTTAAACTACTTCTCTGAAGCATTTAGGCTGTGGAATACAGGGAGGACTGGCCAGTTGGGAGTGAAGTGGAAAATGAGGAACAAAAACACAGACACAACAGATATGCTATAGAAGGTAGAACAGGTGGGCTGTAGGGAGAGAATCCAGTCCCTGACTTGACTTGGATCCTAAACAACTTTAACCCATGTGAATCCTTTAAAAATCCTGTGTTTCTTAAGGTGCCCTGTTCCTTACAATCAGATCATACTAACACCAAAACTGTAAACCAGGAAGAATCCCCAACCCCATTATTTCAACTCCCAACTCCAACCAATTGGGAGTGGCTTCCTAGAGAACTGTGTGGAAAACGACTCTGAGGCTGAGTTCAAAGGAAAAAAATCTTGTGGTATATCAGCTGTGTGTTTTTTCGGGGAGGGTGGGACGAAGGCAGGGATGGTGCCATGTACCTGCCATTCCTGCCCTTCGCCAGTTTCATGAAGAAATCAAAACATGGAAAAAATTGAGCAACTAATCACCATCTTAAGCTGGACTTTTCTGTTTAATAAATATCCTTTTGTTAACTGTTCCCCTCACCCCACTCTATATCTCAGGCACAACACTTTTAATTGCCAGAACCTCTTGAGTGTGTAAAGAAGATAAAACACATCTTACAAACCAGATATCACTGCATAAGTCAGATTGTTGAGAGCCCAACCAAGTCATATAGGCTCCTCCCCAGAACAGACAGAACTGCTCTTGTTGCACTGATGATGACATAGATGGGAAAGCAATGCTTTCCCCTTTAGGAAGAGCATGTAAGGATTAAGGTTACATTGCAAATAGTTCAGTAACATCCTAAACTTTATGTGTCAACTTCAGGTTTGCAAGAGCATGAGACTGACAGATATGCTTACAAAGGTAGTGATTCAGATATTTATAACAAGAAAAGAAGCCTTTTGAAATTCATATTTCGGGACCATTTAATCACTCTTCCTAGCCTCAATTACTGATCCGTTTATTATGTCAGCCAATCAGTTTTTTAAAGCACCTCTGCTGGTGAGAGCCATCCCTAGGCCAGCTCTCCCAATTACAGAAGAAAAGTACAAATAAATACAATGACTATGTTTTTGTTTTTGTGAAAGGTTGCTCTTTAGTGAGATTTTTTGTTTGTTTGTTTGTTTTAAAGATTTTATTTATTTATTTGAGAGAGAGAGAATGAGAGACAGAGAGCATGAGAGGGAGGAGGGTCAGAGGGAGAAGCAGACTCCCTGCCGAGCAGGGAGCCCGATGCGGGACTCGATCCCGGGACTCCAGGATCATGACCTGAGCCCAAGGCAGTCGTTTAACCGACTGAGCCACCCAGGCGCCCCTTTAGTGGGATTTTTAAGTGTATTTTTCTTTATGAGCTATGAAAGTATCATATTTCAAACCGGTAAATAATTGTATTTCTTCTCTGTCTGCTAGGGAAATGAGGTAAGCCAGAGAGAGCTCAGCCATCCCTGACTAATTGGAGTTCAGAAAGTTTAATTTGCACAGCTATTCCAGAAGAACTGGAAAAGTACTTAAAACTAGTTTAACTATGACTGTGTTATAAAAAGTTAGGTCAACAAAATTACGTTTCAAATAACTGCTCATGAAAGAGTTATGTGAGAAGAATGTTCTTTTGGACTTGAAAGGACCTAGCTAAGATCAGTAGCACTCAAAACCAGCAACAAGCCTTTGTAAAAATTTCATGATTTTTCAATAGAGGCTGAGGAACCAGCCAAAGTACTGATCCAAAACCCCTGGAGCTGAGGAATAGCCCACATCTGGTAGTCAGCATGAAGCTAAGGATGAAGGTGGAGTCCCACATGGACATTCCTTTGGAGCACTTTAGTGGGCTTAACCTCTGTGAATGCTTAAGACACATCCAAATACATGGGGTGCCTGGATGGCTCAGTCAGTTAAGCATCCAGCTCTTGATTTTGGCTCAGGTCATGATCTCAGTGTCGTGAGATTGGGCTCTGCACTGGGCCCTACCCCACCCTTCCAAAAAAAAAAAAAAAAAAGACATCCAAATACACATAATTAATGTCTATAAATCCTAAGCATGAACATAAGCCTCAACCTTTCTCTTCTCATGACTTTCATGCCCCTACCCTGGAATGCATCTAATCCAACCCGTCACATCATTTCTGCTTTTCTTCCCTACTCTGCTTCCTGTCTCTAAATGTGGGGATTTCCTAAGGATTACATATCTGCCCCTGGTCCTCTACATATTCCGTTCTTCAGAATTTCATTCACTCTCAAGTCTTCCATTTTGACTTCTGTGTAGATAATTCCTTGGATGCATACGCTAGCCTGATCTCTCTTCCTAGTTCTAGGCCCATATCTCAATTGCCTGCTAGATATTTCCTCACCTCAAACTCAATATATAAAATTTAGTTGTTTTTTTCCTCTTGACTTCCCCATGTCTGTTAATGGTACCAATTTGCCACTTTCATGCAGACTCAAAATCACTGAGTCATATTTTAATCTTCTCTCTGACTTTTAACATCCAATGTCTCAACTTCTTCAAAATAGTTTTGGGTTTTTTGTTTTGTTTTGGGGGGGGGCGGTTTACAGCTACTCTTCCTTCCCATTCCTACCATTCCTATCATCACTACCTTAGTTCATCCTGTTATTTTCTTAATTCTGAAATGCCTATATTTTTATGATTTTCACACCTAAAGTCAAGATTTATCTTATAATCAATGTAGGCATTTAATGTAGAGTTTTTTATTATGAACTCTGTTACGTCAACAGTGTCTTAGAATTGAGAAAATATGGCATCTTAGACCTAAATTACTGTGTTTCTATTTGTTCTTCCAGCCTATGCCCCCTTGCTTTTGTAATCTGCCCTGCACACTATTGCCTGGTGAATCCCCTTAAAGGATTGCTTTCATTAAGTCATTTCTTTGCTTAAGAATAACTTCAGCTCCCCATTCCCTGCCAGGTAAGGTATGCCTATGACATCAACTTTGGATTTAAAGTCCCCCACAATCACACCCTGACCTGTTCCTGTCACCAACATTTTCCCCTACCCAGATCGTTTTGCCCTGAACAGATCTTCTCTGCCTCACTTTGTGTCATTCCCCACAATGAGAAGGCTATCATCCCTCCTGCTACTTAGATGCTACTCATGCTTCTGGTCCTCTCTCTGTTGTAAAACCTGATTTGAACAGCCTAACCCAAAACAATCTCTTCTTCCTCTAAATGCCTGTAGCACTTGCCCTTGTCTTGATTACTCATTTCATACTTATTCCGAATAACCTGCTATCTTTGAATGTACATATTTATGACTGTAAAGTAATAGATCTGATGTTTTATAAGAAAATCGGTCACATAAGTTACTCTTTATGTCCTATTTTTCTCATCAGATCATAAATTCCTTGCAGTTCATTCTGTTAGATATATTTGTCTCCCTGATAGTTCCTTGAATCATGATGTATGTAAGAAATACCGTCTAATAAGCATCGAGTGAAATGGGGGCATCATATCTCTTATCAAAGAGTCATTGCTGGGCACCTGGCTGGCTCAGTCAGTAGAGCATGTGACTCCTGATCTGAGGGTTGTGAAGTTCCAGCCCCACGCTGGGTGTAGAGATTACTTAAAAGAAACAAAATCTTTTTAAAAAATAAATAAATAAAGTCACTGCCATCCAGTTCTTTTCTCCATGGCTGGTCCAAGTCACTTGGATTCAATTTCCCCATCTGCCCTCCTCCGGCAACCAAGCTTGTGATCTTACTAGTACAACACTCTCGCTCAGATTTTATAGTGGATCAAGTGTGAAAAAGCATGGTGAGGGGCGACTGGGTGGCTCAGTCGTTAAGCGTCTGCCTTTGGCTCAGGTCATGATCACAGGGTCCTGGAATCGAGCCCCGCATTGGGCTCCCTGCTCTGCGGGAAGCCTGCTTCTCCCTCTCCCACTCCCCCTGCTTGTGTTCCCTCTCTCTCTGTGTCTCTTTCTGTCAAATAAATAAATAAAATCTTTAAAAAAAAAAAAAAGCATGGTGAGTTGAAGAACAGGGAGAAACATAATGGTGTTATAGGATAGATGTGTGGAGGCAGAAAGTAACAAGATGCAGCTAAGATGAGGGGTAAGGCCAGATCAGCAAGGGTCTTGGAAGCTGAAGAGGTCAGGCTTTCTTTCTCCTCATTAAAATTGGGAGATTTTTTAAGTCAGAGAGTGACATGATCAGACTTGCTTCATTACAATTGTGGAAGATGGGTTGGAAAGAGGGGGTAAGATTAGAAGAAGGCAGACCAGTTAAGAATCCTATTTCGGGGGCGCCTGGGTGGCTCAGTTGGTTAAGCGACTGCCTTCGGCTCAGGTCATGATCCTGGAGTCCCAGGATCGAGTCCCACATCGGGCTCCCTGCTCAGCAGGGGGTCTGCTTCTCCCTCTGCCCTCTTCCCTCTCGTCCTCTCTGTCTCTCATTCTCTCTCTCTCAAATAAATAAATAAATAAATAATCTTTAAAAAAAAAAAGAATCCTATTTCGGGACCTGAATTAAGATAGTGGTAGTGGGGGGCGCGTGGGGGGCGCCTGGGTGGCTCAGTCGTTAAGCGTCTGCCTTCGGCTCAGGTCATGATCCCAGCGTCCTGGGATCGAGCCCCGCATCGAGCCCCGCATCGGGCTCCCTGCTCAGCAGGAATCCTGCTTCTCCCTCTTCCACTCCCCCTGCTTGTATTCCCTCTCTCGCTGTCAAATAAATAAATAAAAATCTTAAAAAAATAAAAAAAAGATGGTGGTAGTGGGAATTAAGAGGATGGAATCAAAAGAATGTGGAGAAAGAATGGACAGAACTTGATGGCAGAGACGAGATCGAAAAGAATGACGAGGGCGCCTGGGTGGCTCAGTTGGTTAAGCGACTGCCTGCGGCTCAGGTCATGATCCTGGAGTCCCGGGATCGAGTCCCGCATCGGGCTCCCTGCTCGGCGGGGAGTCTGCTTCTCCCTCTGCCCTCTTCCCTCTCGTGCTCTCCTGTCTCTCATTCTCTCTGTCTCAAATAAATAAATAAAATCTTAAAAAAGAAAAGAAAAGAAAAGAATGACGAGGTTTCTATTTCAAAGCAGCTGGGTGGCTGGCAGGGCTGCTATCTAAAACAGAGAAGAAGCATCGGGGATGGGCCGGAGGCAGTGATAAGGATCTCTGATTTGGATATGTTGAATTTGCAGTACCTAAAGGTCATTTTCATTAGACTGGAGACCTGGAGAATGATGTAGGTCAGAGATCCGTATTGTGATAGGCATAATTCACCCAACAAAATTCGTATCTATTTTGAAATACACTGCACACTCTTAGCCCAAGGCACCCAACTACATTTCTTGTTCTACCTGTTTCACCGGACTTTTTTAAAGCCCCTGATGCCCAGTTTGTTATACTTTTACTCTTGGCCAGTTCAGAACTCTTTTTATAATATTCTGCTTATAACAGTTTTCTAAGTCCTAAACGATTAGACTCTTACACATTATTAAATTTAATTTTATAGGGAGTGGAAACCCAGGGACTTCAGTTTATGGTGTGTTACGTTAAACATTCAGTGGTGCTTTCCTGGCCACGTTCCCTCTTTCTCCACTCACTTTTTCTGGCACCCAGTCTTTCCTGCCCTCCAGCTGCTCTTCTCTTAATCACTTCTTTACACTGTGGTCACCGCCTTATCCTGGAAACTTTCTTCTTCCCACGTTTCCATGACATCTCCTGATTCCCTGCCTACCTGCCACCTCTCTGGTTGCTATATTTCCTCAAAGCACTACTTAAAAGTTAATGTTTTCTCAGAATTCCCCACTTAGCTTCCTTTTCATCTCACTTTAGTATACTCCCAGTGGAAACTCATCCACCTGCACGACTTAACAAACAAATATTTTAAATTATTGCTAAATCTGAAACTCCAGCCTAATCTTCTCAGTCCAGACCCAAATAACTAACTCCTTTTAGGGGTATCTGGGTGGCTCAGTTGATTAAGCCTCTGCCTTCAGCTCAGGTCATGGGTCCTGGGATCGAGTCCAGCTCCCTGCTCAGCAGGATGCCTGCTTCTCCTCTCCTCCCAGCTTGGGCTCTCTGTTGCTATCTCTGTCTCTGTCTCTCAAATAATAAATAAAATCTTAAAAAAAAAATCACTCCTTTTAGGACACCTGCGTTTGGCTGTGTTCCACAGACACTACAAATCAACTTGCCAGAGTGAAATTTTCTTCTCCTCCGTAAACTTGCACTTTTCTACTCTAATTCTCAGTGAATGGTATCATCATCCACCCAGTAACTGGGAGACTTTCTTGACTTCTCCCCCATTAACTCTCAAATTCAGTCTGTCATGATCCTACCAATTTTACATTTCAGATGAGCATTTTTCTAGAAGGGAATATGGTGTGATTGCACATAATAAGGAAGTGAGAACAGCATACAGAGGAGACTAGCCCAACAGGAGAAAAGTTTTGTTGAGGAATATTGGAAAATACAGAAGTATTATTAAGGGGAAGAGAACCTTGAAAGGTAACTTAAAAACCACATAGAGTATTTCAGAATTGATGTGGTCCTAGAACCACCAAACATTAGGCAGATGAATGAAATAGTAATTTCAAGGAGCACTAAAAAAAAAATCAGTCACATAAAAATGGGACTCCGAACAACTACTACCTTTGTAATTAGAGACAGCCATTTCTTAGATTTCATTGAAGACATGAGGAAGAAAAAAAAAAAACTAAGAAGTTCCAACTCAGAACATCTGACCTTTAATTAATTAATTAATTTATATATATTTTTAAAGATTTTATTTATTTATTTGACAGAGAGAGACACAGAGAGAGAGGGAACACAAGCAGGGGGAGTGGGAGAGGGAGAAGCAGGCTTCCCGCCAAGCAGGGAGCCTGATGCGGGGCTCGATCCCAGGATCCTGGGATCATGACCTGAGCCGAAGGCAGATGCTCAACCGACTGAGCCACCCAGGCACCCCTCTGACCTTGAATTTAAATGTAAGTGCAAGTGCTACAAAAAATAAAGATAATAAATTCTCGCCGAAGAAGGCAAATTGAGATTAGACATTAGTGATACAGCTAGAAGTCGACTGTGTCGAAAATAATTGTAAGAATGACGTTATTTGATTGAAAACTGCTTATAAACCATTCCTTAACTATAGCCGATTTTTTTTTCAATATTTTATTTTTTTAAGTAATCCCTATACCCATTGTGGGGCTCAATCTCCCAACCCTGAGATCAAGTCGCATGCTCCACCAACTCAGCCAGCTTGGCGCCCCTAGATGATGATCTTTAAATATATAAATATATTTTTTAAAATCACCGAATTGAAATGTGATGATAATTCCCTAAAACATCTGGATTTCCATATGCCTTAATAAAAAATTTAGGTTAAATAAGTTTCATTATAATATAGCACACTATATGACATAGTTATTTTCGATAAACATGGTAATTGCCATTACCACTGGATACTAATTAACTCAGAGTAAACACACTCCTCTCCCGCAGGTGGCTAGTCAATAGTTAATTGGGAGAGAAAGAAGCATTAGTCGAGCCCCTCTATACATCAAGTTTCAAAAAGCAAAGAAGAAAGTAAAAATAGTTGCCATGAACATCACACTTTTGGAAATAAACTGCATTTAGGAAGCCGAAGATTCAAAAAGTAAAAAGCAAACCCACTTTATCTGATGAAAGCACGAGGAATTTGAGGGACAGAGTTCCTTTTCAGCTTTCAGTTTAGACCGGGAGTTTCAGCACAGTAACAGAGATACAAATAGCAACCACAGGATGAGTAACATGGGTTAGCAGTAAAAAGAAGACATTTAAAAAAAAGATGGATGGGATAGATTTAAAACCAAAGCTTTCCTCTTCTTCCTTGTAATTTCTCTACCCACCCCCCCCCCGCCATTGCAGTTTTCGCGATGAAGCTCTATTGACTTGCTAAATGACTTACGTGAGGTCCTTGCAAGCACAACTTCCAGTGAGGATACACACTGATTTCCATCCCTTAGCAAAAGCTCTGTAGCACAAGCTCTGTACCCGGCGTTGTTTGAATTAATGAACAGGGCAGCTGTTTGTTCTCTTGGTTTAGCTGCCACAGAGGAGTCATTAATAGGCATCTGATTTCCAAACTAAATCTTGAGCCCCGCCCCTCTGAAAAAGAAGACCAGGAAAAAAAAAAAGTGATTCTAAATTCTTCCTCTATTCCTGGGCAGTAGCTTGAAAGCAGGAGAACTGTTTCTGAGTGTTTCTTCCCTGTTTCTACCATTTGATTGTATTTTCCACTAGAAAAATGATTTTCTTCTGAGTTTCTCAAAGGTAGAAACAAAAATCTACAATCAAAAATCTTAGTTGTCTTTTTCACGTTGTTTTCACACGCAGGTATATTCAAAACACTTATTGACATACTACTTTGAGCAAAGAAGGAAACTAAAGAAATTAAACTAAAAATAAATTAAAACTAAAAACTTAAAAATTTTAATCGAAAAATTAAAATTAAAGGATTTAAGATTTTTTAATAGTCACTGACCTCAGTATATTTAGAATCCTTAGTTTCACGAGACTGAAGGAAAAATCAATATTGTTGCATTTTTGTCTAAGCTACATTACAATAGAAAACTGTTGCTACATTTTATAAAGGATGTACCTTGCACTTTTGGTGCTCAGGGACCCTCACAGCCAGACTGATGGCAAAGGATATAGGCTGATCATCTGCTTTTTTCCATTTGATTGGCATATGTTCATTTGAACACATCACCAGCCTAGCCTTATCTACTATACAACTTTACATTCTACTTAAGGAACACTTTATGCTGCTGTTTGTAAATATCAGTGAACAATGGGAAGCATATACACTAGCATACACTAGCAGATTTACTGAACTAGTGCAGGCTAGCACAATCAAAAAATGAAATTGATTTAAAGAATCCCAATAAAATAAATAAAATCAGAAATAAAAGAAAAATAACAGCCAACACCACAGAAATACAAAGGATGATAAGAGGGGTGTCTAGGTGGTGCAGTTGGTTGAGCGACTGACTCTTGGTTTCAGCTCAGGTCATGATCTCAGGGTCCTGGGATCAAGCCCCACATCAGGCTCTATGCTCAGCAGGGAGTCAGCTTGAGATTCTCTTTTCCCTCTGCCTCTCCCTCCCCCCCTCGCTCGCACACACATGCTCTCTCTCTCTCTAAAATAAATAAATAAAAATTTTAAAACCCAAAGGATTATATGAAACTATTATGAAAAATTATATACGAACAAATTGGAAAATCTAGAAGAAATGGAGAAATTCCTAGAAACATATAACCTCCCAAAATTGAATCAGAAAACTTAAATCAATTAGCAAAGAAATTGGATCAGTAATCAAAAAACTTCAAACCAACAAAAGTCCAGGACCAGACAACTTCATGGGTGAATTCTGCCAAACATTTAAAGAAGAGTTAAGGGGCACCTGGGTGGCTTAGTCGGTTCAGCGACTGCCTTCGGCTCAGGTCATGATCTCAGGGTCCTGGAATCGAGCCCCATGTTGGGCTCCCTGCTCAGAGGAGAGCCCGCTTCTCCCTCTCCCTCTGCCTGCCTCTCTGCCTACTTGTGCTATCTCTCTGTCAAATAAATAAAATCTTTAAAAAATATATAAATAAATAAAGAAGAGTTAATACTTATTCTTCTCAAACTATTCCAAAAAAATAGAAGAGGAAGGAAAGGTTCAAAATTTATTCTATGAGGCCAGCATTACCCTAACACCAAAACCAAGCAAAGACACTACAAAAAAAGAAAACTATAGGCAAATATCTCTAATGAACGTAGATGCAGAAGTCCTCAACAAAATATTAGCAAACTGAATCCAACAATACATTCACCATGATCAAGTAGAATTTATTTCCAGAATGCAAGGGTGGTTCAGTATTCACAAATCAACCAATGTGATATACCACATTAACAAGAGGAAGCATAAAAACTACATGATCACTTCAATAGACGCAGGAAAAGCATTCGACAAAGTACAATATATATTCATGACAAAAACTCTCAACAAAGTAGGTTTAGAGAAAACATACCTCCACATAATAAAGCCCATGTACGAAAAACCCACAGCTAACATCATCTCAATGGGGAAAAACTAAGATTTGTAGCCCTAAGATCAGGAACAAGACAAGGATGTCTACTCTCATCATTTTTATTCAACATGATACTGGAAGTCCTAGCTATAGCAATCAGACAACAAAAAGAAATAAAATCATCCAAATTGGTGAAGAAGAAGTAAAACTCTCATTATTTGCAGATGACTTGATGCTATATATAGAAAACCCTACAGACTCCACCAAAAAACTACTAGAATGGGTAAATAAATTCAGTAAAGTCACAGGATACAAAATCAATGTACAAAAATGTGTTGTATTCCTACACACTAATAATGAAGTAGCAGGAAGTGAAATTAGGAAAACAGTCCCATTTACAATTGCACCAAAAAAAAATATCTAGGAATAAATTTAACCAAAGAGGTGAAAGACCTGTACTCTGAAAACTATAAAACAATGATGAAAGAAATTCAAGATAATGCAAAGAAATGGAAAGACATTCCATGCTCATGGGTTGGAAGAACAAATATTGTTAAAATGTCTATAGAACCCAAAGCAATCTACATATTTCATGCAATCCCTATCAAAATACTAACAGCATTTTTCACAGTAGAACAAATAATCTTAAAATTTGTATGGAACCACAGAAGACCCCAAATAGCTAAAACAATCTTTGAAAAAGAACAGAACTGAACTGGAAGCATCACAATCCCAGATTTCAAGATATACTACAAAGCTGTAGTAATCACAACAGTATGTATTGGCACAAAAATAGACACATAAATCAATGGAACAAAATAAAGAGCCCAGAAATAAAGCCATGATTATATGGTCAATTAATCTTTGACAAAGGAGGCAAGAATATGCAATGGGAGGGGCGCCTGGGTGGCTCAGTCGTTAAGCGTCTGCCTTCGGCTCAGGTCATGATTCCAGGTCCTGGGATCGAGCCCCGCATCGGGCTCCCTGCTCGGCGGGAAGCCTGCTTCTCCCTCTCCCACTCCCCCTGCTTGTATTCCCTCTCTCACTGTGTCTCTCTCTCTGTCAAATAAATAAATGAAATCTTAAAAAAAAAAAAAAAAAGAATATGCAACGGGAAAAAGTCTCTTCAACAAATAGTGTTGGAAAACTGTACAGCTACATGCAAAAGGATGAAACTGGACCACTTTCTTACACCATACATAAAAATAAACTCAAAATGGATTAAAGACCTAAATGTGAGACATGAAACCAAAAAATTTCTAGAAGAAAATATAGGCCATAATTTCTCTGACATCAGCTATAGAAACATTTTTCTAGATATGTCTCCTTTGGCAAGGGAAACGAAAGCAAAATTAAACTGTTGGGACTACCCCAAAATAAAAAGCTTTTGCATAGTGAAAGAGACCATCAAAAAAGCAAAAAGGCAACCTCCTGAATGGGAAAAGATATTTGCAAATGCTATCTCCAGTAAGGGGTTAATATCCAAAATACATAAAGAACTTACACAAGTCAACACCAAAAAAACCAAAAAACCATCACCAACAACAAAAACTATCCAATTAAAATGGGCAGAAGACATTAATGGACATTTTTCCAAAGAAGACAAAACGATGGCTAACAGACACATGAAAAGATGCTCAACATCACTCATCATCAGGGAAATGCAACCGCCTCACACCTGTCAGAATGGCTAAAACCAAAAACACAAGGAACAACAAGCGTTGGTGAGGATGTAGAGAAAAAGGAGCCCTGTGCACTGGTGGTGGGAACGCAAGCTGGTGCAGCCAAAGGAAAAAAAAAAGTTTGAGAAGAAAATGAGGTGAAGAGCTTACCGTAACAGATATGAAAACAATCTATAAAACTGCAATAATTGAAACAATACAGTACTGGAGTAGGAATAAACAGATTAACAAAGGAGAATAGAGTCCAGAAATTGACCCAGTACCCATAGGAATTTATTATATGATAAAGGTGGAATTTCTAAACAGTGGGAAAATGAAAGATTATTCGGAAATAGTACTGGGACAATAAGAGCCACAAGCGAAAAAATGAAGTGAATCTCTGCCTCATACCATACTCCGAAATAAATCCAGATTGATTCAAGATCTACATTATAAAAGCACTAGAAGAAAACACAAGGCAATATCTTTATAATCATGGGTGAAAAAAAATCAGTAGTCGTAAGCAAAAGCAGACAGATTTTATTAAATAGAAATTTAAAACTCATAGTGAAGGACGAGGAAACATATTTGCAACATATATCATAGACAAATGCTTAATAACTATAATACATAGAATTTCTATAAATATATTATTAAAAACAAGAAAGCTGGGGCACCAGGGTGGCTCAGTTGTTAAGCGTTTGCCTTCGGCTCATGTCATGATCCCAGCCAGGGTCCTGGGATGGCGTCTTGCATCGGGCTCCCTGTTCAGCAGGGAGACTGCTTCTCCCTCTCCTACTTCCCCTGCTTGTGTTCCCTCTCTCACTGTCTCTCTGTCAAATAAATAAATAAAATCTTTAAAAAAAAAAAAAGAACGTTAATAGAGAAAAAAGATAGAAATACAGAAAGTTCTTAGAAGAAGAAACACAGATATCCAGTAAATATTTGAAAAGATCCTCAACTTCATTAGTACTCAGGGAAATGCAAATGAAAACAAAGACAGAGTAATTATCTTTTGCCTACCAAATCTTATGAAGCTAAAATGATTTGATAATATATAATGATGGTGATGGTGTTGGCAGAATAAGAGCTCTCATACTCTGCTGATGAGGGTATAAACGGTTGTATCCTTTTTAGAGAACAATTTGATGACATCTATCAGTATTTTTAATGTATACACTATTTGACTCATCATTTCCACTTCAAATCTTCTATTATACATATGTACCTGCAAATGCATACAAAGATATATGTACAATCATGATCACTGTACCTTTTTTTATAAATTGGAGATAACCTAAATAACTCTCAGTAGGAGACCAGTTAAATAAATACAGGATATCCACACTGTAAAATACCACATAATTATTAAAGGAACACATAGGTCTGTATGTATCGATACGCAACACTTCGGGGACACATCGTTAAATGAAAAAGGAGCATCCAAACTATATGCATAGTGTGATCCCATGTATGTAAAAAATAAATCCAAACTATATTCTATACACTGTATATATATTCATATGTCAATAACTACTGTAGTCACTAAATCACATTTTATTCCAAAAGCAATGCAACATTCAAAAAAGCACAATACAAACAGGATTTCCAATCTTCACTTAAACCTGTTAAGAACTTAGAAAATTCACATATATAGTCTTTACTATTTAACTATTTTGGTATTATGATGCACTTCTTTTCTTTTTTCCTTTATTCTTTGCTCTTCCATATAAATTTAGGATCGACTTGCCAAGTTCCATGAGAAACACAATTAGGATTTTGATGGGTTTAATTAATTTTTAAGTTTTTTCTGTCCCCATAGACTGAAAGCTTCTTGATGACAAGAGGCCATGCCTGTCTTGTTCTCACTGTGCTGCCAGCACCTAACCTAGTGCCTGAAGTACAGGAAGTACTCAATAAATATTTGTAGAATGGTTGGGTAGATGAACGAATGAATGAATGACCTATAATAGCATAATAACTCAACATAAAATGTTTTGCAGGTGTTTACATTTTTATTTTCAACGTATAATTAATTATGGGAAGGAACTTTCAGTCTATAGTTAAATAATTTAGTGGTTTGTAAACCGCAGAAATGTACTTTTCACAACCTTGGAGACTGAAAGTCTGAGCTCGGGGTACCAACATGGCTACTTTCTGGTGAAGGCCCTCTTTCAAGTGCAAAAACTGTCAACATCTCAACTTTTTGTTGTATCTTCAAGTGGGGGAGAGTGGAGGGAAAGCGAACACTCTCCTGATTCTAATGGGGGCACTAATCCCACCCTGAGACCCTCATGACCTCATCTAATCCGACCTACGTCCCAAAGGCCCCATCTCCTAATACCATCACATTTGGGGGGTAGGGTTTCAACATATGAATTTTGGGGGAGAGACAAACATTTAGTTCATAAGAATGCCTCACAGGATAGGCCCCCTTCTCCCCCCACGGCCCCAACATGGGGTGGCTGCAGGAGTGAAATAAATGGTATGGCACAGTTAGGCTGAGGGAAGCTTTAAGCTTTTTTTTTTTTTTTCAAGATTTTATTTATTCATTTTTGTGAGAGAGAGAGGGAAAGCACGAACACAAGCGGGGGAAGAGACAGAGGCAGAAGCAGACTCCCTGCTGAGCAGGGAGGCCACTGCCGGGCTTGATCCCAGCACCCAAGATCATGACCTGGGCAGAAGGTAGATGCTTAACCAACTGAGCCACCCAGGCGCCCCAGGCAGAGGGAAGCTTGAGCTGAATTTCTCAGATCTTCTCCATCTGCTCTTGGCTAGCAATAGTTCTCAAGGGAGGCAGTTCCATTCCCAAGGGGGGGTGTATTTAAAACTGTGTGGAGGGGGGCGGTATTTTTCATTGTCACAATGAGGAGTGGGTGCTTTTGATTGTCACTCGGTAAGAACTTTCTGCAATGCCAGGAATTGTCTTGCACAACAAACAATTTCCCTGCCCCAAATGGCAGGACCATTCCCATTGAAAAATTCTGCGGAAGTATTATGCCCACTCTCTTCTCACCACATGTAGAAAGCTTAAGGAATTTGTACTTACATAGAAAATAATAGAACTACCTCTTGCAATTTGGTTGGGACATGCACCATGAAGTCTCCCCCCAGGCACAAAAATTCCTAGTTAATCATTATATATTGACAGATTATGAAGCCAGTCATGGTCTGAATTTAAAAGCAGTGTTGCAGTCAGAGAAACCAGCTGGGCCACCAATGAGTAATTTTTAAATAACTCAAATTTTCTCTTACCATGGCCAAATATGACTAAGGGTATCAGAGCCCTCAGCAACACTCTCTGTTAAATCTCCACTCTTCATTCCCATCCTTCTCCTCACATCCAGTCTGCTTGTCTTCATGACCTAAAAACTCTCGGAAACAAGTCCTCTTCTCCCCTCCCTCCTTTTCTAGTCTCTGCCACGAAAGCTCAGCTGTGAGGGCTGAGACTTGAAGAAGGTTCTCATCACTGGGTTGCAGGCTGGGATCCAGGGGTGAGATGGCCCAGCTGTGAACAGAGTACCTGGGGAGTGCGCCTACCCAACATCTGCCCTGGGCTCTCTCTGATTATCAAGCACGGGCAAGGCTGCGGATGAGCCTGACTGGTTGAAGGGTAAAGACACAAGAAGCCACTTTAAGGGTGCCAACTCCCCCGGTCTTCGTCCCACACACCAGAAAGGACAATACAGAAACACAACGGGGCCCCGTGGACTTCAGTGTGAGATGCGGGCCGGCCGCCGCTGAAGAGCCCATTCTGGGCTGCGGCTGAGCAGATTGATGCTCTGAAGTTCCGTCTGGAGGAGACTGGGGCAGAAAGCCTCTCACTTCATCAGAACTTAAAAGGCCAGAAGAAATCATGTCACGATATCCTCCCAGCAAAGTTAGCGAGGTGAATGAGAGATGGCCCACGAGCCTCCCATCCTCTCATGTTAAGGTGCCTTTAAACAGAAACACACAGAAGACCAGGTTTTATATTGATCAACTGACAAAAATGTGACCAGAGATGTGCAGGAACATAATCCTATTTTTCCCTTGGGCGCAACAGTTTAGTATTCACTGAGTCAGCATTCACAGTCACCTTACAGAACATCCTACTGCACGTAACGAGAATAGGCTATATTACAGTGAATATAGGGATATAGTTTGGACTTCACGAACAGCCGTTCAAGTGTCTCAGGGACTCCTCCTCCCTTCCCAGAGGTCCCCAGACCATACTTTGAGACCCACTGCTCAGTGTTGGATAGGTTTAACAGACTGGCACTTCAGGTAGACTGTAAACTCCAGCAGGGCTGGCCACAGTAATTTCGTTCATCTTTGTATTTCCAAAATCTCGCATAATGCTAGGCACATAGTAGACACTCAGTAAATAGTTCAATTAAAATGAGATGAGATGATTTCTGAATAGGGTAGGATATTAACCCCATGATTTTTTATTTAAATGGGGGTAAGGAGGCTAAAAAAAGCTGAGAAAGACAAGAATGGTCTCTTTGGTGCTGAAGGTCAGTTCAGTCTTAATCTTCATGATATTATGTCTAGAATAGATTATTTGATCTATTAAAAGTGATTAAACACATTTTGGATTATTTGAAGTGACAACAATTATATCCAAGATATGAAAGAGAATTCTTTTTTTTTTTTTAAGATTTTAGTTACTTACATGACAACAAGAGAGGGAACACAAGCAGGGGGAGTGGGAGAGGGAGAAGCAGGCTCCCCGCTGAGCAGGGAGCCCGATGTGGGGCTCGATCCCAGGACCCTGGGATCATGACATGAGCTGAAGGCAGATGCTTAACGACTGAGCCACCCAGGTGCCCCTGTGGAGACACTTTTTAACAATAAGTTAACACTCACAGGTTCCCAGGATTTGACGAGGACATATCTTTTGAGGGGGTGTGATGGTTAATTTTATGTGTCACCTTGGCTGGGCCATGTTGCCCAGATGTGTGGCAAAAAATTATTCTGGATATTTCCTTGAGGGTGTTTTTGCATGAGATTTACATTTAAATCAATAGACTTTGAGTAAAGCAGACTGTCTTCCACGATGTAGGTGGGCCTCATCCGATCAGTTGAAGGCCTGAATGGAACAAAGGGCTGACCTCCACCAAGCAGGAGGGAATTCTGCCGGTGGACTTCATCTACAATATTGGCTCTTCCTGGGTGTCCAGCCTAACTGCCTTTGGACTCAAACGACAACTCTTTCCGGAATCTCCTGCCTGTCTGCCTCCCCCATTGGGTTTTGGACTTTCAAGCCTCCACAATCATCTGATCCAGTTCATTAAAATAAGCCTCTTTCTATATATACCTACACATCCTATTGGTTCTGTTTCTCTGGAAAACCCAGACTAATACAGGGGCCTACTATTAGATCTACTTCACCCATGTCTCATCTAGAGCACTGCTTCTCAGACCTGAATGGGCACATGATTTTGCTCAAGTGCAGATTCTGATTCAATAGATCTGGAATGAGGCCAGGATTCCCCATTTCTAACAAGCTTCTGGGTGCTACTGGTTAGGGCGACCAACATGTCCCAGGACTATCTCAGTTTCAGCACTGGAATTTCCTTGTCCCAAGCAAACCCTGAGCCCCAGGCCAACCAGAATTGTTGGTCACCCTATTACTGGTCCAACAGAACACACTTTGAGTAGTAAGGAGCTAGAGATGCCTGTGGGAGGGGGGGATTGTGAAAACTTGAGACCCTTCAATTACGGGGATAAGTGTAAAAGTATCTTGCAATAGATAAATTCCTAAGTATTAGTTCCCAACATGAGGTGCCACAGGTGGTTGCAAACCTATTAAGGGCTTTCCTTTTCCAGTGTTTTTATTTCTTTCAATTTTCTCTCATATCAGGATGAAAGCTTCCATCAGGGTGATTTCTTACCAAATCCCCCACAGTGGCCTCGCCACCGACTTCATGGAAACAGAGAACCTCCCAAGGAAACTCCCTTCTGCTTCCTCCCCTGAGCTGAACATTTACTAAGCACTGACTCACTCTCTTCTCCTTGCCTGGCAGAGGAAAAGGAGCGAGCCTGAGGAGTCAGCCAGAGTTGTTTGAATTCTGGCTCCACCATTTACAGTTGATTGATCTTGGATAAGTTATTTAACTTGTCTGAGGTTGATGATACTTCTGAAGAGATAATATTCAGAGGGCTGTTGCCAGGTCAAAGGAGACACCTATGTAAAATGCACACCCAGCGCCTGACACTCAGGGAGCTTCCTTCCTCTCCCCCAACCCGGACAGAGTGGTGACGCAGGCACACATGGGTGCTGCAGGCAGTGGGAGAGACGGTGGATCTCAGTCTGATGACTGCCCTATCTCCTTGTAACTTTGTTTTGCTTATATTTTTCCTGAAATCAACTTTAAATCAATTCTTTTTTTTTACTTAGCCTTGTACAAACAAATATTTGTGAAATCATGGGTTTAACTTGCTAATTATATATTTTTTTCAACACAGTGATATTCAAAAGAAATTTAGAGTGTCGTTTATGCTCTCAATAGGATTACTGTGCTAGTTATAGATTTTTTAAGATCTTTTTTCTAATACAAACTATAATGAATACAGGTAGTCATTCATTCAGCAGATATTAGAGTGGTTTTTTGTGTTAGAACAGCTTGGGTGGCTCAGTCGGTTGAGTGTCCAACTCATGGTTTTGGCTCAGGTCATGACCTCAGGGTCATGAGATCGAGCCCTGAGTTGGGCTCCACGCTCAGCGGGGAGTCGGCTTGAGATTCCCTCCCCCGCTCACTCTCTCTCTCTGTAAGCATAAATAAATCTTAAAAAAAAAAAAAAACGGGCTGGCACAAATTTAGGGCTGTCCACCACCCATGCTGAGGCTTGTTCCTGGGACTGAGATCAATGACTTGCCACACCAGTTAGGAAGGTCTGTTATGTGTTTACCAAGGAGCCCAGGCAGGGTACACTAGATCCCGGGCCTTGGGTTGGAGGCTTTCTTGCATTCGAGTTTATTTATTTTTTTATCATTATTTTTTTTTAGTAGTCTCTATACCCCACATGGGGCTGGAACTCACGACTTCAAGATCCAGAGTCACATGCTCTTCCAGCTGAGCCAGTCAGGCGCCCCCGGAGGCTTTCTTCCGCTCTTCCAGTGCCTCCATGCAGTGAAAGGAAAGGAAGTGGGAAAAGCTGGGGGAATCTATTTGAGGGCCTGAGCATCTTGTTCTTACTTTTTTTTTTTTTTAAAGATTTTATTTATTTATTTTAGAGAGAGAGAGAGCAAGTCAGCGGGGCCAGAGGCAGAGAGGGAAGGAGAGAGAGAATCTCAAGCAGACTCTCTGCTGAGCGAGGAATCCGATGTGGGGCTTGATCCCACAACCCTGAGATCATGACCTGAGCCAAAATCAAGAGTCAGATGCTCAACTGACTGAGCCACTCAGGCATCCCTTGTTCTTACTTTTTCATCTAAGTCTTCCTTGTCAAGGTAACTGAAAGAAAAAAATGGACTCAGCCTGCTCTGTGGGTTTGGCCATCCTCTGTGTGTGTGTTTTCTCTCTCTCTTTCCCTTTCGTTCCTCTTTCCAGGTGGTTGCATGAGTAAATTGGCTCAGGGCCTACAGTGCCTGGGCAAGCCAGCCAACTTACCCTCTTTTCTTTCCCTCAGGGGCCTACATCCTTCTCACAACATGGCTTGGGGCTCCAGGTCCATGCACTAATAAGATGCCAAGATTCCGATTTGGGGGTTAAGAGATGCTACCTTTACGCTAAGCCAAGAGCTCTACCCCAGCTGTGTCTGACTCTGTCAGACGGGGCACCACAGGGTACCACGTGCTGCTCCAACTAATACGGACTGCCACCTTGGTCTGATTTTCCAAGGATCTTCCTTCACGAGGACTGGGCTTGCTCAATCATCTCCTTTCCCCCCCCCCCTTTTCGGTCTCCTCCTTTCTCTACAGGCCTTCCTCTCTGTATACCAACTTGTTTCTCCAGGGCAAAAACAAACACAATCAACCCAAACCAGTTCTCGCTACGGGATACCCTTGGCATGTCAGGGCCATCTCTTCCCTTCCTCTCGTGACACAGTATGGTGAGAATAGGTTACATGTAGGATTTCCACTGGCCAGCCTCCCACTCATTCCTTAACTTGTCCAGTCTGTCTGCCTTCAGGCCCCACCACTCTCCTGAAACTGCCATCCGAAAAGTCGGCAGTCACTTCTCACCACCCCGACAGGCAATGATGGCGTGTGGGCCTTCCCTTGGCTCTGGCACCACGTGGCCTTGTGTGGCTCCTTTGCAAGGCTTTTCCTGACTCACCTTTACCCCCTAGGAGGAGGGCAGCCAGAGGACTGTGTTTGCTGGCCTCGTTTCCTCTCCCCCTGCACGCGTCCGCTCGCAGAACGACTCCCTCCCTCGTCTTCTGCCCTTCCCCGCAGCGCACCTGCCCCTGTCGTGAGCCGGAAGACCCGCAGCCCGTCCCATTCTCAGGGAACCTCAGAGCCCAGAACTAGAAGTAGAAATGTTGGACGCCGCATGACCAGGCCTCGGAAAGGTCATTAGGAAAAACCCAGGGTTTCAGAAAGGAAGCATGAGCCCGGGCAGTCAGGTGGTTCAGAAGAACGAGGACATTCATGACCAATGAGGCACAGCAGCCCAGCTGCTCGCTTTCTGTTTTTTTTTTTTTTTTACAGATTTTATTTATTTATTTGACAGAGACAGAGAGAGCGAGAGCAGGAACACAAGCAGGGGGAGTGGGAGAGGGAGAAGCAGGCTCCCTGCCGAGCGGGGAGCCCGATGCGGGGCTCGATCCCAGGACCCCGGGATCATGAGCTGAGCCGAAGGCAGACGCTCAACGACTGAGCCACCCAGGCTCCCCGCTCGCTTTCTGTTGACAGGAAGCAAGCCAGTCAGCGGCTTGGGGCCCCGCGCAGACAGGGGCGCCTGGTTTCAGACAGGTGTCCGTCGAAGCTTGCCACGACAGACTTACTGTCCCGAGGGACGCCTGGGCGTCAGGTGAGAGGGAAGGAAGACCATTTACCATGCAGACTTAAGGGTGGGATTTAGGGAGAAGGAAGGCTCCCGAGACGCCTCAGGTAATGGCGCCAAAATGAAGGCCCGACAGGGGCTCGTGTGAGAGCCGGTGGGCAGGCGCTGACCGCGGGACGCCCTTAAAGCCTCTTCAACCGCCGCGGGGTCTGTGCAGGCGCCCTGGGGAGGAGTGACAGGCGCTCCGCTGGGGCCGCCCTCACGTGTTGCTGGAGCGGGAGGCCCACATTCTTCCAAACGACTCGGGCAGAGCCGCCAGGATGCAGTGAGGGAGGAGAAGCCGGCGGGCCGGGTCTGGCCGACGACGGTGGAGCTCCCAGGGCCGGAGCGGGCGGGCCCGGGTCCGCCGCAGGCCGCGCTAGGCCGGCCCCCCGGGCTCCGACTGGTTGCGCGGCGATTAGCTGGGCGGCTGCAGACCCTGGAACTCTCCGCTCTGCGTCAGGCGTGCGCGCCCGACCCGGGTTTGACGCGCGAGACGCTGACGACGAGCTGAAGGGCACAGACGCAGACAGGCGAGCGGAAGACTCGGAGCGTAGGGCCGAGGGGAACTGAAGCCGGGGCGCGGGAGCCAGAGGAGAAATGAGGCCTGGAGAGACGCGCAGGGCCTACGGCAGCAGATCTCGTACATGCGGGGTCTCCCTGGGCTGTCGTGCATTTTCCAAGAGATGGTGCCCGAGAGAAAGAGGCATCTATCCGGGGGGAGATGGAGGGCTGTTGACCGCGGGGGAGGCCAGAGCCTGACAGGAAGAGCCGGTGGCCTGGGAGCAGCAGGGGCCGCGCCAGCTCCCGAGGGGTGTGGAGAACGCCTGGCACCATCCCAGGCTTCCCTTTGCCTTCTCGCCTCTCTGTTGTGAGAGGGTGGGCCAAAATCAAAACGAATAATTTAAACTTTTTCCCCTCCAGGTTTTTTTCCTTAACAATAAACATTATTATTATTATTTTTTATGAAATGCAGAGGCAAGAACAGAGAAAAATGTCACTACCCAGCTTTGAAGTGTTAGCATTATGCCATTTTGCAGTAAATCTTGTAGGGAGATGAAGATCACAGATACAGGGCGCCTGGGTGGCTCAGTCGTTAAGTGTCTGCCTTCGGCTCAGGTCATGATCCCGGGGTCCTGGGATCGAGCCCCGCATCGGGCTCCTGCTTGGCGGGAAGCCTGCTTCTCCCTCTTCCACTCGCCCCTGCTTGTGTTCCCTCTCTCGCTGTGCCTCTCTCTGTCAAATAAATAAATAAAATCTTTAAAAAAAAAAAGAAATGTAGTGTTCGTGTGGTGGTAGCATAAAGATTAACAAATAGATCCATGAAACAGAATAAATCACCCAGAAATAGACCCACAGCACTGTTATTTGATTTTTGACAAAGGCACCAAAGCAACCCAACTGGGGAAAGGAGATTCTTTTCAACAAATGGTTCTGGGATGGGCGCCTGGGTGGCTCAGTCGTTAAGCGTCTGCCTTCGGCTCAGGTCATGATCCCAGGGTCCTGGGATCGAGCCCCGCATCGGGCTCCCTGCTCCGCGGGAAGCCTGCTTCTCCCTCTCCCACTCCCCCCTGCTTGTGTTCCCTCTCTCGCTGTGCCTCTCTCTGTCAAATAAATAAATAAAATCTTAAAAAAAAAAAAAGATCACAGATACAGCGGAGGGGTCTGCCCTTGCTGTCTCTATGAGGTGACTGTTTCCCTCAGCTCCTTGTGGGGGGCGCTGCCTTCCGCCAGCGGAGCACGCATCCCCCTGAGAGTATCCGGGCTCCAAGGCGGGCACTGAACTGGACCCTCAGTTCGCTCTCTCTTGCTCAGGAGGGGAGGCAGACAGCAGAGGGGGGAATGTGTGGGAGGGTCTGTTGTTAACCGAGGTCTAAAGAAACAGGTTACCGACAGAAGCCTTCAGGCTCTACCCACGTTAACTCAGAGCGCAGCTGAGCATTAGCACGGGTTTTACTGATTTAGGACTTTAATCTTGCTGGTTATCCTCTCACTCACGTGTTTATTGCATGTTACGCCCTTATTTATAGTGTGGCCCTTTAACCACTGGGGTTCATGAACCATTACTGACTGTAACTTTCCACTTATATGACTTCACCTGCAGACGGGTGTTCCCGTACTTACTCAAATATTTCCTGCTTGTTCACCTGCAAAATTCGGACAATAATACCTATTTCAGAGATTTCCTGAGGATTAAGTGAGATAACATATGTAAATCACCCAGCATGGAAACTGGCAATATACGCAGTAAATGTTTTTCCCCTTTCTTTTCTAATTTCTCATAAAGCATCTGTTTAAAACTCCATTTAGAATTCTCAAAGTGTTGCCAACAAGCTCCACAGTCAGAATTGCTGGAAACTACCTCTGGTTCTTCAATGGAAATTGTGGCATTTCTTTTCTTCTGATTAATCTAGATGCTGGAGAACTCACAGTGGGAATTCACAGTGTTAAGGGATGATTTTTCCAAAAATGTAAAAATATGACTTTCAGGCAAATATAAAATGAACACGGGTCAAAGATTTTAATCAAACGCATTAATTCATAAGGGCACCAGTAAGATGTTAAGACTGTTTCAAAGGAGAATGTTAGGAACAGAGAGGCAATGAGGTTTCCTAACCAAACCTCTTAAAATGGTTTTGCTAATACATGCAAAACTAATTAATACCCTAGTGCAAGAGAATGTAATGTTTGGGGTTTTCTTTTCTACCGAGCAGAAATCACTTGTTTTATTACCAGACAAAATTCATTTGTATTGCTATGGATAAGAACCACTTGCATTACTAACAATTTTTTTTACAAGTTTACTTCAATTCCTACAGAGTTGGGGAAATAGCCTAATTAATAAGAAATCAGTCAAACTGCACTAATTTATAGAATCAGAAAATGACAGAGACTCCAAAATGAAAGGAAACCTAGTATGGAATCAGAAAGAAAACCTAGTATGGAATCACTTTTGCCCACTTCCATATCTTGGACAGTTTTTCCTGATGAAATCTATACCTTTAGGATGTGGCCTAGCAGGGAGGCTTTGGAATTTTCTCTAAATTATGGGACCACATGGTCAGCCCAGGACAGCCCAGATCCAGACAGCCAGGCCCCTATCAGAGCCGGCTCCCGACTCCCAGTCTCTGAGGGCAGGAATTCTGCTCTCCCTGGGGCATGATGGGGATTAGGGACAGGGTGCTTGGGCAGCCAGTTCCAAAACTGACCATTTTGTTCCTGTATCTGGGAGTCCCAGGGCTAGCTGGCTGGGTAGCCCCCTTATTGAAGGCCTCCATCACATACTGCCCCAACAGGCTTCCCAGACTCCTCTCCTACTTTGCCCTTGCAAACCCTCAATCCAAGCCAAAGAGAGAATTAATATACCCTGAAATTTGCAAAACCGTGTGGTTTGTCAAACCACTCATCACATACTACCTTGGAACACCCCTTGTATCCTATCATTTAACTTGTCTACGGTTTTGAAAAATGTTATTTCTTGTGTCTTCAATTCAGTTATACTTCTTTGATCGCTGACACTATTCCCCTCTACCATCACCCAAATCAGGCGTCAGATAAATACGTAACAGGTATTCAATTAGGTGTTTAAGCAGACATTTAATTAGATGTTAAATAAATATTGGTTGAAGGGATAGATAGAAAGTGTTAGAATAGAGTCCTTCCCTGCTCAGAAAAGTTCCCAGTGCCTTCAGAATAATGTGCAAACAACTGTCAGGGGGCTCAGACCCCCCTCCCCCCACGTCGCCCACCTACTCCTTCCACGCCAGGCGCTTACCCCCAGTACATCTGTTCTTTTTATCTCTCTATCTCCTCTCCTAACCCAGAATGCCCTTTTCCTTCACTCTCAGGGATGAACTCAAATGCCAGCTCTTTATGAAGCCTTCCCAATCCTTCTGGTCGGAAGCTACCTGCTCATTTGCCTTGTCGTCTGAACAGAAGTGAGACGTGGAAGATGCAGGCCCCAGAGCCAGAGGGCCCAAATCCACTTACCAGCTTGTGGGTCTGTGGCAAAGTTACGAAACCATTCTGTGCCTGAGTTTTCTAATACAAACCTTGGGCGCATACTGCTGCTCACCTCATAGAGGTTTTGGAAAGATTAAATAAATTCCTACATGCTGAGCACTTAGAAGGTGCTCACCCCATGGCACATACCTAGTGAGAATGCATTCCTATTGCTCGTGTGTGTTCTCATCATTCTTTCACTGAGGTCATTGTCTTACACAATTTACTTTACGAAAGTAAAATGATTTTACTTACTTTTTACGTTTCTGTCCCCATCATTAGAGTAAGCTCCATCAGGGAGATGATTTGCTGACTGAATGAGCACATGAAAGACAGCATGAGTGGTTACTTGCTGCCCTGGCTCTCAGTAAGTGAACCTGATTCAGAGGCCAGGCTTTTTGCTCATGGGACGTGGGAGTTGTTTTTCATTTTTTGGTTGTTTTTTTGTTTTTGTTTTTGTTTTTTTTAACCACCAAACCTTTTGAGCTTCTGCTTTGCGATTTCAGGCATCTGTTTGATCTGAAGTGTAAAGTTTAGAAATCCCTGATGCCTCTGGCACCACCAGGATCTTTACCATGTAAATCTTCTTGGGCATGTTTGTTTTCTGGGTATAAGCTGGAGTAGTAAGCTGATAGTCAATTTTGTCTTGCCTTCTAAAATTCACACGTGTTGTTAGTTTTTTCCTAGTGAAAGCCCTGGGTTGGAAGGAAGGAATATTACCTATGAACAAGTTATATGACCTCGAGCAATTCACTTTTACAACCCGGATCTCTATTTTCTCGTTTTTAAAAGGAGGGGATTTCATTACCTGTGAGGCGTGAAGAGTCTGGACCACACATCTAGCACCCCAACTTTTAAGACTCCCACATGAGAGATGGGCCTTCAAAACACCTCGCTCTGAAAGCCAATGGGGCTTGTGTCCACAAGACCCACAGGACTAAAGCCAGCAAAGAAATAGTTATTAGTGGGTGCCCAGCACTGCCGCTCTCTCCCCACGGCTCAGCACAAGGAGACGAGGCCGGAGTGCTGGTCCCCGGCTTTCCCTGGTGGAGATTTGATTGCACACTCTCCATGCTGCTGCCTGAGGCTCTGGCTTCTAATCTAGCACCCAGCTAGGGACTAGCTGCCATCCTCGAAATCCTCCTGCCTTCTCCCCACCAGCCTGCTCCAACAGTAACATCCGGTCACTGTGATCTGCCTGGAAGGAGCTCGGCCACACATCTAATGCCCCAACTTTCACAGCTGCCACCCAAGGGACAGGCCCCCAAATCAAATCAGTTGTAAAGAAAGCAGAAGCAGACATCTGCCTTTTGTGGTTTGGAATAGAACTTAAGTGTTCTCACTAGAAAGAAAGGAAAGAAGAAGAGAGAAAGAAAGAAAGACAGAAAGGTAGATAAATATATGAGGTAATGCATGTGCTAATTAACTCAATGGTAGGACTCCTTTCACAATGTGAAAATCTCAAATTGTACTGTTATACACTTTAAATATCTTACAATTTTATTTGTCACTTCAATAAAGCTGAAAAAAAAAAAACAAGGCCTGGCCTCAAGTAGGCAGCTAACACTACTGACATGGTTATATTCAGGGATGAAGGGACAAGGGCTTGGGGTCACCGGAAAAAAAAAAAAAAACCATATTCCTTCCTGATGTAAGGAATATGATGAAGAAGCGCCTCCAGAACTTGGAGAGAAGACCTAATCACGGCCGAGTCACAAGTCACAGAGCAACATTCAATGCCTACGAGGTCATAAAACTCATGTGGCATCGTCAGATAAAAAGCGTGGACAACAGCATGTCCATTCAGAGGAGAGGGCATTCACTTCACTGTGGGCAGGAAAGCCCCCCCTCCCCCTGGAGAACATCTGGCGCCCTCTGGGCCTTAAGGGATGGCAGAGATTCTCAAGGCCGAAGCAGGGACAGGGAGATGCTTCTTGTCGGGGAGATGGTATAAGACTAAGCCAGACCAGAACTCCTGGAGCCAAGGGTTTACACAGGACGGTGCTGAGAAGACAGGTTAGGACTGTCCTGTGGCCATCCAGAGGGCCTTGGCTGCCGGGGAGGGAGGACAGATTTCCGTCCTTTAGTCCTTCAGATCAGAACTGAAGCTCAGTCTCTTCCGTATTTTTAACAACCAGTCATAATCCACAGGCTTATGTATAAGTTGCTTTCTGATATCAGTATCCTCTTTCTGAAAGTGTTTCTAGAAAAAAGAAAAAGGAACATAAGAACCCAGCTTTACATCCATTTTATTTTTTTAAAGATTTTATTTATTGGAGAGACAGAGTGAGAGAGAGAGAGTATGCGCAGGGGGAGGGAGAGGGAGAAGCAGGCTTCCTGCTGAGCAGGGAGCCCGATGCGGGGCTCGATCCCAGGACCCTGGGGTCATGACCTGAGCTGAAGGCAGACGACCCTTTACCGACTGAGCCACCCAGGCGCCCCTTTACATCCATTTTAAAAGGGAATCTAATACAGTGATTATGAGCTTGGTCAGATTGGCTTCATCCACATATCTAGATACTCAACAAATGATGGATAGCGAATGGGTAAATAAATGAATGAGTGAAATACGCAAGGTCGTCTTGAGTCCATCAAGGGAACGGAGCAGGGTGACCGTGTGATGGGGGGACAGAGGAGCCATTCAGAAAGAGCTCTGTCTGGTGGACAGCTTCTGTAGTCCTTTGCAAAGAAAGTGGAAGCAGACACCTGCCTTTTGTGGATCAGCCTTTGTTCAGCCTCGGAGCAGTGTGCGCAGGACATTGTGTGACCTTTATTTCCCCTGTGTCCAGCCAAAGATGCTTTCTGATTGATGTTTGTAAGACACAGAGACAATAACACACAAGCCAGTGTCTGGCTTTGGCAGGGAGAGGTTTTGGCTTGGATTCTTTCCCTCAGTTTTAAGAGGGCCCATGATGGGAGAAGGCATTATGAAATCTTTACCAAACGACATTTTGAAATGCCTTCATGTCGGGGTGCACCAGACCAGAGCCCTTGACCAACAGGCAGGCAAAGCCAGCTGAGCGCTCCGCTGCATGGGCAGCATTTGAAAATTCTCTTATTGCAGGTCCAACTGGCTGCCCTTTGTTTAGATGAACCATTCCTGAGCTAGAGGGAGGCAGAAGTAGTCATTGCTCTCTTGGGGGAAGTTCTCGTGGATGACTGGGGCCTGCTGGGAAGAACATTATTTTGGGCACTGACAGACCTGGGTTTGGAGGTTGACATCACCCATCCACCTGCTGGTTTACTGGGGGAGCTCCATACAATCCCTGCCTCTTGCCAAGTCCACCTAAATCTGACAATATTACCCCCCCCAGCCCTGAGGAAAGAGCACCAAGGAGAGGCTGAAGGGGGGTGAGGTCTATGGGCGGGGGTGAGAGTAAAGGTGGGGGCCTGGCTGCAAGACCCAGGCCAGCACTACCAAGCAAAGAGCCTGTTGCAGGCAGAAGCCTTGACTTGGGGGCTCAGTCAGAGGCCCACAGAGAGAACTGAGAGGGTCTATAAAATAGAAGTAAGGAAAAGATGACACCCTGCTCTTCCAACTACAACTTAGATTTTCCTTCGGTTGAGCATGTGGGCCACAAACCATGCTATAGCAGGGGACCTGTGACTTTGTCACCTGCCAGAGTCACATGTGTTTTCATAGCACAATTGTTGCAGAGACCGTGAATTATCACTTCGATTCATCACCTCTTCAAAAGCATAGTCATTATTAGATCTGCTGCTAGATTTTGTCCTTCAATGCGTTAATAAAGTAGCATTTAGTTTCCATATGGCAGATTTGTTTATAGTTTGGTAACTATATTTCAACTTGATCCATTCCCTTTGTACTTATTCTAGGCCTTAGAAACAGCATTCTGAGAAGCAGTCCACAGGCTTGGCCAGCCTGCCAAAAGAGTGAGCTCACGGCACACAGAAAGGTTAAGAACCCAGGAAATGGGAGGTTCTGAAAACACAGGCATGTTCAGTTCCGTTTCAACATCCTTTTCAGAAGACACAAAGCCCTTTGTTGTTCATGCCTATCGCTGTAGGAAGCTGACCAAAGGCCAACAGAGAACAGGATGGAGACGTGGGAGAAAATGGGTGGAGGGTCCCCGGAAACATAAAGGAAGGGGAAGTCACTGCTGACGTTCCCCACCACCATCCCCCAACACACGGTACAACCAAATCTAAGCACATAAGTCAGAGCTGAAACCAGCAGAGGCTCGGGGACCCCGGCCCCTTAGGGGTCTCTCCCTCTGCAGCATCAGCTGGCTCCTTAGACTTAGCAGCTGTCTGCTTAAAACTCTAGGTTGTAGAGCTCTTTCATCAGACTTACTGCTCCAGAAATACCTCCCCAGTAACCCGCAGCTAATGTGTAGGTAAGGAGAAGTGGAGAGTGCGTGAAGTTACTTACAGTCATTACAGAGCCTCCAGGTTTCTATAGGGGCACAGTAGTAAAGAGTGCTCTCTTCATTTTTCCTAGGAATCCAGTGTTGTAAAAAAACAAAGCAATAAAAAAAAAAACAAAGGCAGGGCGCCTGGGTGGCTCAGTTGGTTAAGCGACTGCCTTCGGCTCAGGTCATGATCCTGGAGTCCCTGGATCGAGTCCCGCATCGGGCTCCCTGCTCGGCAGGGAGGCTGCTTCTCCCTCTGACCCTCCCCCCTCTCATGTGCTCTCTCTCATTCTCTCTCTCTCAAATAAATAAATAAAATCTTAAAAAAAAAAAACAAAAAAAAAACAAAGGCAAACAATAAACCTCGCCAATCTCATTTACTTGCCAAAGAGCAAACAGGTTGAGTTGCTCTGTTGTTGTTGGAGGAGGGTGGAGGAGGAAAAGTCCCCTTGTTGGCCACCACCCATGTGAACACCACTCATGGAAAGAACATGATGCCAGCTACTAGGACACCTGGGTCCCAGCCCTGCCCTACCTCTCTCTTAACCCCCTGCTTGACTTCCTTTTCCCAGTGTGCCTCGGCTTCCCTGTCAGAAAGTTAACCACCACTGCTCCTGAACACAGACAGTCTGCAGTCCTGGCTGGATAACCCCCCCCACCCCCCACCGCCCCGGGGCAGGGGAGCTGCAGTCCCACCCAACTAGTTGGAGTTCTGTGTGGCCCGTATGGTGGCTTTCACTCGTTCATTCATTCATTCATTTTTTAGGTGCTGTCTGGATATTTTTCTGCTTCTAAGAATGAAACATGTTTATTGTAAAAATTTCAACACAATGAAAATCTAAAATCGCTACAAGTGTTTTCCCAGTACTGCCTCCTAGAGGAAACAATTTACTGTTGTTTATTGTATGTACTTTTTTTATTATCTTCCTTTTTTTTTTTTGTAGCCTGTGAACATGTTTTATTTGAGCAATATAGAACTACTTGGATTAAAACATCAGAGAGTTCCTTTCCACTCCTTTCAACCCCAAACTCTACTCCCCTCTGCAGACAGTCACTGTTAATATTCTGGTTTCGATCCTTCTAGATGTTCGAGTGCAGGTAGCTTGCTATCTGAACGCTTGCTGTCCAGCACTGGCTGGTGGGAGGTCACTGGCTGCCCCTGCAGCCCTGCTCAGCCCCTCCTCACCCTTTGCCTCTCCACTTCTCAGGTGGGCGGCAGACGCTGCGCCTTCTGTCCCCCAAAGTCCAGGGGCACGGGTGAGTCCTCTAGTCGTTTCCTGAGTGGTTCTCTCACAGAGCTCCTCCCCACGGGGGAGGAGGGTAATGAAGGGAAGGGGAGGGGAGGAGGCTAATTTCCCTCATGCCTGTAGGATGACTGTCAGGAGCTAAGAGGGATACATACTTCCATCTTTACATCCAGAGGAACAGAGAGCATCTCTGAGCCAACATTTCAAGTAAGGTTCAGCTTCACGTGCACTGCTTGGACCAGGTGGCCTCTTGAAAACTGTGATTTGCCCGGGGAAATGGAATATGTTCATTGACTTTACCCAGCCAGGGCCCACCCTGAATCTAGGACCGAAGCCAGTTCCCTCCTCTGAGCATGGGGTGCATGCGGGAGGGATGGCTAGGGGCTGTCAGGGAAGAATGAGAGAATGGGTACCAGTAGGCCATGAGAAGTGTTCATTAGACAAAATGTCTAGACCTGCAAACTCAAGAAGCTAATCCAGAGAAAGATGCCACCTCTTGTTTTAGAAGCACTGAATGCTCGAGTCCTCTTTAAGCGGGTGAAAGAATTGATTTTTCATTTAATTCTGGGTGTCAACCACCCATCACCAATAGCTGAATGACCCCAGACCTTTAGGGGGTGCCTTCGGTCTCTTAGGGAAGAAATAAACGGGAAAGGCCTGCCATGTGGGTAGCACTCTCACTGGCACTTTCACTTGTGCTAAATTATTTGATTCAGTTCCTTTGATCCTATGAAGAATCGTATGACCCTCAGCTGACAGATGAGGAAACGATGCCCAGAGAGGTTAAGCAATTGGCCCACAGCACACACGGAGTTAGTGGCACGTTCCCGGTATGAGGATTCTCAGTGAACTGGAGTTGAGTCACCGGACTCGAAACACAGGGAATTTGTCGTAAGGGTCCAAGGTGTCTCCTGGAGGCTGAGCGCTGGGATGCAGGTGGGACAAGAATCAGGGACTGAACAGCCATCAGGTTTCCCTTCTTTCATCTCTGCTCCTCTCTGGGTTTCTGCTTCATTCTCTCTTCCTGCAGACAGACCTTTTCTGCTTCTTCGAGCTTTGAGCCAGAACAAGTGTCCACTGAAGACACTGTTCTTTTCTTTCTCCTCCTTCAATTCCAAAATCCTGGAGACAGCACACCCATCGACACAGGGGTGAGGGAATTATATGAAATGACTGCTCTGCCGGCCCCACTCTGGGTGGGTGTCGAATAATAAGGTCATGACGAGTGCAGTGGATAACCCTGAAGCAGTATATTCTTTGCAGACCAGCAACAGATAACTGACCTGTGTGTGCTCAGTCAGGATCTTGCAGCAGCAGGTGGGTCGCTGGGAAACACGTTTTGAGCCCACTTCTGCTGGTTGCCTACTTTTTTCTCCACAGGTATGTTGCCCAAACTCCTGCAGTTGTTTGTTGCACAATTCACAGAGTGGAATTGAGAAGCCTTAATGAAATGGTTGCTTGGAACTTGAGTTTCCTGCCACATTGCTATGCAATGAAATTCTGGTGCATTTCCTCCAGCAAATGTCTTTAGTTCCAGGTTGGGTTTGGGTAGTGGATTCCTAGGAAGAGTCATGACAAGCCACCCCATAGGGACAAGCAAGGCCCTTTCTAGACAAATGCTGGACCCGGGGTAGGCAAGGAGCTGATGGCATCTGTGTTCTGTGCACAGGCTGGGGCTCGTTCCTGACTGTGATCTCGTGCATTTGGCGTGTGGGGTGCAGCTCTAACCCTCGCCTGGTGAGCTGAACCTAAGTCATTCAATACACAAATACAGGAAGGGCAGTTTGCTACGACTGGGAGAGTCAAAGACAGCCTCAGCGGCCTCTCTCTGGCACGTCTCAGCAAAGGAGTGTCTGTTTATTTTCCACCATCCCGAGTCATGTGCAACCTGGCCCAGATTTGGAAGAAGGTGGAGTTGGCTCCTCAGCCGGCCCTGAGGAGACTTCCTTCTGAGGCCTCCTGAAGTCAGCCTTGTCTTAGCTGACACAATTAAATGTTTCTAACACCCAGGGGCCCAAGCTTCTCTCAGGAGCTCTAGACCTGGATATGGGATATCTGCCCCTGTGTGTTCACCTCACAGGGTGTCTCATTGTTATTAAAACCCACTCCTCCTGCAAGATTCATTTCTTGGGTGACTGTTTCCACCAGCTGCCTAACCATTCAAGCTGAGTCATTCTCCATTCCTCCACTCAAGAGAACTTTCTGGAACTACGACCCAGTGCCAGACTCTGTGCTAGGCCCTAAAGGTAAAGACACGGAACGGTGCAGGCTCCAGATGCTCACAGGCCAGTGGGGAACCCACAAGAACACCCCGGGTTGTTCCAGGAGGAGGGGTGGAGTGTCTAACCCAGCACACAGGGATCAGGGAAGATTTCCTGGAAGAGGTGATGCCTGCGTTGAGTTGTGAGAAGAGATAGGAGGGGAAGAAGTGGCCTTCTAGGCAGAGGGGTCTGCAGGAGAAAATATATAAAGAAAGAACACAGTATGTCTGAGGAACCACAAGTAGGTTGGTGCTGCCAGAGAGTAAAAGACAGTGGGGTAGGGGCCTTGAGTTAAGACTAGAACCACGATTAGGAGCAGACTTAGGAGCACTTCTGTTGGAGATTAAGACTGTAGGTGATGGACACTCGGCATCAGGGAAATTCAAATCAAAACCTCAATGAGATACCACCTCACATCAGTCAGAATGGCTAAAATTAACAAGTCAGGAAACAACAGATGTTGGTGAGGATGCAGAGAAAGGGGAACCCTCCTGCACTGTTGGTGGGAATGCAAGCTGCTGCAGCCACTCTGGAAAACAGTATGGAGGTTCCTCAAAAAGTTGAAAATAGAGCTACCCTACGACCCAGCAATTGCACTACTGGGTATTTACCCCAAAGATACAAATGTAGTGATCCGAAGGGGCATGTGCACCCCAATGTTTATAGCAGCAATGTCTACAATAGCCAAACTATGGAACGAACGTAGATGTGCATCGACAGATGAATGGATAAAGATGATGTGGTATATATACACAATGGAATATTATGCAGCCATCAAAAGGAATGAGATCTTGCCATTTCCAACGACGTGGATAGAACTGGAGGGTGTTATGCCGAGCTAAATAAGTCAATCAGAGAAAGACATGTATCATATGACCTCACTGACATGAGGAATTCTTAATCTCAGGAAACAAACTGAGGGTTGCTGGAGTGGTGGGGGGTGGGAGGGATGGGGTGGCTGGGTGATAGACACTGGGGAGGGTTATGGGCTATGGTGAGCCCTGTGAATTGTGCAAGACTGTTGAATCACAGATCTGTACCTCTGAAACAAATAATACATTATATGTCAAAAAAAAAGTGGGAAGGGAAAAATGAAGGGGTTGGAATCGGAGGGGGAGACGAACCATGAGAGACTATGGACTCTGAGAACAAACAGGGTTTTAGAGGGGAGGGTGGTCGGGGGATGGGTTAGCCCGGTGATGGGTATTAAGGAGGACACGTATTGAATGGAGCACTGGGTGTTATACGCAAACAATGAATCATGGAACACTACATCAAAAACTAATGATGTACTTATGGTGACTAACATAATAAAATTAAATTAAATTTAAAAAAAGAAAGAAAAGTAAAAGACCGTAGGCGATGGAGAGCCACTGAAGGGTTTGGGACTTTGGGTGGGGGTGGGTGATGAAGGGAACCAGATTTTGAATGACTCACTTGGGAAGCTGTGGAGAGGTCTGAAAAAGAGGGTTGGTGGGAGGGATGCAAGCCTGGAAGCAAGATCTTGAAAAAGCAGATGATGGAAACTGAACCACGGTTGTGGAGGAAGGGGAGAAAAAGGGACAACTGATTAATTTGGAGGCCAGAGATGAGTGAGTCAGAGGACTTCCCTGATTCTGGCTAGGGTATCTGGGTGGCTGGTGGGGCCAGCAAACAGAAATAGAGGATACAGGAGGAGAAACAAGCTTGGGGGAAATGTGATGAGTTCATATTTGGATACACTGAGATTGAGTGCCTATGGGATATTCGGGAGGGGAGGTTCAGGAGGGTATGTTCAGCCGGAAGCTGGGAAGGCAGGCAGAAGCTCCGGGGGAGCAGCTAGGACTGCAGGTATGAATCTGTGAGTCATGAGAACTGACAGAACCGTTGAATCAATAGGAGGATGCAGTCACTCCAGCGAAAATATGCAGAAGAGGAAAACCAGAGGGTGGAAGACACATCGTAGGGGGCCCTGATAGGAAAGGGGCAGGCCAGAGAAAAGAAAGTCAGAGAGACAGAAGAGAAGAAACAAGGAAGACTGAGTGGGGAGACATCATGAAAGCCAAAGGCACACAGCTCTAAGAAATGAGCGGTGTCGTACACCAGAGAGAAGTCCAGCAAGACTAAGACTGAAAAGTGTTCATTCGACTCGACATTTAAGAAGCCACTGGTAAATCTGGGACTGGTGGGGGCAGGTCTTGGCACATATAATTGCCCCCATCCCACCTGCTTGCATGTGGAAGGAGCATGGGAGTTGAGTTCCTATCTATGAATCGATCTTGATCAATATAAAGGGAGCCTGATTTTAAATAAAATTGCATTTTAGAATGTAACCCAAACAAACAAACCAGTTGTAGGTTAAACATTAAAAAAACATTTAAACTGTTAGAAATCCTACCCAGTACGGAACAAACGTAACGTTAAAGGAGTGAGTCTCGGGGCGCCTGGGTGGCTCAGATGGTTAACCGTCTGCCTTCGGCTCAGGTCATGATCCCAGGGTCGTGGGATCGAGCCCCACGTCAGGCTCCTGACTCAGCAGGGAGTCTGCTTCTTCCTCTCCCCCTCTCCCTCTGCCTCTCCCACTGCTCATGCTGTCTCTCTCTATCTCTGTGTCTCAAATGAGTAAATAAAATCTTAAAAAAAAAAAAAAAAAGGAGTGAGTCTCTGAGCTGTCCTGATCCTGTACGATTCCGAGAAAACAGATTTCTTATGTATGCTTTCTGTAAATAAAAGCAACATGAAGGAACATTTTGGACATTTATAACCACATCAATCTTGACCTGTACATTAAAAAGCTTTTATTTGGGGGCGCCTGGGTGTCTTAGTCGTTAAGCATCTGCCTTTGGCTCAGGTCATGATCCCAGGGTCCTGTGATTGAGCCCCACATTGGGCTCCCTGCTCAGCGGGAAGCCTGCTTCTCCCTCCCCCACTCCCCCTGCTTGTGTTCCCTCTCTCGCTGTGTCTCTGTGAAATAAATAAAATCTTAAAAAAAAAAATTTGGAACTTGGTTGTGTACAATAGTGCCCTCTGATGTGGATGTCATGCATAAAAACTTATCTTTTATTAGCATGAAGGCAATATTCTCAAATTATTCCTGCTCTCACACATGGAGGGGTGGGGTTGTCTGATTTAGGTTTTAGCTTGTTTAGGTTTTATGGGATGCAACATGTGGCATTGGGGATATCAACGTACTTGGTTTGGCTCCTTCAAGATGGTTAAAAATTCATTTGCCCATGTGTGTTGTATAGCTGTACTTCTATCAAAAGGGTCACAGAGTGGGACCTACCCTTTATTTTTTTTAAATAAAGCTTATAGGGGCGCCTGAGTCATTAAGCGTCTGCCTTCGGCTCAGGTCATGGTCCCAGGGTCCTGGGATCAAGTCCCACTTGGGGCTCTCTGCTCCGAGGGGAGCCTGCTTCTCCCTCTCCTTCCCACTTGTGCTCTCTTGCTGTCTCTCTCTCAAATAAATAAATAAAATCTTTTTTTAAAAATTTTATTTATTTATTTGAGACAGAGAGAATGAGAGACAGAGAGCATGAGAGGGAGGAGGGTTAGAGGGAGAAGCAGACTCCCCGCCGAGCAGAGAGCCCGATGCGGAACTCGATCCCAGGACTCCAGGATCATGACCTGAGCCGAAGGCAGTCGCTTAACCGACTGAGCCACCCAGGCGACCCAATAAATAAAATCTTTTAAAAAGAGAGAGCGAGGGCGCCTGGGTGGCTCAGTCGGTTAAGCGTCTGCCTTCGGCTCAGGTCATGATCCTGGGGTCCTGGGATCGAGCCCCACATTGGGCTCCCTGCTCCGAGGGGAGCCTGCTTCTCTCTCTCCCGCTCCCCCTGCTTGTGTTCCCTCTCTCGCTGTGTCTCTGTCAAATAAATAAATAAAATCTTTTAAAAAAATAAAGCTTATAAAATTATACATAGAGAGAACCGAACAAATCATAAAGCACAACAAATTCCTCAAACTGAAGTACTTGTGTTGTCAAGCACACAGATCAACAAACAAAATTACTGACAGCCAGATGTACCCCTCCCCCACATCATGCCCTCTGCACCCTTTGGTCACTATAACCTCCAATGCCAGGGATAACCACTATCATACTTTTTCATAGCATAGATCCACTTTGCTTGTTTTTGAACTTTCTATAACCGGAATGTGTATCTATATATTTATATATATAATATATACGTATATATATAATTGGAATAATTGGTACGTATTCTTTTGTGTCTTATTCAGTATATTTGATGAGATTCATCATGTTGCTCTGCATACTTGTAGTTCATTCTCTTTGCTGTATTAAAATACTGTTATAAAACTCAACCATAATTTATCAATTCAATAGTTGATAAAAATTTGGGCTGTTGCCAGTTTGGGGTGATTACAGTTTGCTATGAATATTCTCATACATGTATTTTAGTGCATGCATTTGTTTCAAAATATTCACACAATGGTACATCCATCACAATTTCAGAATATTTTTCATGACTCCAAAAAGAAACATCCTTAGCGGTCACCCCCAGCCTCCCATCCTCTCAGCCCTAGTCAACCACTAATCTGTCGCCATAGATTTGCCTTTGACATTTTACATAAATGAAATGCACAATATGTGGCTTTTTGTCTGGCTTCTTTTACCTACAATAATGTTTTGAAGATTCATCTGATTTTGATTCAGCAAAGAAACCATCATGGCTCAAACTGTACACATGGGACGGGACATAGGTTGCAGACTTGTTCCTATTTATTCACTTCCCTTAAAAAAAAAAACATTGCTAACTGCTCACTTACCTGACGATACATTTATAGTTAACTTTTACAGTTAACGTATTTTCATGGATATACTAGGAAGGCTCACTACTCTGAATCAATTTGTGAGAGCAACTGAGGTTTATCTTTGTTGAAGATAAAGTAATAAACCCCTCCAGCATTTCCCAGGTCAAAATTATTTTGGTCATGCTTTATGATAAACTCGGGAGTTCTGAGTTCATTTGTTGGAACAGATTCAAATAATTTCCCGAGATGGGACAAAAGGTACCCATACAGCTGACCTCTATGTAGAGGCGCAGGGCCTTCCCTTCAGTTGAAAACGCAGAGACACAGGGGAGATGTGAAAACCCACGTGCAGGGAGAGGCAGACTGTGGAGTTACGTATCTACAAGCCAAAGAACTCCAAGGAGAGACACAGATTGCCCCTTGGAACTTCCAGAGAAAACCAACCCTGCACTGGATTTTAGACTTCTGGCCTTCAGAATAGTGAGAGAATTTGTTCTAAGCCACCAAATTGTGGTAATTTGTTTCAGGAGCCCTAGGAAACGGACACACTAGCTACCTAACTCCTGACTCCAAACCGGCCTGGCGTAAACTGGTGCTCTATAGAAGCTTGTGGAGCATAGCCTCGGGGGCTGTGAACGCGCTTTAGGAAAGACCACAATCTCTCATTTCGGAGGGAAAAGAAATTGAACTTTTTCCTTTTTTTTTTTTTTTTTTAAAGTAAGCTCTATGCCTAACGCGGGGCTTGAACTCACTACCTACCCTGAGATCAAGACTCACATGCTCTACCCACTGAGCCAGGCAGGTATCCTATCACTTTTTCCTTTCTGACTTGTTTCCCCAACTAAAGTCTAGTAGCTTGGATTAGAAAGATAGTCCAAATTTCTTTTAGAAATTCTGGAATTAAGAGTAAATGCAGTCTATTTTCCTCCTTACTGATATCAAAACCAGGGAAGTCTAGGAGCCTGAATCGCCAGATAGCATTCATTTTTTTCTTGGGAACGTTGGCCTTATTTTGGTACAAGGGTCAAGGTTATTTTCCTCTGATTTAGCTTAAGCCCAGTATTAACATGTCCAAAAGCAGAAGGGGAGAAAAAGAACCAACTAGAACACGTGGATACCATATGCCTGCTCCATCAACAGAAATGTCAATTTTCACTAGGATTAAGTTTACATACTCAGAAGCATATCTTACCTTGTTTGTAGAACCCTTCTTTATTACAAGTGGTAACTACCAGTAAGGTTGGATAATATAAAAATTCTTATTCAAATGAAAGGACTGAGGTAATGGGAAGAGAGAGGCCATCATATTGCAGATCTCTCAGTTTACTATTATGGAGAGGCTGTGGGGAAGGGACTCCTTGAAAAGGTTAAAAAAGCAGCTTGTGAACACCTTTACTGGACACATTGATGGGTACTGGCAGACGCCAGGTGTTGGCTACAGGTGTTATTAACCAGCCACTATACTGTTTCCATGTGTAGACCAAGAATGAGATATTTGAAGGGAAAGTGGGTTCCTTTTTACTTAACAATTCACTTCCCTTCATTTCCTCTATAGTGGGAAACATCCATACTGATTCTACGGCACATTTTCGGACTTCAGACTGTAAGGTGACCTTCAATTTCCCTGGGTGTCACTATGTTTATTTTTCTTTCTTCAGTTTTTCTTATTCCTGTATTTCCCGTTTGCCATTTTGGGAGGCAGAGAGAGCCACATGAAAGACGTTAAGAGCATATTCATTGTAGGGCAACCTCAATAGGAATCTACCCCATCATCTCAATGTGGGCTATAAGTTTCCTCCTCCCAATCCTTCCGAATGCCCAATTCTGATTGGCAAATGATCTTTCAAATTGCCATGAATCCTGAAAGTGCTCAGTGAATATCTGATTAGGGAATGTACTGAGAAGAAACTTTGTTCTTGAATGTTATCGAGGCCAGCTATACATGATGTTCACAACTAAGTCTGCTTATGCACTGATTATTTATGTACTGAATATAGCAGAAGTTACATTCAACTATACAAAGAGTAAAACACTGCTAACCACACTATAGTTTATTAAGGCATGCAATGGTAGAACGTTAAGTCTTGAGGGTATCAGGAGTAATGTTTCATTCTTTGGAAACCAGATAACCTAGCATTATCCCAGTCTAGACCCATCCCGTCCAACATAATGGCCACCATCCACAGGTAACTACTTGAGCATTTGAGATGTGGGTAGTTCAAATTGAGATGTACTATAAATTTGCACACTGGATTTCAAAGACTTGGTATGAGAAAACGTAAAACATCTCATTAATTTTTATACGAATCACATGCTGAAATATTTTGGGTAGGTTAGGTAGAATATATTAAAAATATTTCCACTGTTTCGGGGCACCTGGGTAGCCCAGTCGTAAAGCGTCTGCCTTCGGCTCAGGTCATGATCCCAGGGTCCTGGGATCAAGCCCCGCATCGGGCTCCCTGCTCTACGGGAAGCCTGCTTCTCCCTCTCCCACTCCCCCTGCTTGTGTTCCCTCTCTCGCTGTGTCTGTCAAATAAATAAAATCTTAAAAAAAAAAAAAAAATTTCCACTGTTTCGTTTTACTTTTTAATGTGGCTACTAAAAAATCTTTAATTACAACTGTGGCTCATTTCACTTCTGACAGCAGTCTATATTAGTTCAGTAATCTGAAACATACAAGAGACCTGAAACACTTGTAGCAATGTGATCACAAACATTCACAAGAATTTTTTCCTTTGGTACAAATCAGGTTTTGAGATCAATTAAGAAATAAAAGTAGCAGGGTGCCTGGGTGGCTCAGATGGTTAAGCCTCTGCCTTCAGCTCAGGTCATGATTCCAGTGTCCTGGAATCAAGCCCCACATCGGGCTCCTGGCTCAGCGGGGAGCCTGTTTCTCCCTCTCCCTCTGCCTCTCCCCCTGCTCATGCTCTGTGGATATGTCTCAAATGAACAAAATCTTTAAAAAAAAAAAAAACAACAACAGTAGCCAGTGAGCTTTAACTGGCACATTCGACACACCCAAGGTTTAGTAGATGACTTAAGAATTTAACAAGGAAAAGATTTGTAAAAGGGGGAAATAAATGGGCAAAGATGAAGTCCTGGTTAGAGTCTACACTGCACATCGTATCTAAGGGCCTCTGTTGCTCACAGAAAATCTGCTGAATCCAGAGGCTTTCTAGGACAGCTGTTTTCCAGCTAGTGACTCAGAACCCAGGGCTGCCATCACCAAGGCAGAGGAAAAGAGAGCTGGCTTGTAAGTGCTGCCACAGGGCCTGTGCTATAGGCCTTTGGTCTTTGGATTAGGGCAAAAATTACTGAGATATTTTATGTTTCCTCATACCAGGTCTTTGAAACCCAGTGTCTAAATGTACAGTACATCTCAGTTTGGACTGTCCACATTTCAAGTGCTTAAATAGCTGCACGGGCCTCCCTGCCTTACTGCAGGTAGGGAGTCATGAGAGCGTACAGCCGTTCAGACAGACAAGTTGTGGGTTTCTGGAGGCATTCAAAGTCCAACAAAAGCATTCTTTCCAATATGCTGGAAAAATGAGAGCAACAATCAGGACTTGGTCACTTTACTGAATGTTTCTAACAGTTAGGTACTGGAGCCAGTCAGAGGGCGTCCTCCTCACAGGCCCTGAAAGAGGGAGGACGAGTGCAATCTCTTCTTCAGCCTCCACTTTGTTTCTAACTTTCCTTCTCAAGTACCACAGTCAGCAGATACATAGAAGTAGATGACTTTTATTCCTGTTTGGTCAAAGGAAAGGGATTATACAAATGTGTATGGAAAATGACAAACAGAGGCTCCTCCTATCATGTTGACAGTAAGTTGGACGTAAGCTGTAGCTAATGGGGACAAATTTGCCCAGTTATCTATTGTCATCTTTTTTCCTGCATCTTATGGTTAACATATATAGAAAGGAATCTAGTTACCTACTATGTGGCCCTACTGTTCAATAAGCTTATGCCACATGTGTAGGCTACATTCAGCTATCTTCTTGGCTTTTTAATGGATATAATTCTGTTCCGTAAGTTATGCTAGTTGTTTTCGTGCTTCTAAGATGTTCACACAAATGTGGAAAAAATCTGAATTATAGTCTAAAAATTAAATCTAGCCGCAGGTGGGGCGCCTGGGTGGCTCAGTCATTAAGCATCTGCCTTCGGCTCAGGTCATGATCCCAGGACTCTGGGATGGAGCCCCGCGTCAGGCTCCCTGCTCCGCAGGAAGCCTGCTTCTCCCTCTCCCACTCCCCCTGCTTGTGTTCCCTCTCTCACTGTCTCTCTGTCAAATAAATAAATAAAATCTTTAAAATAAATAAATAAACAGGGGCGCCTGAGTGGCTCAGTTGGTTAAGCAACTGCCTCCGGCTCAGGTCATGATCCTGGAGTCCCGGGATCGAGTCCCGCATCGGGCTCCCTGCTCGGCAGGGAGTCTGCTTCTCCCTCTGACCCTCCCCCCTCTCATGTGCTTGCTCTCTCTCATTCTCTCTCTCTCAAATAAATAAATAAAATCTTTAAATAAATAAATAAATAAATAAATAAACAAATAAATCTAGCCGCAGGTAGCTCAACAGCTCCATCTTCCTGCCAGTATCTCCCTACAACCCTCCCTTCAAGTACATACAACCCTACCCCTTCCCTAACACAGTAACACGAAACACAACAAAATGTTTTAAGTGTACATCATACATTTATTACCAACAACCCTCTCAACTCCAAAATTGGGCACAGGGATTAAAAATAAAAATTCATTGCACTACTTAGTAAAGCATTACTAGTAACTTTCATAAAAAATGTACAAACTTTGTTAAAAATTTATCAAGCCTTCAAATGATTTGGTTACAGATATTTATAATACGTACATTTAAAACTATATGTTAACTGATACAATGGAATATGATTTGAGGAAATGACTCAGCAAATGATTCCAAAAAACACCCCTGTAAGCTTTCATAATCTGAAACAAACAGCAAAATGAGGTAACCAAATGTACCAACAGGGGGGGAAATAGCTTTCTAATGAAGGCCTAAAGATATCTGTGAAAAATATTCTCTTTGAGTTGGTAGATCTCATTCAAAATACTGTAAGAGGCCCAGATTTAAGAATCTTAATAAATCACATTTCAGAGAGTGTATAAAATCTAAATATGCTTTCACATTTTCCAGATTTTGCTCAAAAAAATTCAGGACAGAAAATCCTAATGAGATCTTGATACCTGGAGGCCTTGACTTGTTTTTTGTTGTTGTTCTATTGGGGGGGGGGGGAGCACGCTAAAATAATTCAAAAATGATAATTCATGCAAAACAACACAAAATGAAACCCCACAGCAGAGTTAAGATGGTAAAGCCAATATTGTTTAGGAGAAAAGAGGAAGAAGGCAACAAACCAACATCTGCCTGCTATCTGGTGCATCGCTCAAGGTGACAACAGGTGGGCATGAATCAACTATTCTTTCTTTTGCTAGCCATGAAGTTGCTCACAGTGGCTAGTCTGAGCTGGTTCAGAACACATGCAATGTATGCTCCTAATACACACTAACCACTTAATAAGCAAATCTGTACACATCTCTAAGGGCCCCATGCAAAGAAAGACATTCCCAAAGAGAGATCAGTCACAAGAGTGCAACATTACTTCAGGATTTTACCAAAATAGACCCTGCTGCCTCCTAAATTGCCAACTGCCTCTCGAAAATTTGGTGGAAAAGGGATATTATGACAAGAATTCATCGTAAGAGGGAGGGAAGAAAGAGCTATTTTTTCCTAGTCATTAGTACAATGTGCCTTGTTAATTAGGTATCTATATAAATTAGAAAAAGTGCTTTACTTGCATGCTTCAATAAAATGAATACTGAGTGTAGTAGTGTTATGTTAGATCTGTACAGATATAAATTTTTTGCAGCTATATAAAAGAGTCTATGTATAAGATGGGCTTCTGCCATTTTAAACATGATTTTTTATAATTAAAAAAAATAAAGATCAAACTATACGTGATTCATAATGTAGCTGATTATTATGCCTATGCCAATAATTTTGGTCTTCAACACGCTTTTTATTCATCAGAACAGGTGGGGAACGTCCTAATGATTGAAAAGTAACATGTGCACCTTAGCACTGTTGAGATGTATTTCTGATGCACTGACAAATACAGGGGCAAACAGAAAGTGTGCAAAATCCTATTTGTCTGACTAGAAAGAGGCAACAGTGTCTGGAAAAGGGCAAAATTGTGCTTCTGTGAGAATTGACTTTACTGAACTCTAAGCTGGGATGAGCTTATAGACTTCAAGGGAAGGCAAGTAGCATGGCAGTAACAAGTAGTTAACACTGAGTAGAAAACTGACACAGAGCCAACTGAAAGCTGAGTGAGGCTGGCAGCAAGTCATCACAGTCCTGACTGGGATTATGCAGCTTGCGCTACTGCAAACAAAGCAATGACCTCAACTGCAGGAAGAGACAGACAATGTTGAAGACAATAAAAGAACGAGGGAGGAATCAAAACATTGCTGGAAAAATGACTTTAAACAATCTAAATGATGCTCAATGGACCTATAAAAAACCCCCACAGAGCTATGTATTATTTCAGATCAACTAAATGAAGGTCAATTCCTGTTTTACAGCATTATTTTTTATACAAAAATCAAATCTTCATTTATACTGCAAGTATTCTGGACCTGTTATATTAAATTTTTCTCATTCAAACAAAAATTTTTTTAAAAAGCAATAAAACATCGAAGCACATCAGGTCTAAGAATTCGAGCTGTCACAGCACTTGATCCATCCTGGAAATGAGGGTTTCCATGAGAAGCACATTTACTGAGGGAAGAACTAGACAACTTTCAGAATTGGAGGTTGGCAGGTGAATCGATACAAACAGAAATACAGTTTCTTAAAACAATTTAGTTGCCTATGAGAGCTTAACAAAGAACGTATCAGAAGTCAAGCTGAATTAGCTAACAGATTTTGTTCTGGTGGAAGTAAAGGAGGTGAGACTTCATGGGACCAGCGATATTCTTAGAAATATATTACTCAAATATATTCAGAATAGACTACAATCCTAAACATTAAAAAAAAAAAAAATCACAGGTACTTCCTCTAAGAAGCTTACTGGAAATGTAAAGGAAAAAACAAGAAAGTATCAACATTCAAATCACTGATTGAAATGCTAATATTGCTAACTGATGATGTATGATATTGCACCTTCTTTTTGGAAACAGCAAGTTGGAGATTAAAAAAAAAAAATTTTTTTTTTCCCACAACAGAATCAAAAAATCCGGTTCATGGAGTGAGAAATCTGTTACACTTTTTTTCTTAAGTGACCCACTTGGGACCACCAACGAAGAGAAGGTGACAGCTGCCTGAAGCAAAGGAAGAAGGCTTTTCTCATTCCATTCACTGGGAGGGAAGGGATGGAGTATTCAATGCTTATCATTGATGCACCCTTAGCAATCAGTGTGCAACAGCAAACACAAGGGAAAAAACCAGTGTACAGTACTAGTGCTGTTTAAATAACACACCAGATTATACATTGCAGCATAATTAAAACTACACACACATTCTTGGTACATGCTGGTATATAGGATCTCATACACACATTAGCTACCATGCCCTCACACAAGTAGTTGCGCACACTCTCTCCCACACACAGATACATTTATCACCAACAGTCATACGCTGCATTCATTTCCACTCACAGTTTCTGAAGGCTCTATATAAGGTAGATTGCTATATCATCTGGAGCTACCACTTTTTATAAAAGCACATGCTAAAAGATCACGTCCACTGTAATCTTGCAGCAACACTCGGAATGATCACACAAAAACCAGGGAATGTTAGTGCACACACAAAATTAAGCTAAAGAAAAAGTCTTTGGAGTTCCAATCACACGGTTAGTATAACAATCCCATAATTGTGAAGACTAATTGTAAGCTTTTATAGTTGATTAAGTCACACAGTGCAAAGAAAGGTCCATTGACCCTTTTGGTAAAGGGAGGGCTGGAAGCCACACAGATTAAGTTCAATGGATAGTTCGTATATACATGTGATGAGGAACACCCAAACTAAATTTGTGCTCTTAGGTTAGTCATTCTGAATCCCGATGCACTTCTGAAGCATCAGCTCGGCAGATTGGGCAAGTACGATTTGCCTAAAACACAAAAGAGAAAACTTGTCTGAACTGTGATTTACACAATGTAACATGTGAAAAGCAATGAGCTATTTTTACTTCTCATATAGTTTTTACATTCTTTATTCCTTTAAAGAAGTACAAAGCAATCATTTAATCTCTCTTTTTAAAAAATACACCACAAACTCAAAGACTTAGCTGCTGATGAATGATTTTTTTTTATAGGTCTGTTTCAACATATAGACAAGATTACCTATCACCAGTTTAGACAGATTTAATAACTAGCTTAAAATGACCTCTCAACAAATGGCACCATTTTCTGAGCTGCCAAAGCCAAAAAACCAAGTATCACCTGCTCTCTTACTTTCTGAACACTTTATTCATCAAATACTCCCATCCGTACATTATAATAGCTCTCAAATCAGTCCTCTTCTTTTCATCCAGTTGCCAGTATTCCTTCTCTGTCTAGCCCAGAACATCACCACTCCATCTCAGAAATCTCTCCTTTTCCATTCTCCAAACGGTGGTCAGTCATCTTGATAAAACACAATCTCAGTCACAGCCTTCTGCATCATTTCCAGGATCAAGTCCACACTCCCTCACACGCAATGTGACTTCACAATAAGCCAGTCACTGGCCGAATCTTTGAACATCTCTTCTCTTGCCACTCTTGCTAATCAGCCATATGCAATCTGCTGTTTTCTGATCAGTGTCTGTTCCTACACCGCAGGGCTGTGCATATATAATACTATCTTCTAAAAAGTTAAGACTCTCTGCCTTCAGGATTCGGCTTGAGCTAAACTGGGCACCCTTACTCTGTGCTCACACAGAGGACTGATTCTATTTTAACTCCTCTTTCTTCCTCACCAAATTGTGACCTTCCAACCCAGTGGTACTATTTCCTAATCAGACTACTCTTAAAAAAATAATAAAGTTGACTATTTTTAAATTATTTTACTGCATATTTTTATTCTATTATAAAATATAGAATTTGTGTCCTTTGGGTATTTCATATCTACAAAAGAGAAAATGATCAGAATTAAATAAAAGCCCTAGTGGTTCATTTCCCATGTAAATCTCTGACAAAGGAGGTCCAGTGAGGTCCCCTTCTAAACTCTCACAGGAAACTGGCCCAGCAAGTTCAGGTCTCATCCCTATATACCACTAGAAAGGACAGATAACCCATTTTCAAGTTTTGCACAATCACTCCCACAATGATGACTCTAGTTAATTTTTACTGGCCTTTTATCTTCATTTGCAGAAATCACTGAATATTTTGTCTCCTTACCCATCCTCCACCAAACAATGGACTTATTTTACATAAAACTATGGTCAATAACAAAGAAAATTCAGTGTTACTCTCTTCACTGATGCCATCACTTTACCTTAAGCCATTTGTCGACACACTTGGCATGGAACTCGTGGTTACAGGGTAAAACTCTAAGTAGCTGCCTTGACTCAAAATCACACATGCATACTACACACCTAAAAAAAGCAAAAAAGATCATTTAACCATAAATCCAAGTGGTTGTCTGCTTTATGACTAATGAAGCCTAGATAAAACCATTTACCATCTCACTTTTCAAACTGTCATTTAAAGTTTATGACAAAATAATCTATCAATATCCTGAAAAAAATCATGATATTAAGACATTTAGAGTGCTTTGCTTTACTGAGAGATCATCAAGAACACTGGTTAGGGGCGCCTGGGTGGCTCAGTTGTTAAGCATCTGCCTTCAGCTCAGGTCATGATCCCGGGGTCCTGGGATCGAGCCCCACATCGGGCTCCCTGCTCAGCGGGAAGCCTGCTTCTCCCTCTCCCACTCCGCCTGCTTGTGTTCCCTCTCTGTCTCTGTCAAATAAATAAAATCTTTAAAAAAAAAAAAAAAAAAAAAGAACACTGGTTAAACATCCAAGCTGTCTTAATACTGAAGACACTATTAATATTCAACAAAATGGTATTGAAACAATCAGACCTCTATATACAAAAGAATGAAGTTGGACCCCTATCTCACATGATATATGAAAATTAACTGAAAAGTGGAACAATGGCCTAAATTAAGAGTTAAAAACTATTAAGCTCCTAGAAGAAAACATAGGGGTAAATCTTCATGACCTTGGAATAAGCAATGGTTTAGCAGAAATGACACCAAAAGCACAAGAAACAAAAAAAGTAGATAAATTGAACATAAAAAAAAAAATTGTGCTTCAAAAGACACCAGCAAGAAAGTGCAAAGACAACTTACAAAATGGGAGGTGTTTTTGAAAATCGTATCTCATAAGGGAACCACTTGTATGTGTGACATATAAATAACCTCTACAACTCAATAATAAAAAGACAACCCAATTTAAAAATGGACAAAGGATATTAACAGACATTTCTCCAAAGAAGATACAGGTGGCCAATAAGTACAGTAAAATAGCTCAACATCATTAGCCATCTGGGAAATGGAGATAAAACCTTAATAAGATACAACCTCACTCCCACTAGGACAGCTAGAATCAAAAGAAATAATAAGCAGCACTGGAGAGGATGTAGAGAAACTTTACATATTGCTGGTGGGAATGTAAAATGGTGTATCCACTTTGGAAAAAACTGGAAGTTCTCAAAAGGTTAAACAAAGTTGGGGCACCTGGCTGGCTCAGTCAGAAGAGCATGTAATTCTTGACCTCAGGGTTGTAAGTTCGAGCCCCCATGCTGGATGTAGAGACTATTTAAATAAATGAATAAATAAAAACTTAAAAAAAAAAGGTTAAACAAAGCTACCATATGATCTATTAGACACCCAAGAGAAATGAAAACATATATACCCAGAAAAATTCTGTACACAAATGTTCACGATATTATTACTACTACTAGTCAAAACATGGAAACAACCTAAATGTCCACCAACTGAGGAAGGGATAAGCAATATTTGGTTATCCATACAACGGAATATTATTTGGCCATAAAAAGGAAGAAGTACTGATAGAAGCAACATGATGGACCTTGAATACATTATGCTAAGTTAAAGAAGCCATACATAAAAGAGCATATATTGTATGATTTCATTAATGTGAAATGTACAGGACAGGCAAATCTACAGAGATAAAAAAGTAAATTAGTGGGAGGCTATACTGGACTAGATAGGGTTGGGGGAAAATGGGAAATGGCTGCTAGTGGGCAAGGTATTTCTTTTTGGGGTGAAGAAATGGTATACATTTCAATTTGAAGATGGTTGCAAAACTCTCTGAATATACTAAAAACCACTGAATTGTACACTTTACATGTGAATTAGGTCTCAGTAAAGCTGTTACTGAAGATACCATAATAAGCAGAATATTTGGGTAAAAACCTCAACCTGTACATGTACGAGACTCTTCAATCTTACATAAAATATTCTAAAGTTTGAAATAGAAACCATAAAATTTCTAGGCAACCTAAAAATCCAGAACAGGACTGTCAAACAGAACTTTCTGAGATAGAAATGTTGTACATCTAACACAGCATCATTAGTGAGTGTAATAAAGAAACTTAACTTTTTATTTAATTTAAACAGCCCCACATAACTAGTGGCTATCTTACCAAACAGCACAGGCCTGGAGTATGCAATAGAGACTACTTATCTTTATCAAGTTACCCTTGACTCTCAAGCTTTACTTTATAAAGGCAGAAAAAGAAATTTCAGAGTGATGTAGGAAAGATATACTTACAAAGTCTGTTCTGACTGGTGGTTGTTAGGATTGAACCGATAAGAAGGAAGCTGTTCGATATCTGCTTTAGTCAGTCCTCGAGGCTTAGCCTCTCCCAGTCGCTCTGCCAGGTTTAACAGGGCCTAGAGAGGGAAAAAGGAGACAATTTTCATCTCTCTTTAAATTTTTTTTTTTTTAAAGATTTTATTTGACAGAGATACAGTGAGAGAGGGAACACAAGCAGGAGGAGTGTGAGAGGGAGAAACAGGTTTCCCAATGAGCAGGGAGACAGATGTGGGGCTCGATTCCAGGACCCTGGGACCATGACCTGAGCTAAGGCAGACACTTAACGACTGAGCCACCCAGGCGCCCCTAAATTTTTTTTTTTTAAGGATTTTATTCATTTGTGAGAGAGAGAGCGCGCACAGGCAGGGGGAGAAACAGGCCCCCCACTGAGCAAAGAGCTCGATGCGGGACTCGATCCCAGGACCATGGGATCATGACCTTAGCTGAAGGCAGATGCTCAACCGACTGAGCTACCCAGGTGTCCCTCTCTTTAAATTTTCTATTTCAATAATCAAAAAACCCCTAAAAGCAAACAAACAAAAGAAAAACTCAACCTTTATTATGGAAAATTTTAAATATATACAATACTAGAAAAACAGTATAATGAATTTCCACATGCCTATAACCCAGGCTCAACAATTCATGACTAATTTCATCGAGTACTATCCACTCCTAAAACCCCAGATTATTTTGAAACAAAGCTAAAACATTATATTTAATTGGTAAAATAGTTCTGTGTGTATCTTTAAAACAATCTGTCTACCTCAGCACGTCTGACATTTGGGGCTGGACAAAATTTTACTGTGGGAGGGCTGTCCTTATACACTGTAGGATGTTTAGCAGCATCCCTGGCCTCTAGCTGCTAGATGCCAATAACCCCCTACCCCCAGTTGTAACAGCCAACAATGTCTCTAGATGTTGCTAAATCGCCTCTGGGAAATAAAACTGTCCCCAAGTTGAGAACCACCCTTCTAAAAAATAAAAGACGTTTTAAAAGAATATAACCACAATAACATCATCACACCTAAAAAATTAACAATTCCTTAAATGTCAAATGCCTCTGATTGTTTCAATTATTTTCAAAAACTTTTTTTTTTAAGATTTATTTTTTTGTCAGAGAGTGAGAGAGAAACAGCAAGCGCACAAGTAGGGAAAGTACAGAGGGAGAGGGAAAAGCAGGCTCCCCACTGAGCAAGGAGCCCCATGCAGGACTCGATCCCAGAACCCTGGGATTATGACCTGAGCCAAAGGCAGATGCTTAACCGACTGAGCCACCCATGCATCTCTCAAAGGAGTTAATTATTTGGGTCTGGACTGAGAAGACTAGGCCAGAGTTTATCATTAATAAAGTCTAGGCTGGAGGGACGCCTAGGTGGTTCAGTCGGTTAAGCACCTGTCTTTGACTCAGGTCATGATCTCGGGGTCCTGGGATCGAGTCCCGCATGGGGCTCCTTGCTCAGTAGGGAGCCTGCTTCTCCCTCTGCCTGCCTCTCTCTCTCTGACAAATAAATAAAAATATTTTTAAAAAGTAGTTTGTTCAAATCAGGATCCAAATAAACCCATATATTACCACTGCTTGGTATGTCTCTAGTATCTTTTTTTACTCATATCTGTTAAACAAATCAGGTCAATGGCTTGCTTGTATAAATTCCCAGTCTGAAGTTTGCTGACCGAACCTACCTACCCTGAGACTTGTGTTTTCTTGTCCCTTGTACTTCCTATAAATTGGTAGCTTTGACTATTTCCATAAGGCTCATCATGTCTACCTGTTATGTTAGCAGCCACTAATGGAACACTACTTAGGTCCATTAGTCCATTAAAGATGGCAAAATGGTAATATTCTATCACTTTATTAGATGAAATATTACTATACTGAGCCACTGTCCCTTATCAAACTGTACTCAGTAGCATAATTTAAATAGAAAATGCAGGAAAAGACCAGTGAGTTACTTATTTTTTGAAGTTATCACTAAGAAATCATGGATTTTAAGACCGTTATGCTTCCATTATGCTGTTATTATGCTTATTGATTTTATGCCAGTACCTCCTTTCTCCCAGTTTTCAATGGCTCTAATTACTCATTTGCTTTATCCTACAATCTGGCAGCCCTTCATATGCTGCTTTCCCCTGGTTTTTTAGGCAGCTGCGGGGTTAAGAGAATGGCTAATAATGAAATGATGATGGACAATGACAGAAACAGAATCAATTTCCCAAAACCTCAATAATTAATGATATGATAGTTGTGTCTTAATATGATGACCCCACAATGTTGTTTTTGGTACAGCTTATTTGGAGAATTGGGTCATCTAAATAAATTGCTCCCCTTTACCATGCACACTTCTAAGTCCCTCTAAAATGGTAAATGGTAACTTGTTTAATTGATGCCAATTACAATTAGCAGATAAAATTTAGGATATAGCTGATGTAAATCTTTTATACCTCTATTATATATACTATAGGACACTGTGGTCATTAAAAACAACTTGTAACAATTATATTCAGTAAAGTATGTTCATTAAGTCCTTACTGGATGGAGACTATAATGATAATCAAGGCTTCAATGAATTTATATGATCTAGCAACAAGATAAACTAAAGTCAGGACATGATTAATATGCATAGTTTTATAAGAACTTTACACAAAAAGGAGGGAGGGAATCGTTGAGATCTGGGAATGGACTATAAATGTCTTTCACAGAGGTAGTATTTTTAGCTAGGTCTTAAAAGACGGTTATATTTCCAAATGTAGAGGAGGGGGAAAGTTCTTAGGCAGAAGGACAAGGGTAATAAAGGCACTTGGGAAAGAATGCAGAGGATAAAAAAAAAAAAAAAAGAACGCAGAGGATAGATTCAAAACCAGAAAAGCAAGAGTCTTGACTGGATTAAAGTATGGCTGCAAAAGATCAAACATACTTAACCCAAAGTACAGTTTAGAAAGGTATTCCAATGCCAAATAAAAAATATTTTTCTTTCTCTCCTTTTTTTAAAGATTTTATTATTTGTGTGAGAGAGAGAGAAAGAGAGAAAGAGCACGCACAAGCAGGGGTAATGGCAGGCAGAGAGAGAAGGAGGCCCACCACCGAGCAAGGAGCCCGATGTGGGACTCGATCCCAGACCTGAGCCGAAGGTAGCCACTTAACAGACTAAGCCACTCAGGCGTCCCAAAATATTTTTCCTATGTTGGGATGGTATCACTGTTTTTTCCATTGATGGGTAAATAATCTATTTAAGAAGAGCTGTCCTCTTCAGCAACATTACTTATGACTTAATTTTAGTACAGAATACCTAAAGAATAACCAACTCCTTTGCATGAAATTAAAGTCATGCAAGTGTAGAAACAAAACCAGGGAATTATTACAGCCCCTTTCTCACTCTAGAAATCTGGAACTGGAATCCAAAGGGCAGTGTGGTGTGATTATATAGGTAGAGGGAAAATGATGTAATACCATTTTGAAAACTATAGAGTATAGTATTTGGCCTGATCTCTTCCACATGTGTTAAAATAAAACCAAAGGTGCTTTAAGATTATGTGTGTTAAGCTTCTCTTCTCTGTCCCTAGGTTCTATTCACACTGTATAAATAGAGCCTGAGTAAGGCTGGGGTGAGAAAGGTAACTAGCAGTATAAAAAAAAGTCACAAAAAAAGTCATATCGTCACTCACATTCAACAATACAAAGTTACCTTCCAACCCCTGAACTGCACCTCCCATTCCTAACCTCAAATAATATATTATATAAATATATAAAATATAAGCTACTTGACTTGCTGTCTTCTTTCATTCTGCCTTCTTCATGAACTATTGCAATCTTTTTCGCAGAGTATCTTCTTTTGCAAGCCCCCTATGCACACCCGACACTACCACAAACCATTCAGCAATGAATACCTGATTCTAGTATTAAGTCTCTCAACTTAAACCATATTTAAGAATTTTAAGAATAAAAAAGAAAAAAGTCTCTCAAGATCTACTCTTTTATATTTACAGTTCCCATAGTTCAGAATCGCATGGTTCTATAATTTGCTCAACCTATTAAATAAGTTTTCCTTCCACTAACGTCTAACCATTCCCATCTATTCCTTCTTGCTACTAATAGAGTTTTGTAGAGTCTGATGCCATGAGAACCAAAACATTTAGCAGCTCTTTCCTCCCACAATAGTCAAAATTATGTCTCTAGCAGGGCACACATACTCAACAACAGCCAGTTGAGATTTTCAATCAAATCTCTATTTTCTCCCTTTCACTTAAAGCCACCAACTGTATATCATGCCTCAAGAATATCCAGCCTTCCCTATCTCAATCTCATGCATGAAGCAGCTTTTCCATCCTTTAGGAACCAGCTCAAACACAATCTTTTCAGAACACCCAAACACAATTCACTGTTTTCTCATTATAACTGTATGTAATTCTAATACAGCACCAAGCCTATCTTGTTATCATAGCTATATGGTACATGTAGAAATATCCTAAGGATTACTGACCACTTTTTTAATATATTTGTATTGTGAAACATACAAAGGATTTATCAAATGCATGTTTAATTAAGTGAATGAGTGAATGAGTAAAACAATACTTCTTACGCATATAACACTACCCAAACAAACTCATAGTTCACCGACTAACCTCATAATTTTCTACTTCTCCATCTTCCACGTCCAATTCAAAGCTGAAAGTTGGGCCCACTGCAGGTGGCACTGGGAGCATTGATCTGCAGTGAAAACAACCAACACTAGCATTGATACACTGGTACATTACTTCAAAGAACAGTTTGGGAAGAATAAGGTTAATGCTAAAAGAATAAAGAATGGTCAGTGTTAATCAGTGGCAACTCTTTAAAGAAAAGGACTTTACTATAGATAAAAACTGACATTAAAAAAATACAATTCACAATAGCATAAAAAAATGAAACATCAGGGATTTTTTTTTTTTTTAAGATTTTATTTATTTTATTTATTTGAGAGAGAGAGAGAGCACATGAGAGGGGGGGAGGGTCAGAGGGAGAAGCAGACTCCCTGCCGAGCAGGGAGCCCGATGCGGGACTCGATCCCAGGACTCCAGGATCATGACCTGAGCCAAAGGCAGTCGCCTAACCAACTGAGCCACCCAGGCGCCCCATCAGGGATTAATTTAACAAAACACATGCAAGACCTATATAATTAAAAACTAAAAATACTACCAGGAAAAATTTTTTAAAAATTAATAAATAGAGAAATATACTGTTAAGCAGACTAGAAGATATCAATTCTCTTCCAAAACTGATCTATAAATTTCATGCAACCCCTACTAAAATCCCAGCAAACTCTATTTTAGTAGAAACCAATCTGCTGATTTTAAACTTTACATGGATCATGTAAGACTTTAAATAATCTTAAGAACCAAGTTCTGATACCATCTGATTTTAAGACTTAGAATACAGCTAAAATTATCAAAATAGTGTGGTATAGGAACATGGCCCTCTGTATAAAGACATTTCCTAGTCTTCTTAGAAGGTAATTACAGATTTTTGAGACTGAATTCTGGCCAGTGGGAAGTAGGCAGGAGTAATACATGCAACTTCTATGAAAGTATCCTTGAGAGGAGGCAGGTAGGCAGAGAGATCCATTTTCATTTTTGCTAGTTTGAGTGTAGATATAACGGCTAGAACCCAAGGAGCCAACTTCAATCATGTAGAGAAAGCCATAAAATTTTGAACATGGTAGAACCATTCCTTAATTATGGGGCTAACAATCCCTGAACTGCCTACTTCTGAACTCATTAAATGAGAGAAATTCAAAACTATCATGTGTAACCCTTGGGCATTTGTTACAAACTTAATCCTAACAGTATTTCTAAGGCACAGAAATGACTTCTCTGTCCCTCTTTCCTTGGGAAAGCAGCAACATCAAAAGCTGGATATTCGGGGCACCTGGGTGGCTCAGGTCATGATCCCAGGGTTCTGGGATCAAGCCTCACGTCGGGCTCCCTGCTCGGCGGGGAGTCTGCTTCTCCCTCGCTCTTTGCCCCTCCCTGCTGCGTGCATGTGCGCACTCTCTCGCTCTCTCTCAAATAATAAAATATTAAAAAAAAAAAAAAAAGCTGGATATTCAAAGGTGGCTAGTGATCACAGCTGTAAGAGAGGCAAAAATTGTAAACTTTTCTACCTTTTGATTTATTTTTTAACCTTTTGACCTATTTTCTGGCTCACAAATTTCTTCCTCTCCCACTTCTCCCTTGTTCTTGGCTCTTCTCTTTATTTCACCCTTACATAGTTCCCCATCTCCACCCCTTAACATTAAATAAAAACAAATCTCTAACACACCCTAAATCATATGTCACATACAAGATATTCATAAAAGAAAGAGAATGTCAAGGGTATCAAAATTCAGAATTCACTAAAATGAGAAAAACAGAACTTACAATACATATGGTAGTAAGCTGGGATGATAAGGGGGAGGTGGTATTGGCTGCTGGGATCGATATCTACTACGTCCTGTGAGCCTCCGAGGCATAAATGGAGGATAAGGCTGTAGGAGAAAAATGTTAAAACAATTTTAAGATCATTCTACTTTTGTAACTGTTTATTCTGTCGAATGGTCTCTCTTCCTAAAAAACCTACAAAATTCCTATTTAAGTAACATTTGGTATTTATTAAAAGCATAAATACAACAACTAGTTTAAAAAATACACTTAGTTGTATTTTTTAGTGGTTGGGGCACCTGGGTGGCTCAGGCAGCTTGGCATCTGACTCTTGGATCTCGGCTGGGGTCATGATTTCAGGGATCAAGTTCCACATCAGGCTCCGAGCTTAGCGTGGAGTCTACTTGTCCCTCTCCCTCTGCTCGCACCGCCGCCGCCGCCACCCCCGCCCCCGGCTTTCTCTCTAGAAATAAATAAAATTTTTAAAAAAAGAAAATACACTTAGGTGTATTTTTATTTATTTATTTTAAAGATTTTATTTATTTATTTGACAGAGACAGACACAGAGAGAGAGGGAACACAAGCAAGGGGAGAGGGAGAGGGAAAAGCAGACTTCCTGCCGAGCAGGGAGCCCGATGTGGGGCTCGACCCCAGGACCCTGGGACCATGACCTGAGCCAAAGGCAGACACTTAACAACTGAGCCACCCAGGCACACTTAGGTGTATTTTTAAATACAATTTTCCAACCAAATGCTTTCAAGAATACATTTAAAATTCTAAATATGTAGAGTTACATAGAAACAACTCAAAACAAGTAAGTTATCAGAGCAAGTAATAGATTAATAACCATGAATGAAAACTTACTACTCCGAAGGACACCTCCTGATGCAAAGGATCATGGGTTAAGAACTGCAAAGGAGCTGATGGAGGTAATGTTGGGGGATGGGCTGATGGAGGGTAAGTAAAACCTCCTACTGGAAGATGCTCTCCTAAGAGTTCCACTTCGTTTTCTATCCTTTGCAGAGGCTGAGGGAGGAAAAAAGCAAACTAATATATTAATATACTACCAGTGTTTAGACTATGTTTTAGAATAAAAATTAACCCCCCCTCCAAAAACACCTTTAAGGTCATGTATTTCTTGATGTTTACACCAATCTAAATTTATACATGTGAACATACAGACTATAGTAAAATCTTCCTATATCTTTAATTGGATTTCAGTAAGAAAATCTCTGAAACAGGTCATTAAAACATTTCCGCTATCCATTCAAAGATAACATTTTACTATTTGAAATTTCTCTTAAAAAGGAGACTGAAAGTATATGAAGTTAAAATTGCTTTTTAGTCATGATACACTGACCTCATAAAATTTTTTCAGACATTTAATTTTTAGTATATGAAATTGAGCAGGTGTATATTTATAAATCAGAACCAGGGCTAAATGGGATAAGATAGAGCAGGCATGATGCTATATTAGAAAGCTTATGAGCTTCGGCATTAGACAGATTTGCTGTTGTCACTAATCAGCCACGTGACTTTTATATAAATAACTTAATATGAACCTCAGTATTATCTAGAGGACTCACAGGTTCATTGCCTACTTCAAAAGCATACTATGAACACTGAGACAATGTACAAAAGCAAAGCACACAGCATGTTTCTTCTTGACAATAGTTTTACTGAGATATAATTCACATACTATAAAAAAATCACCCTGCAAAAGGATACAATTCAGTAGATTTTAGTAGTTCACACAGGACCTGTGTGAACATCACCACTATTTAATTCCAGAGCCCCCCTCCTCCAACCCGTGCCCATTAGCAGTCCACTACCCCATTTTTCCAGTCCTGCCCAAGCCCTGGACAATCGCCAATCTACCTTCCATTTCTACAAATTTGCCTATTTAGGACATTTCATAAGTATGTGTCATTTGTATCTGGCTTCTATCACTTAGCATAATGTTTTCAAAGCTCATCCATCTTGTAGTTTATGTATCAGTATTTCATTCCTTTTTATAGTTGAAAAATGATTCACTGCATCAGTTGATGGACATCTGAACTCTTTCCGCTTTTTGCTGTTAGGAATAATGCTGCTATGAACATTTATGTACATATTTTTGGGTATCCGTTTCTCTTAGGAACATGTATTCTTCAAAGTTAGTCTGACTTCCTCCTGAAGTTAGACAATATCAACACACTGTTCACTATTCAAACAAAATTTCACTTTAGTTTGGGAGCTTATATATGCTTGAGAGAAATCCCAACTGCTGACACTATGACAACACAAGTGAACCTAAGTTCTGATTTGGCTATGTGACTGGACCTTTTAAAGGATTCCAAACTCAAACATAAGTGATAGCAAAATTTTGTTTTAACCTTGAATTCTCAGGTACTGGAAGCTAAGGAACATCCTGGCATCAATCCTGCCCTGATTCTAATAGAAGATTTTCTTGTAGAAGTAGTTATAACTTTTTGGATTAGCCAAACTTCTGTCCTAATTGGCTTCTATAGTTGTCAGAAGAGTATCCGTGTTAAGTTCATCTCTACCTGAAACCCAGCATGGTGTATAAATCCTTAGTAAAGGATGGTTTGGTTCTGCTAGAATACATGGTCAAGTTCCTTTCACAGGATGGAAATCTTCTCCCTTAACCATTCCATACGTTCTCTTACCTGTTCTTCCTGAATGACAGTTCAGCTGTTTAACTTGGCCTGTCCAAAAAACATCTGGGCCTCCTTCCTGTGCCCTCCCTTCCACTTCTACAGTGTTTATACCTCCTCTAACCCCAATATGACTCTCAGCTAAATTCCAGTCCCAAGACAGAATTAACTATGTTAATAGATGATCTCATCTTTTCATCAGAATATAGTAGAAAAACAGGACTTCAAAAAAACCCAGAAAACAAAGAAAAAAACAACTGAGGCTCAGAAATTTACTTTACTTGCCTAAATGAATGTAATTATTATAGCAAGTATAAACAATTTTATAATACTTTCATTTTCCATGATTTCAGAAATACATAAAAGGAAAAAACAGAACTGAATTTTTCTTCAGACTTACTTCCTGAAAGATTGCAGATATGAAGGAACAAATTTAAATTATACAAAAGAACTAGAAAAATTTAAGCAACCAAGATAATTTTAGGTAAAGATGTTTATATTAATTTGTATGTCTGTGAATTCCCTAATTCTTTTAAGAACCAGAAGAATGCCTAAATTATAGTTTTTAAATGGTAACAAATTACATGTACTAAATTAATCTGTCTCTTAGGTCTACACATTCTCTGAAAATTAAAGACATAAGAGTAGATACCTACCGATCGTGATTGCTGTGTTTGGAAAGGGACAAACTGGCCTGGTGGTGGCAAATGAGGAGGATGATGGGGAGAAAGGTGAGGAGGATGTAAAAGAAATGGGTCACTAGAAATAAGGGGTGGGAACGCAGCATATGGTACTGGTAAGTGCTGAACTGAACATGCTTGAAGCATCTGTAAAAGAAATCGTTATTTGTTGTTTAATGTTTCAATATATAACTAGTAATAATAATTTTTAAAAAAATCTATCACTGAGATTGAAATGTCATTGCCATATCCCGCTCAAAATCATACCAAAGTGTCTTAATGACCTACATTAACAATGAAATAGTAGTGTATTTTTGCATCTATCAGTAAAATACTGGTAACTAGTAATTATTCTGCATTTTATATAGTTCTGACACATCAGTCAAAACACCTAACTTCCTCTTCAGCTTTTTGACACCTATGAAATGGGGTGAAAAGTGCTGCATAGAAGAGGAAGCTCCTTCTACTTGACTGAAGAAGCGGATATTACTGCTTTCCCTTCCAAGAACCTCTCCTTTTCAATCTTACAAAAATTTTATAGATTTTGATATTTATTAAGAGCCCAACTCACTAAGTGCCTTTTATGTTTTGTCTCTCAATATTTTAGTCTGCTAATTCAGCACACTGATTCCATAATCCATTATTGAGAAACCAAGGTTGGGATAAATGAATACATTAAACTACTGTTGGTATTTGTGTGTTCCTTTTAATCTCACATTCAAATAAGGATATTAGGATTATATTTAGTTTCAGCAAAGTGCTTTACTTTGAAGACCTTAGACAAGTCATTTAAATTCTCTGGATTTCAGCGACCTCATTTGTGAAATAAGGAGGTTGGACTGGGGGTTGGTGGATTAAAGGATAAAACGTAAGCTTAAGAGTCAGAAAGAAGTGGGTGTGAATCACTGCTCTCTCATACTAATTATCTCTGTGACATTAAGCAAGTCATTTTCAATTTCATCATCTAGAAAATGGGGATACCACTTTCACCACAGGCTTCCTACAGTAAGAAATAAGTAAGACCAAGCACTCAAAGTGCCTGCTAAAATCCAGTAAGTGCTTAGACTATTATTGTTGATCACTAAAGCCTGTGAGACTAACTTACTAACTAGTTCAATATCCTATGTTAGTACCTTAAACCCAGCCTTTATCAAGGTTTAATTATAAACAGTGTTGATACATGCTTTGTCTTCAGGATATTCAAATATGTATAATTTAATTTGAAAATATACCAAGTTTTAAAGTTAATTTTATTAAACTCTTACAAGTATGCTTTGAGATTGCTGTTGCAATAAAATGGCCTTTTTTCACTTGAAAATGAAAAGTGTTTTTACAAAGAGCACTCTTCAATTCTGTTTGCTTACAGAACACACTCAGCCCTTCTAAGGGGACTGCAGACTTACTGGAGGAGGCACACTACAGACAGGGAGGTGCTGTCCACTGAAAACCACAGAGCATCCTGGGACCTGTTGTGTACTGCAAGCAGGGATGTGCTGGCCTGTGCAGAGTGGGATCCCATGTGGTGCCACTGTTGTTACTGTGTAAGAAACAGGGACAGTGCCCTGATGGAGCTATTAGGAAAGAAAAACAGAACCTTAGAACTTCAGCTGTTTGAATAAAAAATCAACTATCAGAAATTAAAATCTGGGCCATTATTGATTCCCCGCTCATCTGCACAGAGTTTCACAATGTACTTCTCCAATAGTTTCAACCAGAATATTCTTTGTCATTGTATAGGACATCTGTTTCAAGAAAAGTGTATGAAACCCACAGAACTGAGACTCAACTTGACCCTCAAAAAGACTTGAAAAGTCCAGAATAATAAACTGCTGTATTAACTCTTCTAGTCTGCTTTATAGAGAAAACTTTTCTGAAGAAACTTGGAAACATGAAAGCTGTATCTTCTAATACCTAGCCACATCCAACAGGAAATTTTTTTTTTAATTTAAATCCAACCAGTAAAACAATGTAAAGTAGAATAAAGAAAGTTAAATAATTTCCTTCTCTCTTGGCCAGTCTGATTCCTATCCTACCTGAGGCAAACAATGTTAATAACATATGATTCTTCAACATCTTTCTCCATGAGCATATGAATATATACAGATTACCCACAAATTGTCATGTTTTTTTTTTTTCCCTTAACATAAGTGATACTACCTTGCAAATTACTTTCTTCAATTAGTATTGTAGATATCTCTTCAAGGGTGTTAAAGTCAATTCATTCTTTTTGATACTAGCCAAATATTTCAAGTACACTCAACATAGTCCTATCGCTAATATACTAATGGGATATTCAAATTGTTTTCACTCCTTCACTAATGCAAACACAACTGTAAAAAAAATATCATTGAATATATATCCTTACATACTAGTAGTTTCATTTATTTAAGAGGGATTCAGGGTAGAAGGGTGAATTTTACATTTTCGCAAAAGGCTGAGTAAGCCACAATCCTAACAGTAACAATAGGGCCCATTTCCCAGCACCTCCAATCAAAGTAGATGTACTTGTAAAATTTATGCTCCTAATGAATGAAAAAAAATATGCTCCTGAATTTTCTAATACTTTTATTTTTTATATTTAATTTATACTCCAACTAAAATCTATTTTTGCTTAGAGTGTGAAGTAGTGTTCTAATTTTTTCTTGCAATACTTGTTCCATTAAGACATCCTTTTCCCCTCTAAACGGAAATAGCACCTTTTCCCACTCAATAACTTCCTACTTATACTTTGTGCCAAATTCGTGCTGTTTTAGTTATCTTTTTTTAAGATTTTATTTATTTATTTGAGAGAGAGAGACACAGCAAGAGAGAGAACACAAGCCGGGGGGGGGGAGAGGGAGAAGCAGGCTTCCTGCTGAGCAGGAGGCTCGATCCGGGGACCCTGGGATCATGACCTGAGCCGAAGGCAGACGCTTAATGACTCAGCCACCTGGGCTCCTCACTGCTTTAGTTATCTTACTAGAAATTAGGATATAGGAAGACAAATTCTTCTTATTGCCATACTTTTTCATTTTATTTCTTGGCCATTTTCACATGCTTATTCTTACGTAAATAAACTCAAATTTTATCCCCTTTCAAAACCCACTGGTGTCTTGATTTTTATTAATCTAACTATATTAAAGGTTACGTTACTTTACAAAGGACACGTAATTTTATATTAAGGTTTTTCATTGGAATATTATGCCACATGTTCAATACTAGAGTACTGTCCTTCAAGAAATTACTTTTCTTCATAAAGATCTTGTATTACTCTTATATAATTTATTCCTCAAAGTTCTTTAGTAAGTTTGTAGGTTCTATTATATTGTCAATAGGTTATTTTTCTCCATATCAAATTGGTTAGTGCTAGTTTTATTTACGTATCTTGAATCTAACAATCTTACCCAACTTCATTCTATATTTTTAAAACATTTTTCCTATGTACGTGTACAACTCTATCTGCTAAGATTCAACACATTTACTTTGTCTTTTTGCTTTAGTGATAAAGAACCTTCAAAAATGATGTTCACAGGCACTCATAATCTGATTTTCATGGAAATGTTTACTGAATTTCTTTTTCTGTTCCCGTTCAGTCTTTTCCCTGAAATAATACTGCTAATACTTTTTTCCAGGGAGTGGCTTGCTTTTTTCACTTTTAAAATACTCTCTCTGGATGAGCAGAAATTTTTTATTTTAATGAAATCTACTATGCTGGTGTTCCAATAAGTGGCTATTTATATATCCTGTTTAAGAAATCTTTGCCAACCTTATGAAAACAGTATCTTTTACCTTTCACATTTAGATCTAGAACCCAACTTTATTTTGTGTATGATATCAAGTAGGAGTCAGGGTTCCAGCTTATGTGCATGGATATCCAACTGTCACCATACCATTACTAAAAGACCTTCCTTTCCCTCCTTGAATTCCTTAAAGCACCTTTGCGAAAAATTAAGTGACAAACATATGTTTAAGTCTATTTCTGACAATGAACACAATTCTTTAAGTTTAATTTATCAACAGTTCTCTGTATGGTTAGTGCTTTTCCCATGTCTTACTTAAGAAAGCCTTCCCTAGTCTAAGGTCATGAAGCTATTGCTACGTTACTTTCTTAAAAGCTTATAGTTTTGCCATTAACATTTACATCTTTAATATATCTGGAACTGATTTTTGTGAATGGTATGAGATAAAGGATCCAGTTTCATGTTTCCAATTGTCCCAGCATCATTTATTAAAAATTCTGTCTTCTTCCAACTCATTTGAAGCCATTTATCATTAAAGTATTCATAAATATGTGGGTTTATCTCTGGGCTTTATGTTCTATTTCATTAGCCCATTTAATTATTCTGGCATTAGAATCACCTGCATTAGAACAGGTTGCTGGGTCCCACACCCAGAGTTTCTGATTCAGTAAGTCTAGTGTATAGTCTGAGAACCTGCATTTCTAACAAATGTATAGGTGATGCTGCTGCTGCTGGCCAGATGATCTAGGACATACTCTGAGAACCACTTGGTCTTACTGACTAGACCACAGTGCCAGTCAGCCAACTATTTCTTAAAGAGCCAGAAAGTATTTTAGGCTTGTGGGCATCTTGATCTCTGCATAAGGCATCCATAGATGATAAATAAACAAACATAGTTGCATTCCAAAAAACTACAAAAACAGCCAGCAGTAGCCTGCTTTCCCCCACTCTAAGATAATTCCAGGTCCTTTATAAAATGCCATAGAAATGACAGAATCAGCTTTTCAAATTACACCAAAAACTTCCTGGAAATTTACTTGAGATTATGCTATTTCTACATATTCCGAATGTCAGTTTTGACAACGGGCAGTTTTTACAAAAAGGCTTATAAGCCAAACCTTCAGTATTTAGACAGGTTTTCTTTAAACTGCCGTAACAAAGTTTTATAATCTTCTACATAGAAATCTTGAACTTCTTGGGCGCCTGGGTGGCTCAGTTGTTAAGTGTCTGCCTTTGGCTCAGGTCATGATCCCAGAGTCCTGGGATCAAGCCCCACATCAGGCTCCCTGCTCAGCAGGGAGTCTGCTTCTCCCTCTCCCATTCCACCTGTTCCTGTTCCCTCTCTTGCTGTCTGTCAAATAAATAAATCTTAAAAAAAAAGAAATCCTGAATTTCTTTTATTAAGATTGCTTCATAACTTCCTTATATTATTTTGATTTTTTCAATGATACGTTTTTATTTGAATATTACAGAGAATTTCAAACATGCTCAACATTAGTATAATGAGCCCCCATATGCATCACGTAGCCTCCAAAACCATTAAACCACAGCCAATTCATTTCCATCAACTTCTCCCTTTCCTGTATTTTGTTGAAGCAAATCCCAGGAACTCATCCTTTAATTTTTTTTTTTTTTTAAAGATTTTTATTTATTTATTTGACAGAGAGAGACACAGTGAAAGAGGGAACACAAGCAGGGGGAGAGGGAGAGGGAGAAGCAGACTCCCCGCTGAACAGGGAGCCCGATGCGGGGCTCGATCCCAGGACCCTGGGATCATGACCTGAGCCAAAGGCAGACGCTTAACGACTGAGCCACCCAGGCGCCCCCCAATCCTTTAATATTTTAGTACGTATTTCTGGAAGACACAAACACTTAACCACAATAGCATTATCAATCTCCCTTAAGAAAAAGATCTTTAAAAATAATATTCTGTTCAAAATTCCAATTGCATCATCAGTATCAAATTTTCATTCAGAATCCAAAAATAGTTTACATACTGCAATTAATTGGAAGATCTCTAAGTTTCAACTGCCACTTCCATCTCCCCTCCTCACCCTCATCACCACAGCTTATCGGTTGAAAAAATCTGGGTTGTTTAGTGTAAATATATCTTTAAAAAAACTGTTTATTATGTTCGATTCTGGTATAGAAAAATACAACTGATTGTTGATAGGTTTTTGTAACTGATCAATCTGTTTAATTCTTAATTCTAATAGCTTACCTAAGATGCTTTGGGCTTTTCTATGCATATGATCATTTCATCTGCAAATACTGATGGTGTTATTTGTGCTTGTATTCTTAAACTCTTTTCCTTGCCTTCTGTCCTGGCTTATCCTCCATAACAATACTGGCAACAATTCATTTCCATTTCTATGGATTTATCTAATTCTAGACATTTCCTATAAATGTGGCCTTCTGTGACTGGCTTTCTTTACTTAGCATGTTTTCAAGGTTAATCCATGTAGTATAGCATGAATTAATACTTCGCTGCTACACTTTTTAGTGAATTATTTCACTGTATGGATATACCATATTGTATCTATTCATCAAGTGATCAATGTAAGTTACAGATGTCTACACATTTAATCTGCATTTGGGCACCATAACAAATTCTTTTAAACTAGAGTTTCTTTCTTTTTTTTTTTTTTAAAGATTTTATTTATTTATTTGAGAGAGAGAGAGAGAGCACAAGTAGGCAGAGAGGCAGGCAGAGGGAGAGGGAGAAGCAGACTCTCCACCGAGCAGGGAGCCCGACGTGGGGCTCGATCCCAGGACCCTGGGATCATGACTTGAGCCGAAGGCAGCCGCTTAACCGACTGAGCCACCCAGGTGCCCCTTAAACTAGAGTTTCTTGTGTTTTCTTCTACAATTATACAGTGAGGAGAAAAATATAATTATTCCTTTCAGTGTTTTATACCTATAACTACATTATCTTATTCCATTTGGTAGAACTTCTAATATAACATTAAATAAAAGTGGACAGAGCAAACATCTCTAGTTGCTGATTCATCTCTGGCCAATTAGGATACTTGCCGTTAATTTTACTTATTATATTTAAGTAATTTCCATTTTGTTCTACCTTATTAGAGTTTTTATTAAATTTTAACTGACTTCAACATCTTCTGATAAAATGATCATTTTCTATTATTTGTTGATGTAATATGAATATTTTCATATTAAGCTATCCTCTTATTTGGAATAAACCTTATTTATTCATAGGTTATTATTCTTTTTGATATGCTGCTAGATTGTATTTCTAAACATCTACTTAGAAAATCTTCCTTTGTATTTGAAAGACTTCTTCTATTGTTCTTTGGGGATTACTACTTCACTTTTATTTACTTTTGATATTAAAATTACATGAGCTTCATAAAATAATTAGAAAATTGGTCTTAAGAAAAGCCTGAAATCATTTGTATATTATTACATGAGAGTTTCTTATAGGTTGGAAAAATCATCTGTGAAGCCATCTAATCACTGTGCCTCTTCAATGGTAAATCTCTAAGTAGCTTTTACACTTATGTGGTAATTCAAATTTTTCTATTATTATTGGGTCAATTTTTGGAACTTCACATTTTCTTCCTGTCCCCCCAGAGTTATACACAGAATTTCATTATAATAGCTAATAACAAAATAATAGAGTGCTTACCACTTGTACTAGTTTAAGTGCTCAAAATAGATTAACTCTTAATTCTCCCAACGTCCCTTATGAAACAGGTGTTTTCATTTTACAATTGAAGAAAATTCTTTGAATGTTTCCTATGTGTATGGATATACGTCTTTTTTTTAATCAGTCCTACTTCCTTTATATATTTTTTCTTTACACCTTAACCAAGCTCACAGGGTGCTGGTTAGTCTTATCAATTTTTCAAAGCAACAGAATTGGGTTTTGTGCTACTTAAAAAAAAAAAAGATTTCTGTATTGTTAATTCTAATTGTGTTTCCTGGTAATTTATTCTTCTCAATTCCTTTTGGTTTACTCTGTAATTTTTTCCCCTAATTACTCAGGCAATTAGTTCATTTATTTTCAATTTTTAAAATAAATAGTGATGGTTTATAAAATTTTCTCAGAAAACAGCTTTAGGCATATCTCACCGACTTTGAGGATTTTTCCTTTAATTTTCCTTAATTATAATCTTGCCTCAAATATTTCAGTGTCATTTTTATTTTTAGTTTTTAAAGATTTTATTTATTTATTTGACAGAAAGAGACACAGCGAGAGAGGGAAGACAAGCAGGGGGAGTGGGAGAGGGAGAAGCAGGCTTCCCTCTGAGCAGGGAGCCCAATGTGGGGCTCGATCCCAGGACCCTGGGATCATGACCTGAGCCAAAGGCAGATGCCCAATGATTAAGCCACCCAGGCACCCCTCGGTGTCATTTTTAAAATCATTTTTAAACTTATGATTTATAGTTTTATCAGATTATGCCCACAAAGAATGTGGTCTAGAAAAATTTTTCTTTTTAGAACTTCTTACTGTGTGATCAATTTTTTAAAGTGTTTGATTAACGGTCGCCTGGGTGGCTCAGTTGGTTAAGCGACTCCCTTCGGCTCAGGTCATGATCCTGGAGTCCCTGGATCGAGTCCCGCATCGGGCTCCCTGCTCGGCAGGGAGTCTGCTTCTCCCTCTGACCCTCCCCCCTCTCATGTGCTCTCTCTCTCATTCTCTCTCTCAAATAAATAAATAAATAAATCTTAAAAAAAAAAAAAAATGAAGTGTTTGATTAACATAGGGTAGAACACATCTGACAGAAGATGGTGCCTGGGGGAGATCATATTTTCTTTCAATTGTCAATATACAGTGTTTTCATTGTTTCTTATCATCTAGTGCAGTTGAAAAAATGAATGGTAGTTGAGTTTCTCTCCTTTGTTAATTTCTCCTGTCTACAAACTTTAAAGACTTTTCCTTATTTTTAAGATTCAGCAACTTTATTAGATATATCTAGATTTGCGGCTTTTTTGACTTCAGAAACTCCATAGAAATCCAAATAATTTTGGTCTTTACTCTCAGGCTCTGGAGACTGACAAGCCCTCTTCTTCTTGACTAGTCCCTCAGTTCCTAGCAAGAACAAAGGGAAATGAAGCCTTCTACCTGTCATCCCTTTGGAGACCCATGGAAACCTATCAGCAAAGCACCCAATTGTCTTGCCTACTGAATTATCCAGAAGAAACTGGGAGAGGAAAATAGAAATGTGTATTCAAACCAGCTGTCTGGTACCTCCTATTAATCTTGTTATCAGTGATTTCCAACCAATACATGGAACCATTCTGAGCTTATAACCTTGCTCCTAATTTTTTAAAGTTCAACTTTCTTCTAAGCTGCGTAGAATTTAAGAAGAATGAACTTATCTAAAACAGCTTCAGTTTAGGGAAAATTGTTTCCTTTTAGGTAAAATTAAAAGAAATTTACAACAAAAAAACAAACAACCTCAATCAACTGCCACAATTTTTAGCACTGTATATTTTCTGGACATTCTGTTACTATACCTGATCATGTATGTCAACCATTACTGCATTTTGCTGGGGTGGATGAGCAGCAGGGTGTAACAGACGGGGAGATACATTCGGAGGGTGGAAGGCTCGAGGTTCCTCTATTGCTTGCTGCTGTGCGTAAGGGAGATGGTGATAGTTTTCATCTTGACTAATGGAATTATGTCGAGACAGACGATCCCTTCTTCCTCTCTGGCGCCTGACAGGAGGACTGTAATAGAGCAAATGTCAAAAAAATCATTATAATATTTACTGTTGTGATCCATAAGGATTCTGTATTGTCTCTCTTTGTAATACATCAGTTTATGCTAAGGCAAAACCTTGAGTATTAAATAACTGCTGTGGTTCCCATCAGCTCCAAAAACATAATTTTAAACATGTTTTAAAAAAAAAATGGTATTCAGCTCTGCCAATATTAGAAATCAATAGCCCACTACTGGTCTTTTTGTTTAATTGTATGTAACCGCCCGTTGGAAAGGCAAAAGTAGTCAAATACCAGCAATTTCACATGGCTTAACCCATTATTTTGCTCCTTTTATCCTATAAACATATAAATTTTAATGTGCATATATCTTGCCAATATTCCACATACGCCTAATGGGCACTTCATGTTTTGTCTATCTAGCTAAGATACACAGAAAGACATAGTTCTTCACACTGGTAGTTGCCAGAGGGGAGCTGGGGTAGGGGAGCAAAATGACTGAAGGGGGAGAGGTACAGGCTTCCAGTTACGGAATGAGTAAGTCACAGGGATGAAAGGTACAGCATAAGGAATACAGTAAATGGCATTGTAATAGCACTGTATGGTGATAGATGGTAGCTACACTTGTGATGAGCATAGCAGAACATACAGACCTGTCAAATCCTTACGTTGTTACACCTAAAACAGTGTCAACTATACTTCAATTAAAAAAAAAAAAAAATCGAGAAGGTGAAAAAAAGAGTTCCTCCATAATTAAAATGAGAATTTTTCAAAAAGCAAGTAGAAAATACATAAAATAACTAAGAACATTTGTTGACAACTGCAAATATAATAGTAACTCAGTAAATGCTGGAAATGGAAATGACTGAGATAGTGTCAGCATAAATATTCCTGTAACAAGAATTTTTAAAGACTGGTTATGAAGGAAACCACTTTTACTCCCCCCTACACCAGTTATAGTCATCTACATAGTTTAACACAAATTTTGTCAAGCTGTTATTGTGAGATTTCCATTTTTCTACTTCTCTACAATTCCACAATTTATCTCCAATGCTTTTTACAATGGCTCAGCATCAATGCAATTCAAAAAAGCAGCCTCATTAAAATGTACTCTACAGGGGCGCCTGGGTGGCTCAGAAGTTAAGCGTCTGCCTTCGGCTCAGGTCATGATCCCAGAGTCCTGGGATCAAGTCCCACATCAGGCTCCCTGCTTGGCAGGAAGCCTGCTTCTCCCTCTCCCACTCCCCCTGCTTGTGTTCCTGCTCTCGCTATCTCTGTCAAATAAATAAATAAAATCTTTTAAAAAAATGTACTCTACAGGGGCACCTGGGTGGCTCAGTCGGTTAAGTGGCTGCCTTTGGCTCAGGTCATGATCCCAGAGTCCTGGGATTGAGCCCGGCATCAGGTCCCTGCTGGATGGGCAGGCTGCTTCTCCCTCTCCACTGCTTGTGCCCACTCACGCTCTCTAATAAATGAAATCTTTAAAATAAACAAACAAAATGTACTCTACATTGGGCAAAAGAGGCCAAACAGCCCCCTTCCAGACAAAGCTATACATACAGCCCCTTCGGCAATCTTTAATGAGATCAGGTCACCTCTCTACCCCTAAATCTGCTGCTTCTCACTCCCAATTGCCCAATCTTAAAGAGAACAAGGACATTCCTTGTCGACATTAACTCTTAGATAGTGCTCTTGATACCACTCCCCAGGTTCTTGTTCCATTAACTGCCTCCACTAACTTTATTTTAATATGTCTCCTTTTGCAAAGTTTACATATCTTTGCTTCAAAATCTACATACTGTATTTCATTGAATATAAGATGCCATCCACCCTAGAACTCACTTTTTAAATGTTTTGAGGTAATTTTGGTATAGTTTTTTGTATACCCTTTGCCCAGCTTTCCTTCATACTATCTTCCATAAGCATAAAAAAATTACTAAAATTAATAAACCCTGGTATTGTACTACTAATTAAACAACGGGGCATATTTCAGATTTCACTAGTTTTTCCACCTTTGTCCCCTCACTGTTGAGAATCCAATACAGGATCCCATTATTGCATATAGTTGTCATATCTCCCTTTTATTTATTTTTTTGGGGGGTGGGGAGGAGCAGAGGGAGAGGGAGAGAGAGAATCTTAAGCAGGCTCCATGCCTGGCACAGAGTCCAACATGGGGCTCCATCTCACGACGCTGAGGTTCATGACTTGAGCCCGAAACCAAGAGTCAGACGCTTAACCGACTGAGCCACCCAGGCGCCGCTGTTATCTATACAAATATTTTAAAGGACTGTTTTATGAGGCGCCTAGCTAGTTTAGCCAGTGGAGCGTGTGACTCTGGATCTCAGGTTTGTGTGTTGGAGTTGGCTGTAGAGGTTACTTAAAATTAAATCTTAAAATAAATATATAAGATAAAGGACTGTTTTATATAAAAAATAAAAAAAGATGCCAATTAAACTATGATACACCATCAATTCTAAGTCCTTAATAGATGTTAAGATGTGGGAAAATATGTACCTTAAAATCAAAATAGAGTACATGTGCTCAGATCATTCATCTCCTGAAAATCTACTCAACCTATACATAAACTTTAAGGGCCCCTTTATTATTGTTTTATTCTGTTGTTGCCACTTGTTCTTATTTTCCTACTCAAAAATTTCAGCAGCACTCCCAACGAAACACAAATTAAGATCCAAGTCCTCATGCTGACATTCAAGTCTCTCTATTATTTGGTCCCTTTATCTTTACTATATGGCCTCTCATTAAATGTTATTTGTGACCTTTAGAAAGCAGAATAATTGAAAAATCTAGAAATAAGAAATAATGATAATAATAAAATATGGACAAATAGTTCTTTCAGTTGACTTTATCATATTTTGTCATTTTATTTTTGGTGTATCATTTGCCATATAGCTGTTCTGTCCTCTTACCTGCCTAATGTTGGATTGAGTTTTCTATACGTGTTACCTATTTTTGTGTAGAAGCTATATATTCCTTATTTCTATTCTCCTAGTGATTACCCTTAATTTTTAAATATATACCTACACTTTCCTAAAAACACCCAGATTTACTCAGCTTCCTGGCAGGTAGAAATTAAGCTATTATACTCTTCTCGCCACTCTGTCCCCATCTCATGTGCAGATTGTTTCCGTATTTCTTTCTTTTTTTTTTTTAGATTTATTTATTTATTTATTTGAGAGAGAGAGAATGAGAGAGCACATGAGAGGGGGGAGGGTCAGAGGGAGAAGCAGGCTCCCCGGTGAGCAGGGAGCCCGATGCGGGACTCGATCCCGGGACTCCAGGATCATGACCTGAGCCGAAGGCAGTCGCTTAACCAACTGAGCCACCCAGGCACCCTTCTTTCTCTTTTTTAAACAACAGACCTTTACTCAGACTTAACAGTATGTCTTTTTCATTTCCTTTGCTAACCAATGGTCTTGAATCCTAGTTCTTGCATTCATTTTTCTGCTTCCTGGAGAGAGTACAATTCCTAACAATTCTTTCAGGGAGGATTTCTTGCTGGTCAATTCTGTCTCTTAATATTTGAAATGTATTTATATTTTGGCTTTACACTTAAGTGATCAATCAGCTGGCAGAACTCAAAGTTTGTCTTGGAACATTTGTGAATTTTTATTATCCTTGGTGTATGTTCTGTAAGTTCACCAAAGTCTTGTTCAACACTCAGTCTTGCTTAAATTCTGAGAAATGGTTTTGCATTATTTCTTTTAAAAGGTCCGTTCGGGGTGCCTGCGTGGCTCAGTTGATTAAGCGACTGCCTTCAGCTCGGGTCACGATCCCAGTGTCCTGGGATCAAGTCCCACATGGGGCCTCCCCTGCTCTGCAGGGAGCCTGCCTCTCCCTCTCCCTCTGCCTGCCACTCCCCCTGCTGTGCTCTCTGTCAAATAAATAGAATCTTTTTTTTTTTTTTAAAGGTCCCCTCCATTGTCTCCATCTGAAAATATTATTAGACATACTTAGAACTGATGGCTCTGTCTCTATATTTAAACTTTTTTATCCATACTTTTCATTTTGCCTTTTACACTACATCTGGAAAAATTTCTCCACTTGATCTTCCAGAAACTAGGACACCTTTTCTGCACATTTCCTGAGTTCTAAATTTTTCCTTAGTAAGGTTTCTAGGTGACTTTTATGAATATCCTCTTGCATGTCTCTCATGTTACACTTACTCAAAAATTCTGTCTGTTCTATTAACTGTTCCTTTCTTTGTTTTATTGAGTTTAGTGTCCTTCTTTCACTTTGTGTGCTCATCTTTGTATCTTAAATTATGGTAGACTGCTGCTGAATATTGTATCTGCTTGCACAGCCTGCTTCTGGGAGGCAATCGGGCAGCTAAGCTTAAAGCTAGCCTACAATAAAGTACTAAATGGAGAATGGGGTAAGGAGTAACACACACTGCTGGGCAGAATAAGCCTTTAAGTTTTCTAGGTAAGTGCTTCCTCCTATCCTCCCGCCTCTGTGTTTCCACGAGCTTAGAGCATGATGCTTCTCTTCAATTTAACAACCCACAGCTAGTTACTACTACTATCTGGAAATAGACACTTCTGACATTCCCTTTCTGATCCAGAGCCTCTCCTATGATCCAGCCATTGTACTCCTAGGCCTATACACTAGTGAAATGTTTCCACATGTACACCAGAAATGTGTACATAAAAGGTTCCTAATAACACTCTTTGTAATAGTAAGAAACTGAGCATAACCATTACTCAATAGATGGATAAATAATGGTATATCAATATAATGTAAGATTATACCAAGTAAAAATAAATGAACTACTGCTATCCACGTTAAAAATACAATGTTTGATAAACAAAATCAAAGGAGAATATATTTAAATGAAAGTAAAACTGGCAAAACCTAAAATTACATTGTTTTAGAATACATTCCTAGGTATTAAAAAGTATTAACAAGGGACTGATGTCAAATCACAGAACAGGGTTTATCCTCTAGGAAGAATGAACAGGGGCTTTTGAAGTACTGACAATGTTCTATTTTAACCTGGGTGTTGATACACTTTTGTGTTATCCTTTTAAGTGTATGCTTGTTTTACATGTTCTTCTGAATGTATGACACATTTCACCATAATACAATAGAAAAGATTACAGCAGGTGCTTAGACTGTAACCTTGAAACAAACAACCATATTGTCTCATGCTATTATATTTAACAGCTATAAAATATTTTACCTGGGTTGACATACATTATTTTAACTTAAACATTCCCATAAAATTGGGGGAAAATGCACCAAGTAATGTAAAAGTCTTAGTGTCTCAAAAGAATATAACTCAGAAACAGGTTTATTTTGTCTCATTTGGAACAAAGAATGGTGGTTTCTTAAATTTTTTTAAGATTTTATTTGTCAGAGAGACAGAGAGAGAGAGCACGCGCGCAGCAAGCAGAGGGAGAAGCAGGCTCCCCGCTGAGCACGGAGCCCAATGCAGGACTTGATCCCAGGGCGCTGGGATCATGACCTGAGCCAAAGGCAGACACTTAACCAAGGTGTCCCAAGAATGGTGGTTTTAAGATCCTTCAGTATTGGGACGCCTGGGTGGCTCAGTCGTTAAGCGTCTGCCTTCGGCTCGGGTCATGGTCCCGGGGTCCTGGGATCGAACCCCGCATCGGGCTCCCTGCTCTGCGGGGAGCCTGCTTCTCCCTCTCCCACTCCCGCTGCTTGTGTTCCCTCTTTCGCTGTGTCTCTCTCTGTCAAATAAATAAATAAAATCTTTAAAAAAAAAAAAAAAAAGATCCTTCAGTATTAGTTTCCCAGGGCTGCCATAACAAAATACCACACACTAGGTGGCTTAAACAACAAAAATTAATTTTCTCACAGCTCTGGAGACTAAAAGTCCAAGATCAAGGTGTCAGCATGATGGGTTTCTGGTGAGAGCTCTCTTCCTGGTTTGCAGGTGACCACCTTTTCACTGTGTCCTCACATGCTAGAGAGAGTGAGCTCTCTGGTGTCTCTTCTTATAAGGACACCAATCCTATTGGATTGAGGGCCCCATCCTTATGATTTCATTCAACCTTAATTACTTCCTTAGAGACCCCATCTCCAAATATAACCACACTGGGAATTAGGGCTTCAACATATGAATTTTGAAGAGACACAAACATTCAGTCCATAACAACTTCCTAACTCAAGAGTTTCAATGTTTCTTAGATTACCAACATCCTGGACATGCAAACACTTCTCTTACTCCAAGGATACACAATTTCCCTGAAGAAGAAATGTATGACCTCAGGCCACAACTGAAGAGGAAGAAGCTCAGAAGAAACATATTCGTCTGGAAAGGAAAGCCAGGGGCCAAATCCCATGACAGAGAGGACTGAGCACTGAAGGAAACCTCACTGAGTCTTTCACACCACAGGCTCCACAGTTTTATAAGAAACCTGATTAAGCTCCCAATTGCCTTAAGGATACAGAAGAAATAGGAATGGAGTGAAAAAAAAAAAAAGGTAGCTCATTTCTAGGGTCTTCATATTTCCTTACACTTTTGAACTATAAAATGCATTTTTCTGTAATCAGAATTGCAGGCTAGCCCACACAAAGCCTTAAACCATAAAGTAGCTGAATTCATATATAATGACATGGGTTGATTTTAGGTTAAGTCACTGTAGCCTCTTTCAATTTCTTCACCTGTCAACCACAAGCTAAATGAACTCTCATGCTCTAGTGTGGGAGTCTAAACAATGTGTCATGTTGTTTTTCATGTGTGGGTGTATGAGTACATAAGTGCTGATGTGTTCATAAAATACCCATAGGGGAAAAAAATGCTTTCTGACATTAAAAAAAAATCTCATAAATCTACCAATGGAAGAAAACTTAAGACATACATTGTAATCAACTAACCTTCTTCTGTTGCGTGCAGGTGTGTTGCATCGTTCCCCTGAGAAGTGATGTTGGCTTGATCGAACTGAAGGGGGCTGCCTATTTGATGTCATCTCCCATGGTCGCATTGGTGGTGAGGGAGCTGGTGATGCTGATGTATAATCAAAGACTGAATGAGAGAGGCGCTGTCTCTTGGGACTCGGACTATCTTCACTCTGCCAATGCAAAAAAATCAATCAACTTAGTAAGACTTTTTAATAAGAATTCTGCATTACTATATATGTATAGGTGTTTAAATATATTTACCTTAAAGAGTAAAGGAGGGGAAAAATATGCTGTCAACCCAAATTAAATATCTTTAAAGAACCAAAGATGCTGGGTAAGGGAAGGGAGATGCAAAGTAACTATCAAATGAAAAGTAAAATCTGTTTCTTAAAAATTATCATAAAACTCATTGACATATAAGGTACACAGTAAGGCGATAAGCAGTTGTATGGAACTTGACCATTTATTTTTATTTTATTAAAGATTTTATTTATTTATTTGAGAGCGAGAGCGAGAGAATGAGAGAGAGAACACGAGAGGGGGTAAGGTCAGAGGGAGAAGCAGACTCCCTGCTGAGCAGGGAGCCCGATGTGGGACTCAATCCCAGGACTCCAGGATCATGACCTGAGCCGAGGGCAGTCGCTTAACCAACTTAGCCACCCAGGCGCCCCTGACCATTTATTTTTTAAACACTTATTTATTCATTCTAGAGAGAGAGCATTCATGCTGGGTGGAGGGGAGGAAGAGAGAGAGAACCTCAAGCAGATTCCCCACGTCAGGCTCTCTGCTCCAAGGGAGACCTGCTTCTCCCTCTCCCACTCCCCCTGCTTGTGATCCCTCTCTCGCTGTGTCTCTCTGTCAAATAAAATCTAAAGAAAGAAAGAAAGAAAGAAAGAAAAACAAAGAAAGAAAGAAAGACAGACAGACAGACTAGAAAAAGTTCACTGGCATGGAGAATCATAAGTAAACGTATCTACTTTGTCTGGACTGGGAACTGGAGAAGAGATTTCTCTCCTAAGAATTCAAACCACAGGTTAGCTCCTCACACCAAATTTAGGATTCAATTCTTTCATTACCCATAGAGGTTGCCTATGAACCTCTAAGCTTAGAAATATAGAAACTGGCTCAGAATTATGCTACCACAAGGACTCTTGACAGAGGTAAATGCAAAGCAAAATCTGGAGGGATACTCCCATTAAGTTGGCCAGTGGTTCTTACACTTCTGCATGTGTCAGAACCACCAGGTTGTTGGGCCCACGAATCTTCATTTCTAAATCGTTTGTGGGTGATGCTTGCTACTGCTGGTCTGGAAGTACACTTTGAGAACCACCAAACCAAGTTAAGGGACTCTCTTAGGAAGAGTCCCTAAGGATAAACCCGCCATAAAAGAGAAATTTACTTTCTTGGGACCCCCTGGGTGCCTCAGTCAGTTAAGCACCAAACTCTTTTTTTTTTTTTTGTAAGAGAGGGAGAGAAGGAGGCGGGCAGAGGAAGAGAGAGAATCTTAAGGAAGCTGGATGCTTTGATCAATTGAGCCACCCAGGCACCCCCAATGTCTGACTCTTGATTTTGGCTGAGGTCATGATCTCAGAGTCGTGAGATCAGGCCCCACATCGGGCTCTGTGCTGGGCGTGGAGCCTGCTTAAGATTCTCTCCTTCTCCCTTTGTCTGCCACCCCCCCAACGCCCACCTGCCCCGACTCACTCTTCCTCTCAAAAAATTAAAAAAAAATAAACACCCAGACCTTCTCCACTTGCCTTAACTATCTTCGACAGAAGATAAAATTTCTCATTTCACAATTAAGGAACAAATGTTAAATTGTTTTCATTCATTTTAAACAATAGATGTCAAAGTACTTAGAAAACTAAGACACTTCATATAAAGCAAACTGGTAATAAGGAATAACCATCAAGACGGACCATTTTTTTTTGGTTTGTTTTGCAAAGGAAGGATATAAGCACAGGAAAAGCAAGAAATTAACAATTTCATATTTGAATCATACAATATGGTTTATAAAATGATCTCTCTACATTCTCTCATTTAATTCTCCACAACCTGAAGTCTTTGTTTATACTATATCCAGATTGATGTGCTGCTATTAGTCAAGACGAACCAATGACAACTGAATGACTACTGCCTTTGAACGACACAATGCATAGTCCTGTTTCACATAATTCACACTGGACTTCAATTTTCTAATGCACAGCTCTGATTTTCCTCAGCTCAAAAGATTTCAGAATAAAATCTAAACTCATAACAAGACTAACAGTACATTTTCCTGGGATGTTATCTTGCACATATAGAGGGGAAGGAGGCTTTGAATACTGTATTTTCAAAAGCATGCATTAAAAAAGAAAAATCAGAAATTTGCTTTTTGATACGATCCAAGTTTGTGTTTTTTCATGAAAGGCCAAAGAAGATTTTTTTTATGTGCAGTGAGTGCTTGGAAAGGGACTCTAGTGGTATAGCACTGCAATCCCATCATAATGAACAGAATCCAATATTGTGTGAAAATATGATGATACTATCATTGGCCATAACTCATAGTCCAACTTCTAGGGCTCCCTGACTTTAGAACAACATATTAATGTCCTATTTTTTCTTAAAAAAAAAAAAAAGCGTGGAGCCCAATGTGGGGCCTGAACTCACAACCCCGAGATCAAGAGTCAGACGCTTAACTGACTGAACCACCCACGTGTCTCTTTCTTAATTTTTAATTACACAAAACATCACTGGTTCACAAAAACTGATTTACCTTGATGTTGTAATCTGTTTCCAAATGGTATGTTAGTTCCACAAAAACACTAGATTTTATGCATCATGAATCTGCAACTATAATAACTTTAAGCTGTAAACACAAATCAATGGTTAAAATAAAAAAAACTGAAGCATAAACACGAAACCAATGAAAACAGAGAAGATATTAAGAACAACCTGAAATCAAGAAATCCCTCTGAGCACCCATTTGGAGTTTTCTGCAGACAGCTGGAGCTCAGACACTAGAAGTTTTACTTTTTGGTACACAGATAGATGGACAGGTTAATGAAGCTACAGGCATGAACAAAATTTCCCCCAAATAATTTATACAGAGAAAAGGAAGCCCAATATTGAACTCTTAAGAAATATTTTATGCTGAGTAGCTGATGAGAGGAAAGTGGAGTGTGGTGAGAGAAGCCAGTAGAATGGAGTTTCAAGGATTCAACTGAGAGGTCACATTAAGATGGGGACTGAAAAACATCTACTGACAGCTCACTGACATGGAGCTATTTCTTTGTAATATGATTTAGTATCTATTATGCATATTGCCTCTTACAACAATTTTCAAAATAGTTTTTTCCCCCGTCTTTTCTTTGAAAATCTTTCTTATGAATTTAGGATGACTCTGTAAGGTTTCTAAAATCATAAATTTTTTTTTTTTTTAAAGATTTTATCTATTTATTTGACAGAGAGAGACACAGTGAGAGAGGGAACACAAGCAGGGGGAGTGGGAGAGGGAGAAGCAGGCCTCCCACAGAGCAGGGAGCCTGACGTGGGGCTTGATCCCAGGACCCTGGGATCATGACCCAAGCCGAAGGCAGACGCTCAACGACTGAGCCACCCAGGCACCCCATAAAATCATAAAATTCTGATATTTTGGCTGAAATTTTTATTCAGTCTGTAACTTTGCTGGAGAAGAGAATTTTTTTACAATAGTTTTCTCTTTCAGAAACGTCCATCTCTGTGTATAAATCATGAAAATTTCAATCACCTAATTAACTTTCATAAACTTACAAAATAAAGTATCACACAGCTATCATTAAGACACACACACACACACCTGAAATCAAGGGTTCTCCTAGACACGAAATCTAAGTTCCCCACAATGTACCTGTTTTATGAAAGCACCCTATCTTCAATCACAATCAATGAATTGGTTGATAGTACAGAAACTGCTAATTTTAAAACTATAAGGGGTAGATAGCAGAGACAAGAAAGAATTTTTTTGGGAGATGGAATTGTTATAATATCTTGATTGTGGCAGTGGTTCCACATCTGTATACATTTGTCAAAAGTCACAAACCTGCACTCTACAAGGGTGAATTTTACTGTATGTTAATTATACTTTAAATTGGGGCGCCTGGGTGGCTCAGTCGGTTAAGCATCTGCCTTCAGCTCAGGTCATGATCCCAGAGTCCTGGGATCGGATCCCCGCATCGGGCTCCCTGCTCGGCGGAGAGCCTGCTTCTCCCTCTCCCTGCCACTCTGCCTATCTGTACTCTCTCTCTATCTCTCTGTCAAATAAATAAATAAAATCTTTAAAAAAAAAATTTATACTTTAAATTTCTAAAACAATTATAGGGGGTACTTTGATTCTAATGTTGAATATAGACTTATTTTTATAGAGATGCAAATGTGCCTACACCTATACCTCTTCTGTGAGAAAATCCAGGGTAACAAATACACAAAGCCATCACTTTTATAGAAATTAAAATATCAACTAAGGGGCACCTGGGTGGCTCAGTTGGTTAAGCATCTGACTTTGGCTCAGGTCATGATTCCAGAGTCCTGGGATCAAGCCCCGCATTGGGCCCCTTGCTCAGCAGGGAATCTGTTTCTCCCTCTCCCTCTGCCCCCCACTGGTGCTCGCTCTCTCTCTCAAACGAATAAAATCTTGAAACACATACAAGAATATTCATGGCAACACTGCTTGCAATAATAGTAAAAAACTGGAAACTACTGGAAATGTCCATCAAAAAGAAAACACAAATTTTGAATAACATATTAATGTTAGCATATTCATATAAAATGGAATACAAAAAGGAAATGAATCAACTCTCCGGCCACATGCATCAACATGGATGAATCTCAAAATGAGAAAAATACAAAGTATGATACTGTTTATATTAAGTTCAGAAACTAAACAGTATAGTATTGAGAGATACTGCATGTGGTGAAACCACTTAGAGAAGCAAAGGGGTATTAAACACAAAATTCAGAGTTTTAGCCAAGGCACAGGTATGCGACAGCAGGTAGATATAATATGGAAGGTCATTTGAATACTTCTAAAGTATTGGTAATGGTTGACTTCTTAAGATGGATGGTATTTTTAAAATTATATGTCTGATTTATACTTTGTAACTTTCACATACGAAATATTTTTGTAATTTTAAAAATTAAAAGAGCCTGTAAATTTTGAAAGATTTTGACAAAGAGTAATATAAAACAAGCAAAGTATAAAGGTCTTTAATAAGAACAGTGACAAAATTGATAAAGTAGAGATGAATAACAAATATAGCTCAAAAACAGATGAGATTTTTGTTCAAAGATGACTGGTGGTTGGAAACAAGGATCCGGGAGAATATCAAACACTTTCCTTCTCCTCTACGACCGTCCCACTTACTAGAGACATACTCAATTCCCATGCTTGAAGGTGGGGGGGGGGGGCAAAATTTTTTTTTTTAACTCATATACAAGATTGCAGGGAAAATGATATCCTCTGAAAAGAGACTGGTTTCAGCTAAGATAAGGGAATAAAGAGGATGCTTTAAGAAAAAAAAAAAAATGGAAGAGGTAAGTGAGTCTGTTTAAAATGGAGTATTCCAAAGGGAAGGAAAAGCAGAAAAAGCTGGGAGGGAAGGAACTTGGGGGAGAGCCAAGAAATGAAAACTTAACATTAAAAGAATAACTCCAAGGATAAGGAATGGGTAGATTTCTCCCTTTCACGTGGCAACTAAGTTTTCTAAGGATGAGAGAAGCATAACTGGAACAAGAAATCATACCCAATTGTATTATCAGAATTAGATGAAGGTATGTGACAGCATCTCAAAGGGGATGTGAGAAGGATTTACTTTGCTTTATGCACAACAGTGGTAGGTGAGGAAGTGGGCAGAGAATAATCTCCAGTCTTCCCTGGGAGCCAAGTACACTGAGGCCCTTGTTTTAAAGTTAGAAAAAAGGAAGTCTTCAGTTTAACTAGGGCTATAAATAAAAATTTAACAATAATACCTTTCACCTTTCTGCAACACTCAAGTGGAATTGGCTCTTTTTGTTTTCAAAACATGTTTAAATCTATTGCATTTGCCAGCAACTCCTTGAGTTTAAAGTTAATATTGAGTTAATGCCTGAAGACTCAAAGAAGTATGGAAAACAAAGAAAACATCAAATAACTGTTTACTGGTGGCAGTAGTGAAAGTAGTAAGTCAATTTCTTCCTTAGCTACACTGGTTTACTACTAAATATCAAGCTATTACAGACCAATGCTGTATCAAAAATGGTAGTCAATACTCCACTTATTTCAATACAGATAACTATGTCTCTTAACATACAACCGTACTATTTACAGAAATGCCTGTTATCTAAAGGTGGTATGTTATAGTAGACAAGAAATAGCAAAAGGTGAATTTGAGTCTCTGCTCTGCCAATAACTAGCTATGTAACTGGGCATCTCAGAGAGCTTTTCTGAGCCTATTTCTTCATCTAGAAAACCATCCATGAGTGGTTTATTATTAGGAGGGTTAAAAACAAAGGAGACAATACATGCGAAGAGGAGAACCTGGCACAAATTGCAACAAGGAATATCATATTGAAGAGCCATGGATCACCTACAAAGCTATTCTCAGAAATTTCACAACTCCAATTTAATGTATCACAAGCATTTCTCTTTCAGAACTAGTCCCAAGCCCCAACCTACCACTCTCACACAAAGAGAAAATGAGCCAGTTCTATCCAAAAGTCCAAGCTTTGATGAGCAACTCTCACTACCTCAGATTTATATACCCATATACAAATATATGCCTTGGCCCACAACCCTAATATCCAGAAGCAATTTTATAACTAGTTTCCTTTTGGTAATACGAATACTGACTTCCATTACTAAAACATGCTTCTCCAGGAGTAATGGATTGGAAATTGAGTTGCCAGTAATTTATGTGAACACATCCTAGCAATCTTGTCAATAAACTAATGATAGCCCCCCCCGCCTTAATTTATTTTCATTTTATATATAACAAAAATTTTAATCACATTTTACCTACAGGTACCAAAAGTGATAGAAGGCACGTTACCATGTTTTCTTTTTGAAATATACATCACTATCAAACTCTGGGCACTAAGCAAGTAAGTAGTGACGGCTTTAAAAACTATCTTGCATGCTTCCATTTTTCCATTCCTACACAACTTCATATATCTACTTTCCTTTAGAACTTAGCCTATTAGGACAAGTGATTAAGACCAAAAGATAAAAAACAAGAATATTAAGTGGTCAAATAATAAACAGCAGCTCAAGAGAAGACAAACATTCTTCAGAAAAGCTGGCTAAAAAGTTATGTTGAAGAAGTCCTCTAAGAAGAATACTTATTCCCACATACAACAGAAAATAAGAAGAAGATATTGAGAATTCTGTTTTAAGCCTTCCTAGAAACAACCTAAAATGTATCTGTGACTTTCAGCCCTACGTAGGGAAAGGGTAAATATATAAGAACCTGGAAGAAAGCTTTGAAGTGAGCATCCTCTTGAACGGTAGTATTCTGATCACTTGGGAGGAGAGGGAACAGGCTCTGAAGTCTCACCCTTTCACAAATCACCTTGTTAGGATGGCCAGGTAGAGGTGCTGAATTGGACCCGGGAGATATCTGGGAAAAAGAGGGAGAAGAAAAGGATAGTTCATGGCTAGCCGCACCAATGTGGAGAATCAGGTCTATGAAGGACAGTGTGGATTTTCTACGTATTTGTGTTAGCAGAGACTGGAAAGAAATTAAAAATTAATCTTAAACATCAAAACAAATATAAGGATGGCAAAGGTTGCCTCTGGCAACAGATCTCTTACAAAAACTTTTTTAAAAGACAAAACAGCACTGCTCAAAAATGCAAGGTCCCTCCTTTGTTTCCGATAAAATATCAATATCTTTTCTGTTGGTATTAATTCTAAAATCCTCAAGGATAGATAAGACTTCATGTTAAGAAAACCTGAGGTAAAATCATGTTTCAAGTACAGAAAGATTACTGTCCATTGTGACTAAGAGTAATATTTTTTCATTGTTTTTTAATTAACCTTCTGTATGATCATGCAAAGACGACAAGAGATTTCAGAACATTTGTAGCAAACCTTCTATAATTACCACAGGTATAAAAAAGAAGAGTTTGTGGACAGCTCAGCTCTATTCAACACAAACTAGTGACCTTAAGAATAAAGGGTAAGATCATAAGCCCCAAAGCAAATGACTGCACGTTTGAAACGCTTGACTTGATCATAGGTTAATCCCCTTAAACTCATATGTAATATAAACTTAAATCTGCAACACTTTAAATCATGGACATCATGATCATCACTTGTATCATTGTGCTGTGGAATGAACTACTACCCTTGGGAGTTAAGGTGTGTGAACGTGCTTACCCCTACACTGAAGACCATGTGCTTTAAACCACTGTCTGGCTTTCAGTTTCACCGTCTCATTCATTCCCTTACATATAAATGTCTATTCTGTGACAGGCACTAAACCGAGAAGATAGGCATGGTTTCCCACTTTCAAGAAGTGTATGCTATGAAAAAGAAACAAAAGCAAATCACTATACAATATACAGAGTATCATCTTCCTATGATAATACTACAGGCACTGGGTGCTATGGAGAGGTAACTGGCAAAATACAGCAGTATAGTCAAGAAACTGCAAAATGTTCAGTTTGGCTATCCAGTACAGAAGTAACCAGAGAGGAAGGCAGACACAGATCATGAAATGGCATGCTAATTATATTAATAATACTTCTACAATAACCTTCCTTAACCGTTACCTTTATAAATTGTTTCTGGTTTGCCATGAGCCTGGTAAATAGATAACCAGGCCTGCTGGTAAGACGAAAATTATTTCCAAACACCTTCCTAGGAGTAAAAATCACTTGAGGGCAGTAACTTTAGAATTCATTACTACTGCTACACAAAATACGTTCAACATGAGTTAAAGCTTATCTCTGCACTACACACGAGTGTGCTAATATTCTTTACCACTATGATGAAGCATGAAGTGCAGAATCAAGGAATATTCACTGAATGCCTCCTGCAAGTCAAGAGTTGTTAGAAGACAAAACATGGATCCTGCCCTCAAGGAGCTTATTCTAGTTAAAAAAAAAAAAAAATGCAAAGTAGCCAACTATAAGATGATGTCTTAAATGTCTGAATACAGGTAAAAATTAAAATAGAGGTAGGAGCCTTGAGTTTATCTGAAGACAGATTTCATAGGAAGAAGTGTATTTCACATTCCTGACTCCTCACTCAATCTAAGGAGTTCTTTCACCACTTCAAAGCAATTCTCTTAAAAGTCTGTTCCTTTACGTAAGTTTCATATTCTTTTTGTAATGGTAAGCTTATAATTTGCAAGATACCTTTGAAGAGTGTTTTAAAAAGCTCACCTATCTTCAACTATCATACCTGAAGCAGTCTGCATGAGGAGCACTCTTATAAACTGCTAGTACAAGTGGCTAGCTTGGCAAACAGAGATCAGGGACTCAGGTTTCCTCTCCTTAATTCTTTGTTCCTTTGGAAACTTAAGATTTCAGTCACATATAAGAAAACAAAAACAAAACTCTGGCAAACCCTGGCCCTTGTGCTCATAAGTTAGTAATTTTCAAGCATATTCCTCTCCTATCCACAACAATTTCCTTCGGTCAAAAGCTCCATTTGTCTATAAAAAGGGAGGACCAAAAAAAAAAAAACCCACCACCAATGGAGAAAAGCTATATTCAAATGCTGTCGTTAATACAGATCCAGGACAAAATGATAGATGGGCTTGAAACCAGGTGCACCCACTGGATAAAATCACATATTATCATTTTGTGTGTCCATGTAAGGCAGAATTCTAAGAAGGCCTCCAAGATTCCCACCTCTGGTACACATCTCCTGTATAATCCATCCCTCCATGGTGTGCAGGCAGAACTATAAATACAGTGGATTTCATTTCCATGGTTAGGTTAAATTATATAACCTAATTATATGAATGCATTCACAGAAGTGAAGGGATTTAAACGTAATTAAGATCCCAAGTCAGTTGATTTTAAGTTAATCAAGGTAAGCCCAACTTAAAGAAAGCTCTTGGAAGAGGAACTGACCCTTCCTGAAGAGATTCTCCTGTCAACCCTGCAGGCAACCACTATGTTTGTCAGAAGGCATACGAATGGGGCCATGTGGCAGAGACATGAGGGCACCCTCTAGGAGCTGAGAGGGTCACCAGCTGACAGCAAGACAACGGGGACTTCAGTCCTATGAACCATATTGAACCAACAACCAGTAAGCCTGGAAGAGGGCATCAAACTTCTCATGACATCACAGCACCAGACAGGTAAAATCCCTAACAGAGGGCCCTGCAGGTTAACCCAAATCAAGATTCCTGATCCATGTAAACTGTGGGATAAGAGATTCATATTTTAAGGTACTAAATGTGTGGTAATTTGATACACACAATAGGAAACTAACATGACATTATGTATCAAACAGAACAGAAATTGCTGTACCACACCTGAAGAAAGTTTCTTCTCCAGAATTTTAGCTGTATTAATTTGATGAAAGATATAAATTAAGACATTTTTATCTAAGCAATACAGCAGTTTTTAAAATCTGATAATAGCTAACTTCATGCTAGGAAATGAATTAGCTCTCTGATCTTTACACACTGCAAGTCAAGGTTAATTGACTTGCTTAAAGCCACATATCTCATGAATACCAGAGCCATAATTTGAAGCTAAGTCTACCCGCTCTAAAATCCATGCTCAACCCACTAAAACACCTTTAAGAATTTTAAAAGTACCATTCTTGGGGCACCTGGCTGGCTCAATTAGAAGAGCAAGTGACTCTTGATCTCTAGGTTTGAGTTCAAACCCCATGTTGGGTGTAGAGATTACTTAAATAAAACTTACCAAAAAAAGTAACATTCTTTGTAATCTAATTGGATTATTAAAAAACTATTCCACAGTCTATTTTAAGTATTCAAAAAATATTTCCTTGTAAATTATTTCTGACATAACTTTCCACTATTTCCCTTAATCTTCATTTAAAATTACTTAAGATATACCATATCTGGAAATTGATACAATTGTATTCTTCTCTAACCTGGCAACTGTTGAACATTACAAAGATACAGTAACTGCAGTCTTCGCTCAGGATGCAACCTATGTTTAAAAAGTCCTGCCAAGAAAACATCCCTGAGACCTGATTAATCTCCAACTCCCCACACTTCTCATTTTTAATGTTTATTTACATATAACTATATGACTAATTCACCCAGCATAACTGAGAAAAGCACCTGTTTCACAAGACTAAAGTCACAGAAAACAGTTTAACCTTTTAAGCACCAATATGGTACTATTTTAGGCCATCTTTTGTTTAATGTGGCCTTTCACCGTGTGGTAAACCATAATATAACTAACGATTTAAACTTTGTCTTGAAGAGTCTAATTATTACCAGTCATGGTACTAAAAATAACATAGGACTTAGGTCCAGATATTGTCCCAGAACTTGCTTCCTCCAAAATCACTTCTGCTGGGAGCTTCCTTCTTCGTTCATTTACATTTTTCTCATACAGGTGAGACAGAAGATATGCAGGTACATGACCTCTAGGCCAGCGTTAAAATAATCTACTTTCTTCAAAATAAATTGCTATAAGGCCAAATAGTCTTCCCTGAAACAACCACATTACTCTCCAAGGGGGGGGGGGGGGGGGGGAGTTCATTGTTACTAGCAGCATACCAACTGGTCAAAAGCACTCAAATCACAGCCTATTAGAAGAGGGGGAAAAAACCATGCCAAACCAAAATAAAAGATGAAGAGTCAGATGCTTAGTGTTGACTCCTCCAAGTCTTCCTCTAGGTGCAAGTCTGGGTACCTAAAAAACGAAAAGGTCAAATCCAAATTATCTAAAAATCCACATATTCTCACTGCTTCCATGATGGCTAATGTTAATCTCCTGGAAAATAATCAAGTAGATTTTATTAACTATTTGAACAGTCTGAATCAGTAATCTTTCATCTGATAAATTCTCAGGTTATAGTCCAATATGGGAATACCCCAAAATAAGGGAAAAGCCACATGCACAAATACGTTCATCACAGTACAGTAATAGCAACAATTTAAAAAGGGAACTAGAAGTAACCTAAATGTTTAACAAATAAACATTTGCTAAGTAAAATAATGGTAACAAGCTTGGTGGACTACCATGCAGCCTTAACCCATTCAAGAACTGGTACTATCTACTGAAGGAGGATCACTGCTGTTCAGCATTGGGGCAATCATTTTCTAAAACAAACTATTATTTCCATTCTTGAGTTAAGGCAAACAACAAACTGGGTTCATGTCTTTCTGGAAGGACAACAGAACAAGGTTTGGTGAAAATAGCTAAAGGCTCCACCATCCTTTCCCTAACCCCACAGTCCCATAAATTAATCGGCAGGGAGTGGCGGGGTGGGGGGCGAGGTACATGCAATAAGGAGGTCTCTAACCATAACATCTACTGAGAAGGTGGACATATAGGTTAGAAAAATAAGAGTTACAAATTTTTTTAAGTTTTCTTCTTTCCCTTCCACATCCAGATTTGCCGGAACAAAGATTATTCTACCAGCAAGGAAGTACTATTTATGCTGGTAACCTCTTAGCACAATGCTCTAAAATATCTCTTCAAGATTTCTCTCTTAAGAATTACACGGATTTGGAAAGTATCTAGACCATGACCAGTCCAAATCAATATGAAAAATTTATATAAATATATATTTGAAAAGATAAAGTGTGACTAGGCTCTTTACGATTATTAAATAAAATTCATAATTAATTCAAATATTTCTTGCATGTCTACTATGTGCTAGATGCTATGAATACATGGGGAAAAAAGAAATTATTCTTGCCCCTCAAAGAGACTGTCTGATGAGGGGCAATTCCACAAGAACTAAATGAGGAATAGGGCCCTCTAACATAAAGGAGGAAAAGGTAAGGTGCTGAAGCCCTTAAAAAAGGAACATGAAAAGATGTAAGAATTGTGGAAAAACTGAGACTGTGTAAATGGCCCCTCTTCTTCTATTTGCTCAAATTTCTCACTTGTTAATTTACTATACAGAATTAAAGCATTTATCTCCTCCACAAAGGCAGTCACTTCAAGAATTTAACATTTGCGGAATGAATGAACTAGACCAAAACTATATTCAAATGTGTGTTTACAATCTGTATACTCTCCAGAGGAAAATAAAACAAGCTGAGTTAACCAAAACAGAAAAGAAGTGAAAACATGCCTGATATATATGGTTAATAAGAAAATAACAAAAAAAGACAAACAACAACAACAAAACTAGTAAGTAGACCCAGACACTACACAAAAACCAGCAAAGTTAATTACAAAATGACAGTGGCCTAAACAAAACGGGCAGCACAGGAGAAACAGATGGAACAGACTAGAAGACAAAGATCTTTCCATACAGATCATTTGAGATTTTTATTCAAGGATTTCTCATCCATATTTCCCACCCACAACCTTGAAAAAAAGTAAAAATGAGCACAAATAGTCTGGCAATGTAACTAAAAGGTTCATCCAAAGCTGTTGGAAGAGACAACAGATCTACATTCCACATTATGATGCTAACGGATTCAGTTACGTCTAACTATGCCATCCTATGTCTACCCTCCCTCAAAAATCAGGTTGTCAACATTTACTCATATTAATACTTGCAAACTTAGTTCAGCTATAAAAACAGGATGCGTACATAAACCACAGTAAGTACAGAAACAAACTACCTTCCAGAATCAGAGAAGGTATCAGAGGTGGAGGGACGACAGACATCATTTACATCCAACTTTCATATTTTGCAGATGAGGCCCTATGGCCCACATGGCCAGTTTGTGGTAAAATCCATTTAACTATAGCCTTTAAAGTCTACCAAATCTCTTAGAGATAAGTCTCACAGAAAATTATATTAATCGACTTAAGATTGAACTCCTGTAATGAATAGATTTAAGGTTTAATATGTTTTCAAAAAGAAACATTACTCCAATAATAAGTTTACAAGTTATAACTGGAGAAATAAGTATGTGAAGAGATACAATTCTCATTTAAAAATCCAGTTTGTAATTTCATCTTTTGATGGCAAGTATGTCCCAACTTCACTGCAACTGATCCAACAACTATATTTGGTCTTGTATTGTTACTTCTATAGAAGTCCTATCTCTTCCTTTCCAGTATGTTGTCTGAAGACAGGAAAAATTTTACTTTGATCCCAACTGTCCTTAGATTTGTTACGTTTTGATTTCACAGAAACTGTGCGAATGGATTTTTAACTTGAGCCTAGTTACCTGGGCTGCTTGCTATTGAAAGGAACTGAAGTAAATGTACTAACAACAGCACCTATAATCAAGGTCAAACAGGATCCCAAAAGGTTCGCAATTCTAAAGTAACAAACCGCTTGTGTATGAGTTGCATACACTTAAATTTTCAAAGTGAAGTGTGCCACGTAAGAGAAGGCAATTCACATGATGCCAGCAATGACATATGTTAAGTATTCATTTCTATTTATGGTGGAAAAATTAGCATACCCAGCTTTTGTAGCACAAAGAAAAAATTATGTCTTACAGGTCCTACACACGGAAACAAAAACTTTATTTTCTTTAGTTCTCTAATAATTTGAAAAATTCCCAGTACAAAACCAACCTCTCTCATTCTTCAGCCCTGAGAAGAACTTCCATGCCCTGAGAACAAACCGCAGCCTGTCCAGAAACCCGCAGAGCAGAAGGACGCGAAAGGACCCTTCGGAACGGGTTCCGCGTTCTCCTGGGTGACATCATTTCACCTGCGCCTCGGCAAAACGGGAGGGAGCCCGCGCGAGAGGCCATCTGCCAGGCGGCGGCGGGCTGGCGCTCCCGCTGGCTGCACCCACACCTCCACGCCGCCGCCACGGGAACAAAGAGCGCCGGGCAGCCGCGCCGCGCCCCGCCAAGCACCGGGCAACCACACCTCCTCCTGGTTGCCGGGAGCGGCCCCCGCAGGCTCCCAACGGCCTGCAGCTCAGACCGTCCCGCCCTCACGCGGGAACCAACGGCCGCAGCGGCCAGTACCTGCGAGGGGAGGCTCCGCCCGGCGGGGCTGCTCCCGCGGCTCCTTGCTGGGCCGCCGCCTCCTATTGTGACCGCTCGCCCAGCTAGCGGCCAGCTCGCCAGCTCCGCCGTCCCCGGGCCTCCTCACCCCCGGAACCCGGGCTCCGACCGAGGCGCTGTCTCGGCGCTTCCTTCCTCCCGGCACCATCACACGGGCCGCGCCAAGAAACAGCTGCACGGTCAGAGCTGACAGAGTCGGCTAACGCCTCGGGGGCTCCATCCTCTCTGCCCCCGGGCCCTAACTGCCGGGGCCGCGGCACCGTCCCGCCCCGCCGCACCCCGCCTCGGTGCTCGCGAACACGGCGTGCCGCGCCGGCGCACTATCCTCCGCTGCGCGCGCAGGCGACGCCCCTCGCCGCCAGGCCGCAAGATGCGCGAGCACGCGGCACTCCCACTTCTCGGTTTGAGGTCGCTGCCCGCCTCCCCACCACGTCCCCCAACAGGAACAAACCTAGCGACCACAAAGCGCGAGACCACCAGACGCTCCGCCCCTTTCCCCCTAGGCTCGGCTCCGCGCGCCGAGCCCCCTTTGTTTCCACCCCGCGGGGAAGGGGGGGAGGGGCGGCGCTGCGCGCGTCCGGGCGCGCGACTAGGGCTAGTTCCGGCAACAGAGCCCGTCGCACAGCGCCCCTGCGCAGCGCAACCCCGCCCTCGCCCGCCTCTCAACCCGGGCGCACAGCAAGGCCACCAGCTACTGAACCGGACCCTGGGGCCGGCAGTGTCTCCCAGTTCGTACACATCTCTCCCTAAAGTATGGTTTCTGGGCCATGCCTCCCTCCTCCAAAACTCGGCAATCAAACAGTAACCCCACTCAATTCACAATATAGTATGTATTCATGTGGACCCAGAAGTGGAATTTTTATTAATGTAGAAGGAGGTGATTAGTCGAAGGTGTCTCACAAAGAAACAAACAGGTTGGAACCCAACGTGTCCAACTCTAAGGATTATTAAACCTGACAGTTATTCAGACCATGCTGAGCATGGGAATGAGATGGGTACAAAGAACGTAGCGGGCAAGCTGCCTGTCCTGATCACATTTGAGATCTAAAAGGGAAGACAGACATACCATAAAAGCACAATAAATGCAAGGAAAAGACAGCTAAGAGGTATCTGAGGAAAAGCGGGCCATCAAGGGGGCATTATGCAAGAAGTGGGCTGTATGCAGATAGGAAAATGGTTGATGCCATCAAGGATGGTGATCATATTTTAGTGCAGTCCAATCAGCAAAAAAATCCAGGTTCTAGGGGCGCCTGCGTGGCTCAGTCGTTAAGCGTCTGCCTTCGGCTCAGGTCATGATCCCAGGGGCCTGGAATCGAGCCCCGCATCTGGCTCCCAGCTCGGCGGGAAGCCTGCTTCTCCCTCTCCCACTCCCCCTGTTTGTGTTCCCTCTCTCGCTCTGTCTCTCTCTGTCAAATAAATAAATAAAATCTTAAAAAGAAAAAAATCCAGGTTCTAGTTCTGGCATTACTTCCACCAGTCTCCTTCCTGCTCTGGGCCTCAGCTGCCTGTAGTAGAAAATTAAGGAATCAGACTAAACTGATGTTCAAGGATCTTCTGAATACGTATGAATAACACTATATGGTAATTATTTGTGAACATTTGTCTCCCGTATCAGACGGAGCACTGGCTCTCTGTTTTGGCTCTGGAACCCCAAGGTCCAAACCTACAGCCTGAAACACAACAGCAGGTGCTTAGCAACTCTGAATCAAAGTTCCAGCAATAAATCACAAGCTTTTACAATTCCTAGACAAAGAGAAGCTAGAATGATATAACAGGCCCCAATAAATACATCCCCTCACCCCAGGCCCACACCCCCATTATGTAGTCCTTTTATCTAGCTGACTCTTCCTCCCAAAAGGCTGTCTTCCAAAGCAGCCAGTTTGTGGGTGATTACATCCAAACTGTAAAGTTTTTTTTCTCATTTCATGACACAGTCATAAATCCCAACCACACTTTTAGATGCATCCAATGCAATCGATTTCTAACTTGAATCCCTCATAATTCCCCATCTACTGCTGTAGATCCACCTAGCTTCCAGCAGAACCTCAGCTGCACAAGCTTCCTTACATAATCCAGACCACTCTGAAACCACTTTTCTTGTATACTTGGATATTAGCTATGTGATGAGAGGAGGAAAGGAAGAAAAAAGTTGGGAAAGGGAAGGGAAATTACCATTTGAGAGCTCTCTAATCAAAAGAGCCAGATTCATCAAGTGCTGAATCTCAGCAGCAAAAATCTATTACAGTCCTTCAGGGTTTCCATTCCTTAAGCTTAATGTGAATCCCCTTGGGCCTCAGCCAATCCTTTGTGAGGCAAACTCCATGAGAAACCTTCTCAAATGATTAAGATTTTAGCTACCTAGGCTCTTAGGGCTTAACCCAAGAAGTCTGCCTAGATGTAAACAATAATCCCACAACTCAAGGTTGGATAGTTTGAAATTTGTACTGCAATTTCTTCTCTAATTGATTTTCTTCACCAGAAAATCTAGTATCTTGCTAATAAACACCCAATCAGTGAGATAGGCTTTAAGCTGGGCCACTTCTGACCACCCAATATGGCAGGTGGTAAATGAGAACAGTTGCTCAACCCCAGTCCACCTAAAATTTTATTTGGCGTCTGTTCAAAAAGGTGCAAAGCCTTGTTGGAGTGGTGTCCAGTAAAACTTTCTGTGATAGAAATGGTCAATATCTGCACCATCCAAAAAGAGGCCACATGTGGCTACTGAGCACTCAAACTGAGGCTAGGGCATCTAATGAATTGACTAGGATCAATTTAAATAGCCACATATGGTTAGGGACAGCACAAAACTTCTAGGCAAAGTAACTGATTGTAGCAAGAGCTTTTTGAGACTTCTGACTCCAGGACTGCTCTTTAAAATCAATTTTCACAACAGAAGTAAAAACTGAATGACTACTAAAAACTTCTTCCTGACGTACCCAAGTAATTTAAGTCCCCTCACTTCTAAAATAAAAATATACCAATCACTGCTTACCAAATAGGAAAATATTAAAATTCCTTCAAATATGTCTGGTCATTGGGATTATTTACTGTGGTGACGTACCATTCTAATACATGGGAATAACACCTGAGGTTTTGACTGGGCTGGGCTGGATCTAGAGATGAATCTTTACAATACTGATCTTCAATCTATGAGCAAGATGCATCCTTCTATTTACCTGAGTCACCAACTTCTTTTCAATATTGCTTTACATTTTCTATACAAGTCTTACATATTTCTGTTCTTTGGTTTATTCCAGGTTTTATATATAATTATTAATTCTAAAAATACATATAGTAATATACATGTATATTATATAATTATATAACTGTAATTTAATTATACATAATTAACTCTAATAGTGTATCTTAATCTTTTTGAATTTGCTGTACATATAATCCCATTGGCAGATAATAATGACCATTCAATTTCTTTCTTTTCCAACACATTTTTCCTTTTCTTTGTCTTGTCTTACTGCATTGGCTAGGACTTCCAGTGCAATGCTAAATAGAAACAAAGAGAACATGCACTTCTGTCTTATTCCCAAACTGGAAAACTTCCAACATTTCACCATTAAGTATGATGTTTGTGATAGGTTTTTTTGCATATCCCTTTAGCAATTAAGAGAGTTCTCTTTTATTTCTAAATTATTAGAAGTTTATCATAAAGGAATGTTTAATTTTATCAAATTTTCCTGCATCTATGAGATAATCATATAATTTTTCTGTTAATATGTGAATTACATTGACTGGTTTTGGATGTTAAACCAATTTTGCATTCCTAATAAAATCCTGTCTTATTATATTACCCTTATTATATATGTTGGATTTGGTTTGCTAACACGTTGGTTAGGATTTTTACATCTGTGTTCTTGAATGAGAATAGCTGTTATTTTCCATTTTTGTAATGTCTTTGTCAAGTTTTGTTACAAAGATTATGCTAGCCTTAGAAATGAATCAGGGAGTGTTCTCTCTTTTTCTACTCTCTAGAATAGTTTCTGTAAGAATGGTGTTATGCCTTCTTTAAATATTTGGTAGAATTTGCTGGTTATCTTTTTTTTTTTTAACATATAATGTATTATTTGTTTCAGAGGTACAGCAGGAAGGGAAAAATGAAGAGGGTGGAAATCGGAGGGGGAGACAAACTATGAGAGACTATGGACTCTGAGAAACAAACTGAGGGTTCTAGAGGGAAGGGGGTGGGAGGATGGGTTAGCCTGGCGATGGGTATTAAAGAGGGCACGTTCTGCATGGAGCACAGGGTGTTATATGCAAACAATGAATCATGGAACACTACATCAAAAACTAATGATGTAATGTATGGTGATTAACATAACATAATAAAAAAAGAATTTGCTGGTTAGCCAACTGAACTTAGAATTATATTTTTTTCTCTTACTTTTTAAAGATTTTATTTTTAAGAATTCTCTGTACCCAATGTGGGGCTCAAATTCACAGCCCTGAGATTAAGAGTCTCATGCTCCACGACTGAGCCAGCCAGGTGCCCCTATCTTTTCCTTATTTTTAACAAAGGAAAAACAACTATAATGTTAGGATAGACTTAAGAAAGATCTCATACTGAAACTCAAAATCTGTTTCTAGAAAACTAACTTCCAGTCTTGTGAATTTGAAGAGTTCTGCTGGAAATACATTTTTAAGCATACTGCATAAACAATAAGCACAAATAAATTTTACATAAGTGATAAATAGTCTGCCAAACAGTAAATATAAAATTTGGTTTGGTGCTCAATTTTGCATTTCTAAGACATCACAGACTATCTAAACATAATGATTATCTGAAGGACCTTTATACAAGAGAGGTGACTCTGAGGCTATAGGCTTTCTTATTCCTTTACACACTCAAGTAAATACATATTTACATGGGAGAATGATTAATGCTATGTTAGAACACAAAATAGAGGCCACTAACTCAGCAGTAGTGGTTGGGGTTGGAGTGACATTACAGTCAGGAGGCTTGGCAATGGATATGATGACAGCACAACCCTATTCCTGACAGTGTTAACAGTGGGAAACTGCTTCTCCATTATAAAGGTCACGGACTCCCAGCAGGAAGGTCATTCTCTACCCAACACCTTTTCTGGCAGGTCCCAAAAGTGTACAGCATTTTTTTTTCCTTTGATATTTTTCCTCTGTGTGTGGTTCTTCAGCATCTGGACAAGCGATTCTTTATCTGTAGCTCTTCAATCATGGGTTTCAGCATTTTAAAATAAGAGATGCCACTCCTTCCTTTTTTGTGTATTCTCTACCAGCCAACATTCTTTCAATATGGACATCACTGATAACAAACAAAAGAGAGATGGGACCTGCTCTTGAGGGGCTTACAGTTTAATGGGGGAAACAGACATTAAATAAATACTGTAAAGAACTGTGATAGAAGTGTGTAAAGGAACAAGAAAGCCTATAACCTCAAAGTTTCCCTCCTTCCACTATAACCAGCTAAAAGGATCTAAGATGAAGCTACATAGTGGAAAGGTGTATCGGCCTAGCACTATTCAGGCTACACATTATCTATAACCATGATAAGACTTGATCTAATGCAAAACATCAGCATAAGCACTTTTCACCCATAAGTGTTACTACCTGTCAGACTGGAAAGGTTAATTATCAGCAGCTACCAGCGACAGTTGCCAAAGACCAGAAAGGGGCAGCAAAGGTGCACCCAAACCCAAGTCCCCTGAAAGCCTCTCACAATAGAGCCAGCTTTGGGATGGAGGAGTGGGCAGACTGCTGTTCCCACAGTATAGGTGAGAGATGCCGGACACTGAACCGTGACAGTTCTTAGGGCAGTGAAGGTGAGAAGGGGCTAAAAAGCAGAACCAGGTGAAAGGCCATCAGCCAAGAAAGAGTTCAAGACAGAGGAGTAAATATACCTGAGTGCCTAAGATAAGCTGAGTCAGAAACAGGAAAAATAGTGACCGAGATATTAAGCCAGAAATGGAGAGGCAAGAGTGCAAATAAAGCATGCACTGCACATCATGGCATATTCAATCTCTGGAGCAGGATAAATGAGAAAGAGCAGACTCTAAGGCATGACCTGCCTTAATGCATACCCTTTGAAGCAGAGATCTTAGTGGGACCTTGCTCATTCCATTCTGGCAAATAGGGCGCATCTTGGGAACAATTCTAATTGCCATGATTCTCATTCTAAATTGATCTGGCAGCTCAATCTCAGGGCAAATCATATGCTAATACTATAGTTTAAAAAAAAAAAAAAATCCACTGGACAGCCCCAGGCAACGAAAAGAGTTAACCACATACAGATCTAACAAAAGCCTGTTGTTTCATTGTTAGAGATGAACCATCTATTATTTTTTACATAAAGTATTATAATTTAGTTTTTTTCTTCAGTGTTTTGATATTATAAAAATCCAATGAATATTCTCATACAGACATACAGTTTGACCTGCATTTGAAAAAATATCCATGGGGGCCCCTGGGTGGCTCAATTGGTTAAGCATCTGCCTTTGGCTCAGGTCATGATCCTAGGGTCCTGGGATCAAGTCCCACCATCAGGCTCCCTGCTCAGTGGGGAGTCTGCTTCTCCCTCTCTCTATCCCTCTGTACTCTCTCTCCCTCTCAAATAAATAATCTTTAAAAAAGAAAATATATCCATAAAGGTAAATTTCTAACAGTGCAATTGCTGTTTCAAAGGGCCTTTGTTTTTTAAATTCGAGAAATATTGCTAAATTGCCTGCTAAAAAGTTGCACCAATTTTTATTCCAACCAACAGTAAATAAAAGTAGTTCGGAGTCAACTCTGAAGGGGAAACAGCAGTGTTTAAAGGCATCCCCTGAGGAAAGATAGGTTAACTATCATTGCAGTAGGCCAAGGACTAGGGAGAGAAGCCGTCAAAACAAAACTTGGGCCAGGATACTCTGAGAACAGTCATATTTCATACCCAGCTTTAAATTCTCTTTGTTTTAATTCCCTGTTAAATCCCTGACCCTTTACTATGGTCTTACTAAATGCAGTAGCCTAGGAAGTGAGCCCAAACTGGAGCCAAAGTGACACTAGTGAAAGTAGCATCACTTAGAAAAGCTGGTGACCAACAGGTCCTGAGTCAAAGGGCTAGCTAGCTAGGAGGGCAAGCAGCCTCCAGAAAAGATACCTATGGCATCCCAGAAACACCTGGAAAGGAAGGCCCGCTAAAACTGTCAACTGCAGCTACAAGGAACAAGGACTCCAATCATTAAGAATTAGACCCTGAAGTAAAATATGACCCCAAAAGCCAGTAAACATGGACTATACTTATTGTAAGTGCTTCAAGAAAATAAATAATAGTATAAACACTGGTTAAGAAACAGAAAAGCATACACAGACAACTAGCACCTTCACTTTGGAGATCATGAAAAAGCAGTTGCTAAAAAGGGACATGGTAATGAGAGAGGGACTTAAATGGTCAAGATGAAAGGAACATGAGAATGTTCTCTAAGCAGATCAGAACACAGGAATATCTTGTAACTTTCACCATGTTTAATGGAAAACAGAATTTCCTGTAGGGAATGCTGGTGGAGCTCATGTGACTGCATAGTTGATAACCTTGCTCTGGATGATGCCCCTGGCTACTGAATTCTACACCCTGCATTCGTGAGGTGTGGCCAGCTCACTGAAAATGCCAGTGTCCTCCTGGTAGCTTCCACTGATTACATACATTGAAGACACTGACTAACCAGGGTGGTTCTGCAGTGTGATACATGGCACATCTCTACAGACCCTGTACCCTCTGGCCCAAGCCACACTCAAGAGGCCGTTTCCAAACTTTAAGAAGAAAGTGTGTTACCTGAGCAGATTCACAAAAAACAGAAATGATCACCTTAAATAAAAACCCTTAAAGCAGGACAACTCTTTATACAGCAGATAGAAAATTTAAGCTCCCACAGAAGTTTATTTATCTCTCCTCTGCTTACTTGTTCCTGTTATGAGAGTGTCTTATAAATAAAAACAAATTAAATTTAGTAGGCAATGACATTTCAAAAGCCAAAACAAGAATGCGACAGAACAATAATCTCAAAATACCTATCATTACAATGTATTTCTAATCACCTCAGTCCACAGTAAGGCAAAGAGAGAATCAATATTTGAAACACCCTGCATCACATAATACCATACAGCTCAGAAAGCACAATATAAAATTTAAAAACTTTAAGAAAATGTAGGGATATATCTGAAGATATTCTGGAGACAGATTTCCTAGAAGTAAAAGCAATAAAATACATTTCAAAGGACTATACCAATAGACTTGGTCCCAAAATAATTTTAAATTTCTGAATGGGAAAAAACACTTCATTAAAAATTAAAAGCTGGGAAATTTTTTGCAAATATGACAGATGATTGATGTTCCTATACAAAGTGATAGGAAAATAGGAACATCCCAAAAGAAAATTATGCAAAGGACAAATTTTTAAAAAGCAGTAAGTGACTAAGGAACAAATGAACGTATAAAGAGTTATACAACCTCAGTAGTAATCACAGAAATACTCATTAAAACAATTAGAAACCATTTTTCATCATTCACAAAGTAACTTGACATTATGGATGCTATTCAATGTGAAAAGGAAGCGAGACAAGCATTCTCATATGGAAGCATAAACTGATGCGCATGTGTGAAAAAATATACAAAAAAAGACAAAGGCTGAAAAAAATGTTCATATCCTTTGATTCAATTCTACTCTAGTAATCCAGGCTTAAGAAATACATCATTCAAAACGTATTACATAGCTACAATAATCAAAACACTGTGGTACCAGCATAAGGATAGATACACAGATCAAGTGAACAGAATAGAGAGCCCAGAAATAAACCCTTGCATATATGGTCTAATGACCCCCAAAGGGTCCCAAGATAATTCCATGGGAAAAGAACACTCTTTTCAGCAATGGTGTTGGGAAAACTAGACATCCATATGCAAAACAATGAAGACAGACCCTTACTTTACCCTATTATACAAATATTAACTCAAATGAGTGAAAGATCTGAACTTAAGAACTAAAACTGGGGGGGGGCGCCTGGGTGGCTCAGTTGGTTAAGTGACTGCCTTCGGCTCAGGTCATGATCCTGGAGTCCCTGGATCGAGTCCCGCATTGGGCTCCCTGCTCGGCAGGGAGTCTGCTTTGCCCTCTGACCCTATCCCCTCTCATGTGTTCTCTCTCATTCTCTCTCTCCCAAATAAATAAATAAAATCTTAAAAAAAAAAAAAAAAAAAGAACTAAAACTGGGGGAGCCTGGGTGGCTCAGTTGGTTAAGCGACTGCCTTCGGCTCAGGTCATGATCCCAGGGTCCTGGGATCGAGCCCTGCATCGGGCTCCCTGCTCCGCAGGAAGCCTGCTTCTCCCTGTCCCACTCCCCCTGCTTGTGCTCTCTCTCTCAAATAAATAAAATCTTTAAAAAAAAAAAAAAAAGAAAAAAAAGAACTAAAACTACAGAACTTTTAGGGTAAAAACATAGGGGAAAACCTTCACGAGACTGGGTTTGGCAATAATTTCTTGGATGTGGGCGCCTGGGTGGCTCAGTCGTTAAGCGTCTGCCTTCGGCTCAGGTCATGATCCCGGGGTCCCGGGATCGAGTCCCGCATCGGGCTCCCTGCTCAGCGGGAAGCCTGCTTCTCCCTCTCCCACTCCCCCTGCTTGTGTTCCTGCTCTCGCTGTCTCTCTCTCTGTCAAATAAATAAAATCTTTAAAAAAAAAAAAAAAATTTCTTGGATGTGACACCAAAGCGCAGGCAACAAGAGAAAAAGATTAATTCGAATTTCCTCAAAATAAGAACTTTAAAAAAAATTAATTTATTTCAGAGAGAAAGAGGAGGTGAGCACATGAGGAGGGGGAAAGGTAGAGGGAGAGAATCCCCAAGTCGACTCCCTGCTGAGCACAGAGCCTGAAGTAGGGCTCAATCCCATGGCCCATGAGATCATTACCTGAGCCGAAACCAATAGTCGGATGCTTAACCAACTGAGCCACCCAGGAGCCCCCAAAATAAGAACTTCTGTGCAAAGGACACAGCCAACAGAGTAAAAGGGCAACCTCCGGAATGGGAGAAAGTATTTGCAAATCATCTGTCTGATAAGGGGTTATACCCAGAATATATAAACAACTATAATCAAACAAAAACCAAACCTGATTTAAAAATGGGCAAAGGTTGGGGCGCCTGGGTGGCCTTTGGCTCAGGTCATGATCTTGGGGTCATGGGATCGAGGCCGGCGTCAGGCTCCACACTGGGCATGAAGGCTGCTTAAGATTTTCTCTCCCTCTGTCCCCTCAACTTGCTCATGTGCTCTTTCTCTAAAGGGGGGGGGGGTCTTAAATAGACATTTCTCTAAAGAAGATAAATGACCAATAAGCACATGAAAAGACGCCCAATATCACTAATCAGTAGGGCAATGCAAATCAAAATCACAATGAGATATGACCCCACACCCAATAGGACGGCTAGCATTAAAAACAGTAACAACAGAAAATAAAATGTGTTGGAAAGGATGTGAAATGTAAAATGGTGCAGCCACTTTGGAAAACAGTATAGCAGCTCTTCAAAACTCTAAAAATATAAATGATCCAGCAATTCCACTTCTGGGTATATTTCTAAGATATAGTTGTACACCTATGTTCCTAGCAGCATTATTCACAAGAGTCAAACTGTGACAGCAACCCAAATGTCCATCCATGCAGAATAGACAAAATGTGTTATATACATACAGTGGAATGTTATTCAGCCTTTAAAAGAAAGAAATTCCAACATTCATGCTACAACCTGAACGAACCTTGACAACACTAAGTGAAATAAGCCAGTCAAAAAAAAAAAAAAATGGGGTGCCTGGGTAGCTCAGTCGGTTGAGCATGGGAATCTTGGTTTCAGCTCAGGTGGTGATCTCAGGGTTGTGAGGGGAGTCTGCTTGAGATTCTCTCCCTCTGCCCCTCCCCCTGTGCATGCTTCCTCGCTTTCTCAAATGAATAAATCTTAAAAAAGAAACACAAATATTTCATGACTCCATTTATATGAGGTACAAAGAGCACTCAAATTCATAGAGACAGAAAGTAGAATGGTAGTTGCCAGGGACTGTGCAGGAGAGAACCAGGAGTTACTACTTAATGGATACAGTGTCCATTTGCAAGATAAAAGAGCCCTGGAGATTGGTTGCACAACAATGTGAATGTATTTAACACTACTGAACTGTACCAGACCTAAAATGATTAAGATGGTAAATTCTATGTTAGGTGTATTTTACCACAGTTAGAAAAAAAATCTCATCAGAGCAGCAAAAGGGATGTTTAAAAATACAAACGAGACCTCATTCCTTCGCTTAAAACTTTCCAAAAGCTTCCCATACATAACAAGCAGAACTAAAACTAAACTTTCCCTGGCTTACCAAGTTCTACATGACCTGTCCTGTGCCTACCTCTTCAAACTCATCTCATACCACTTCTACCCTCATCCACCTTGCTTGTGCACATCAGCCTTCCTTCTGTTTGGACAATCTTTCTAGCCTCAGGGCCTTTGCACTAGCCCTTTCCTCTCCCTACGATGTTCCCCTCATGGCCCAGATTTTCACAACCTGTTCTTTCCTATCATTCAGACTGTAAGTGTCACGTTTTTTTTTTTTTTCCTTTAAGATTTTATTTATTTATTTGAGAGAGAGAGAAAGAGAGCACACAGAAGTAAGGGGGAGGGGCAGAGGGAGAGGCAGACTTCCTGCTGAGCAGGGAGCCCAATCCCAGGACCCTGAGATCATGACCTGAGGGCAGACACTTAACCGAGCCACCCAGGTGCCCCAAGTGTCACCTTCTTAAAGGCCTTCCCTAACACCTAGAGTAGCCAACTGCCCAATTACTTGTACAGCACCTACAAGTATCTAATTATTTACTGATTTACATATACAGTTCATTTTGTGCCCTTTTCACAAAAAATAAGCACCAGAAGAACAAGGACCTTCCTTATTAGTCTTTACACCACTCTATCCTGGTGACTCAACAGTGCCTGGCACATAGTAGGCACTTAATAAATATTTGCTGTATCAATAAATGCATAATAGCTTTTTAAAATGACCTAAAGCTCTACAAAGACAGGTTAAATAAATTAGCATGTATCCTTATAGTAGAACATTATGCAGCCATTTTAACTGATGTTCAAGTATATACATAGTACGCAGATTATATTTCCCAAGATGACCATACATAGTAAGTTCTCCCACCCTTCATTCTCTTCTTCTTATGCTGACATTACGCCCCAGTGGTGAGACTGAGGTTCCCTCCTCTTGAATTTGCGCAGGCCTGTGACTTATGCTGGAAGAGATGCTTTGTGACTTCTTATGTTAGGTCATAAAAGGCCATACAGCATCTGTCTGGTCCTCTTGGAGCAGTCACTCTTGCAATCAAGCTGCCATGCCATGAGGAAGCCCACACTACATTTAGGTGCTCGGGCCAAGGGTCTCAGATGAAGTCCCAGCTGACAAGCAGCATCAACCATCAAACAATGTGATTGAGGACTTCAAGATGACTCCAGCCTCAGACACCATTTGACTGCAACTGTATGGGAAAACTCCAAGCAAGAGTGACCTAGCTGAGCATAGGAAACCCCAGAATCATGAAAGATACAAGTGCTCTACACCAAATAAATTTTAGGGTAATTAATTATACAGCCATAGATAATCAGAGCAATTTAGTTTTATTTTAACCATGAAGAGAATGCAAAGAGAGTGAGTTTTCTTATGACATAGTCTGTCTCTGTATATTGTTCTTGCCTCTGTGCTTAAAAAATAAATAAATAAAATCTCCAAGAACAATAAGAGATCTTTATCTGATTTTTTTTAACTGACCGTAAGATTTGGAATGGCCAATAAGCATACCAAAAAAATGCTCAGCATACTCAGTTGTCAGAGAAATGCAAATTAAAACATGTGTCCAGAAACACCTGGGTGGCTCAGTCTGTTAAGCGTCTGCCTTCAGCTCAGGTCATGATCCCAGGGTCCTGGGATCGAGTCCCACATCAGGATTCTTGCTCAGCGGGGAACCTGCTTCTCCCTCTGCCTGCCATTCCCCTGCTTGTGCTCTCTCTCTCTCTCTCTCTGACAAATAAAAAAATAAAATAAATAAAGTAGGGCGCCTGGGTGGCTCAGTTGGTTAAGCGACTGCCCTCGGCTCAGGTCATAATCCCGGAGTCCCGGGACCGAGTCCCACATTGGGCTCCCTGCTCAGCAGGGAGTCTGCTTCTCCCTCTGACCCTCTCCCCTCCCATGCTCTCTCTCTCAAATAAGTAAATAAAATCTTTAAAAATAATAAACAAAATAAAATAAAATAAAAAATGTGTCCATTATGGACAACTGAGATGTCTCACTACAACGGCTATAATTTGAAAGACAACTGAAGAGTGTTGGATGTAAACATGAGGATGTGAAGAACGTGGGACCCTCATGCATGTGCTGGAATGCAAAATGGTGCAGCCTCTTGCAAAACAGTTTGGTCGATCCTCAAAATGTTAAAAATATATCATGTGACCAACCACTAAACAAAAACATACTTACACAAAAATGTTCCAAGCAGTGTTATTCATAATAACCAAAAGATGGAAACATATCTATCAACTGGTGAATGGATAAACAAAATGTGTTGGATGCACACAATGGAATATTATTCACCCATAAAAAGGAATGGACTAGCGATTCATGCTAAAACATAGACAAACCTTGAGATCATCATGCTAAGTGAGAGAAGCCAGACACAAAGGCCACATATTATGTGATTCCATTTATAAATGTGCAAAATAGGCAAATCCATTAAGACATAAAGATTAGTGGTTGCCAGGAGCTAGCAGAAGGAATAATGGAGAGTGACTGCTAATGGGTATGGGGTTTTGAGTGAGGAATGTTAAAATTGTTCTAAAATTAGATGGTGGAGATAGTTGTACAACTCTGAATATACTAATAACCACTGCTTACAAAGATGAAAAATATTTTATACAAATATAACTTCAATTAATCTTGTTAATACTGAATTCCAATTGTTACTTCTGGGTAGAGGGGTTAAAAGCAGTGCTACATATCTCTTTATAATCAACATGTAACTTTAAAAAAAAAAAAACAACTAAAAAATGTAAAAGATCAAGAGTAAAAGAAAGTATACGGTCATGAAAGAAAAACCAGTAACACATTTCCTACCTTCCCTAAAAGTAGTCTGCATGGCATTACCTCTACACAACCTGGATTGATGCCTTCATCTGTGATAAATGGACCTAAGGCTAGCACAAGGAAGTTTTGTCCAGAAAAGACTTCTGCTCTGAGTAGCCATTCATATACATGCCCATTTAGAAAGAATTCTCCCACTTACCTCTCTCAAGTGACCAGCCTTCCTGGAAGTGTTCCAGGCCACTCTTGGAAAATGTACCACTGAGGCTACAAATTAATTCATCTTGGGACGCCTGGGTGGCTCAATTGGTTAAGCATCTGCCTTGGGCTCAGGTCATGATCCCAGGGTCCTCCTTGCTCAGCGGGGAGCCTGCTCCTCCCTCTGCCTCTCACTGCCCCTGCTTGTGCAGGCGCTTGCACTCTCTCTCTCTGTCTCTCTGACAAATAAAATCTTTTTTTTTTTTTTAAAGATTTTATTTATTTATTTGAGACAGAGAGAATGAGAGATAGAGAGCATGAGAGGGAGGAGGATCAGAGGGAGAAGCAGACTCCCTGCCGAGCAGGGAGCCCGATGCGGGACTCGATCCAGGGACTCCAGGATCATGACCTGAGCTGAAGGCAGTTGCTTAACCAACTGAGCCACCCAGGCGCCCTGACAAATGAAATCTTTTAAAAATAATTTAATTCGGGCGCCTGGGTGGCTCAGATGGTTAAGCGTCTGCCTTCGGCTCAGGTCATGATCCCAGGGTCCTGGGATCGAGTCCCACATCGGGCTCCCGGCTCAGCGGGGAGCCTGCTTCTCCCTCTGACCCTCTCCCCTCTCATGCTGTTTCTCTCTCACTCGCTCTCTAAAAAATAAATAAAATCTTTAAAAAAATAAATAAATAAAAAAAAATAAAAAATAAAAAAAATTTAATTCATCTCACCCCTGGTTCCATCCCCAGTCACACACGGATTAAACTGAGGCAACTTTTAAGAAAAATCACCTCTGGTTCCCAGATCTGAGAAATGGATCATGCCTGAAAGTTAAGTGAGGATACTAAGCAAGGCATCAACATGTGTTTGACAATTTGTACAATCAGAATAGCTAAGCAATTATTTTGCATGACTTGTATAGGGGACAGAAGATGTGTTCTAAACCCAGCACTATAGGGTGACTCCTGAACAAGTCATTTCTTCTAGTAGGGTCACAGCTTCCAAGTTTATTTTAAAAAGAGCGTTGAATTGGCTGTGCCTTATAATCCCTTCAATTCTCAAAATGAGAGAACGTATGTGTGAGTGTCTATGTGTGCACACACACATTCAAGTGGTATGTATCAGGTAGCAGGTTCATTTTTGTTTTTGCTTTTGCAAAACCAATACTGATTTGTTACAGAAATAAGTCAGCAACTGTTGCAAACATAAAAAATCTGATTTTTAAACACATTATCTACTGTTTTCCTCCCCAGAATAATGCCTGATGACCTATTCAAACCACTCTTGGTGGTTCTCATCCCACTTATTCTGCTCTACATTTTCTTTAATCCACTGCACTTACTCTAACAAATTCTATTATTTACATATTATGTTTATTTTTTATTGTCTGCCTCTCCAGCTAGACTGTACACATGAAAAAACAGCAATCTTTGTTTTGTATTCTGATATATTTCCTAAGTGCCTAGACACATAGATGCCAATCAATACATTTGACTGAATCGGTTGAATAAATTATAAATACATAGTCAAGAGACGAATCCATTCTATTTCCCTCTGGGAAACAATCATAAGTATACACACTGCAAGCAGGAGAGAGGGAAGAGCAGTTTCTCACAATTCTTTGAGAACTGGGCTGATCAAGTGACAAAAGCCCTTAAGTTCTCTTCCCTCTCCCCACATACTTCAGGAAAAAATGCCATCTCCTAAAAGCACAAAATTGGTCATACAAAGAGTCAGAAATTAGGAGCAAAAATATTTTAAAGTAGATGGCAAGTTTTTGGCAGAGGTGGAGAGAAATGTCATCTCCAGACCCTTGAACCTGGAAACAGAACAGAACACAGTTTGGAATCACCACCACAAATGAACAAATGGAGATAGGCATATTATACTTAGCAGGAGGAAGAAAACCTAACTCAAAAACATCTTCACAATTACAAAGCACAAGTATGCAACATTACTGGCCTAAAGCAATTCTGCCTTTCCCTCTATCATCACTCTTTCTTCAAATGCTCATTTCTATAATCTGTGGTATACTGAATTTTACAGAGCCAACTATATAGTCTAGCAGTCTTTTTCAGTGGCTTGCTTCTAAAATAAGTTAAATCCATGCCTCTGGATTACTGTAATAATAAAAGAGACTCTGGAATGCTAAAAGCATACCACTCTCTCTGTAAACAGACCGAAATCTGTCTGAGCAAAGCTCACAGAGAGATCAACATACAGAACAAAGAAAGCCATTTGGAAAATCCCAAAGACCAACCAACTTCTTGATCTAGCTCCAACAGGATGAGGGAGGAGAATCTTGATTAAAACAGCAGAGAAAAAGATCACTTGGATTGGTCTGCCTGGGAAAACTACCAAGGGAGTGATACATTCCTGCATGTAAGACACAGGAAATGGGAGGGAGGCCACTGGAAACTGATGATGGAAAAGACTAAATTTAAGCCCATCCAACATCAGCAGCCAGATGTTCCAAACACCAAGCCCACATTAGCATCTACTCCAAGGGCTGGGCCATCAAGGGCACTGATGAGTACTGGAAAGCCCCCAAGACCAGATCTCTTTAGAGTAGAAGCGAAACACCAAAATGAAACAAAACTACCCACAGTTTGGACCTGATTTTAAAAACAAACAAAAAAACAGGCCCAAAGCAGGTTTCTTTGGCATGAAACAGACAGGTTCTATTCTCAATCCTCACCATTAAATTGGGCTTTGGATACAGAGAAAAAAGTAAGTATGAGAAGAAACCATAATCTAACACAATCAACTACAAAACCAACCAAATCGAAATGGCTAAAATATTTCAAACTAGAAACAGACACAAGTTGCTGAGATAATTAGCAGTGTTGGGAGCACCTGTTCATATACTAAGATAATCCTCTCAGTCTGTGCAAGAAAAGAGGAAGCAAAGTGACAGGGATGAGGGTAAAAAAATGAAGAGTGTATCAAGAGTCCAGCCCACCTCCTGAAAATTATCCTCAAGTGTTCTGGAACAGTCTAATAATCTGACACGTAAACCAGAAAGGCCCTCTGGATCTCAACATTGTACACACCGTCCTTGCCCTATGTCCACAGTTACGCAAATGAATCCAACAATATAAGGGCAGCATGCATTTTCACCATAATAGACATCAACACAGACCTCACCTTGTCACTGTCATCATGACAAATGTGGTCGTGATGGATGGACTGGCACTGAAAAGAAGCACCAACACTGCCTACAAGAGAAAGGGAGGAAAAGTTAAGATGCAATAAGTCCTTACATTTAAACGGTTTTTCCAATTAAAGGTGCTTTTATATCTATTATCCCATCTAATCCTCAACAATACTCAGAAGTAGGCTGTATAGGGATTATTATTCATGCAGTTTAAGAAGCAAAACAAAACACAAAGAGGCTGACTTGCACAAAGTAGCAGTCAGTGAAGTGGCGGGTCTGAAACTAGAAGCTTGTTGTTCATACCCCTTATTCACCATTTTCTACTATACTGAGCAGAAGGCCACCTAAATAAGCATAACAGCTTTCAATAAGGCAAACCTATTTAGAAAAAATTATATACCCCTCTTCAGACTACACACACTTTCTTTGAGAAAAAAAGACGACCCTATAAATTCTTAGCATACAGATAATACAATCTAATACACAATCATGGGGCACCTGGCTAACTCCGTCGGTGGAGCATGCTACTCTTGATTGTGGGGTTGTGGTGGTGAGTTCAAGCCCCATGTTGGGTGTAGAGATGACTTAAAAATAAAATTAAAAAATGTTTAATACACAATCGTATAAGATTACAAATAAGTTATTGCTTTAAAAGTATATATTTTAATATACATATTTGTTAATTTGAAGAACCATCTCCTAATAACAACTGCTCTAATAGCGACATTTCTAACTAATAGGAAAACAAATGATTATTCAATAAATGATTCAAACAACTGATTAGTCATTTGAAAAAGTTTTGGTTTCTACGTTACACCATACAGAAAATGGTGGCTCAAAGATACAGGTAAATGTAAAATAATGAAGTCAGTTTTAAAAGAAAATGTAGACTAAAAAAAAAAAAAGGAAAATGCAGACTTAAAAAATAATCTTGGAGTAAGAAAAACCTTTTGAAAGATAACTAAAACAAAAACTCTAAATAAAAAGTCAGCAGGCATGACTGTCTACCTAAGGTGAGCAAAACCCCTTCTCCTCATGTATGAGAATTTGACTTAGGGATAATCCCTGTTAACCTGATTAAAACAACATGCCACCTATATGTTACTTGGCAACATTGCTTATGATAAAAACTGACAAACTAGTAAGCTGCATCTGGACTAGAAGTACAATAGACACTTAGTAGGAAGCCATGTTTTTGAGCTTCTCTGAGTCTGGTGACATGTAATTAATCCTCTTGCAGAGGATCCTGGAAACTATGCCTATGGAGTTCTCTGCAGCACCAAAATGTGAAAACATTTCTTTGAACTTAAGTTGTCAGAAGAGCACTTCAGAAAATATGAATTGCTACAGGGACTGCTGCAAGGACTCTCACTATCTTTTTTTTTTTTAATATTTTATTTTTATTTATTTATTTTGAAGATTTTATTTATTTATTTGACAGAGAGACACAGCGAGAGAGGGAACACAAGCAGGGGGAGTGGGAGAGGGAGAAGCAGGCTTCCCACGGAGCAGGGAGCCCGACGCACAGCTCGATCCCAGGACCCTGGGATCATGACCTGAGCCGAAGGCAGATGCTTAACAACTGAGCTACCCAGGTGCACCAAGATTTTATTTTTAAGTAATCTCTATACCCAGTGTGGGGCTTGAACTCAAAACCCCGAGATCAAGAGTCACATGCTCTACCAACTGAGCCAGCCAGATGCCCCAGGACTCTCACTATCTTACTTATAGTTTCTGTCCTAAATCCTCCTGAACAAAGTGGTGCCAAGTGCGACCTATAGTGGTTTTACCAGTCTGAATACATAAATGTTTAGGTGAACCTAAGACATACCACTGCCACCTACCATATTCTGTAAAATTTACCAATTCAGATGTCTGATTATTCCATGTGCACCTGAGAATGCTACCAACTAAACTTTGATACACTTTCTTAACATTTCTATTTCATACTTATTGAAATAACTTTTTTAGACTTGTTTAAAGGCAGATTTTTATGATATATTATTCTTATGCAGTATAAAAAGAAAATTATGTCAGAATGGCTAAGATAAAAAACTCAAGAAATAACAAGTGTTGGTGAGGATGTGGGAAAAAAGGAACCCTCATGCATTGTTGGTAGGAATGCAAGTTGGTACAGTCATTGTGGAAACCAGTTTGGGGGCTTCTCAAAAAATTAAAAATAGGGGCGCCTGGGTGGCTCAGTTGGTTAAGTGTCTGCCTTCAGCTCAGGTCAGGATCTCAGGGTCCTGGAACTGAGCCCTGCGTCAGGCTCCCTGCTCGGCAGGGAGTCTGCTTCTCCCTCTCCCTCTGCCCCTTCCCCTGGCTTGTGCTCTCTCTCTCTCAAATAAACAAAATCTTTAAATAAACAGACATCCACAAATAAAACAAAAACAAAAAACACCTAGGCGCTGACTTTATACCTTTCACAGAAATTACTCAAGATGGATCATAGACCTAAATGTAAAACACAAAATTATAAAACTTACAGAGGAGAAAATCTAAGAAACCTTGGGTTTGACAATGAGTTTTTAGGTACAACACCAAAAGCATAATCCATGAAAGAAAAAAAATTGAAAAGATGGACTTTGTTAAAATTAAAAACTTCTGCTCTGTGAAAGACATTTAGAGAACAACAACCCAAAAAAAAGCCACAAACTGGTAGAAGATATTTGCAAAATGTGTTCTAAGAACTCAAAACTCAACAAGAAAACATACAACCCAATTTTAAAATGGGCAGGGTTTCTCTTTGCCCTTTGGCCTGAATATCAGAACTCACTCCTTTGCCACTAAGGGAAGGGCCCTCTGCTGCTGGAAAACAATGCAGAAGCATCCAAGAAGTGAAAGAATGCACAAAACCACCATCTTCCCTCTCCAGCTGTCCCTGCCCCATAAGACAAAGTATGTAGGACGACTGCTCAATCTGAATTTCTGAAGAACAAAATATAGGTCTTAACGCAGCTTTGGATAAGCTAATCAGAAAAAGAAGTACACAGCAGCAAAAGAAGAAACAAGGGGGCCAATTTTTGAAACTTAAAAGAATCTAGGAGAGAACAAGCTAAACATACTACATTGGATGACAGTGTTTACAATGAGTGTTCTGGTTTTTTTCCAAATACATTTTATAAAATTATTATCCTGGCTCAAGAACCTACCCTGGCACCCACAGGCAGAGAAGGTGCCGGGGGGCCAAAGTGACATATGATTCCAGGCAGACAAGGCTGGTTCTTCCAGCTGGTGGTCCATTCAATGGTCTGCTCACACCAGCATTACAGCTCTCACTCAAGTTTCTTAACTTGGGAATATGGGACTAAAATTTTATCTTTATTATCATTAATATTAATTAAAAAATTCATTTTCTTATGAATATAGCAACAAACCACATTAGTATTGACAGTATTTGTGACTTTGACACTAATAAAGACCATATATATTTTCATATAATAGTTGTTGCAGGTATATTGAAATGTCACACATATCACTACTTTGAGGGTTTTTTCCCCCACACATATCACTATTTTGAATTTATGATAGCTATTAGGAACACTGCTAAAATATGTTATTTAATGCATTAATAAAGATGCAAATGTATTTTTATTACAAATTAGTTTTTACTGTTTTGATAACTACATTCTAGCATAATTGATTTTCTTTGTAATCTCATCTATTTTACTTTATGCAATTAAAAATATTCTCCTGGAAAGGGGCTTAATACCAAAGGAGTCCAAGACACACACCAAAAATAGTTACAAATCCTACTTTAGCCAGCAAAAGATGCTGGGCCCAGGGAAACCACACAGAAGCTCTGTAAGGGAAAAGAGACATGCAACATCCTGAGAAGAGTCAGAAAAATGTGGGAAACTGAGGGAAGAGAACAGAAATGAAGATTAGGAGCACCTGGGTGGCTCAGTTGGTTGAGCATCTGACTCGGTTTCAGCTTGGGTCATGATCTCAGGATTGTGGGATCAAGCCCCTGTTTAGCAGGGAGTCACCTTGAGTTTCTCTCCCTCTGCCCCGCCCCCTGCTTGTGCATGTGCACACACTCGCTCGCTCGCTCTCTCTCTCTAAAATGAATAAATCTTAAAAAAAAAACAAAAAAAAAGGAAAGAAAGGAAGATTAAAGTCAGAGTGTGGAGCCCAAAGTTTGGAACTAAGGAACATAAAGAGGTCAAGGGTGAAACAGAAACAGGAAGTGGAGAAGTTTCAGAGCAACTGCCAAGAATATCAGCTAGTGGTTTGTTTTTTTTTTAATATCAGCTAGTGTTTTAATCCACAGAAGCAAGGTAGTGATGTAAAGCAAAGACACTATTTGCCATGTTCCCAGAGACCACTACACTGCAAAATCCAATAGTCAAGGGGTGCCTGGGTGGCTCAGTTGGTTAAGTGGCTGACTCTTGATCTCAGCTCCGGTCTTGATCTCTGGGTTGTGAGTTCAAGCCCTACACTGAGTTCCACACTAGGCATGGAGCCTACTTAAAAAGGAAAAAAAAAAAAAAAAAAAAATCCAACAATCAATTCTGAATCCTCATCTTTCTTGATCTATTCACAGCAACTAACCCACTTGATTCCACTCTCCTTCTTGAAACCCTTTTCTTCACTTGGCCTCAAGGAAACATCCCACATTACTGGCTGCAACTTCTCAGTCCCATTTGCTAGATTCTCTTCATCTCCCCAATTTCTAAAAGTTGGAATCTTCCAAAGATCAATCCTCCGACTTCTCTTTTCTATCTATATTTACTCCTTTCGTGATCCCAAGTAGTCCCATGGCTGTAGCTCCAAACCCTGGCTCCCCCACCTCCCTTGGCAAAGAAATCCAGATTTCTATATCCTTCTACCTACTCAGTATCACTTAGATGTCTAACTAGCATCTCACACATAACATGCTCAAAATTGAGCTCTTGATCTTCCCCTCCAAAACTACCTCTCTTCCAGTTTCAGTAAATGACAAAACTATTCACCAGCTGCTCTGCCAAAACCCTTGGCATCATCCTCAACTCCTCTTTTTCACTCATATGCCACATTTGATCAATCAGCAAATCCCGTTGGCTCCACTTTCAAAATATGCCTGATATAACTACTTCATATATTGTCCATTGCTACTACCTAAGTCAAAGCCTGGACTACTGCAATAGCTTAACCGTTCTCTTTAGTTCCACTCTTGCCCTGTGAACTTTCCTTACCTCCCCCACCCCCGAATCTGTTCTCTATACAGTAGCATGAATGACTCTTTAAATATTCAGACAGATCATGTCACTCCTCCTCTGAAAACCTTGGTTCCTTCTCTCGCTCAAAATAAAATCCGAAGTCCTTATACCAAGGTCCCACGTGACTTGACTATCCTATACCTTTCTGATCTTATCTCCGGAGACTTCTCCTTTCCTAAAAAGAAATTAAAACACATTAAACACACGTAGCAAGTTATCATGCTACAATGCAATATACTTAAAACACTGCCAAAGACCACTGTTCTTTGTAGGCAATAAAATGGCTTCTTAGTCCCAGGCCTATCCAGAACTCACATTCTCCTTTGTTGACACTCAGCGTGATTTTCCAAATGACAAGTTCTAACAAGGATAGTTGGAATGTAACTGAAACTCTTCTGCACATTGCTTTGAGGAAGGGGGGAAAAAAAGGTTGTACTAAGTTTGTGAAATACAACATACAATCTTCTTATATAAACATCAGCAGAAAAACATTGTTGAGACATAAGCACACCCCTTGAAATGTGGACATAAAAAACAAGAGGCATTAAACCACGAAACCAAACTACAGAGACTTAGGCAAAGGGTACACGTATCTTGAAAGGTGGGTAGCTCTTCAAGCTGTAATAAAAGTGTGGCATTTTGACCCCGATGAGGATTTTTTCTCAATGCACACATCTGAGATGGGGATTTGCATTATTTAATCTAGAACTAAGAAGTGGGATCCTCTTAAATTCCTAGACTCAATAGCTAGCTGCCTGTCACCTCAGAAACAAAGATTTGAGGGTTTTAAATTAAAATGGTGGTTTCAAAGTCAAAAGGATGAAAGATACAGCACAAAAAATAATATTGTAATAGCATTCTGTGGTGACAGATGGTAGCTACACTTGTGAGCATAGCATAGCACACAGACTTACCAAATTACTAAGTTGTACACCTGAAAATAACTCAACATTGTATGTCAACTGGACTTCAATAAAAACATTAGTAAAATGTGCACTTGTTTAGATTTTTATTCATAAAGTATTTTCCAGATCTAACATTTTATGTTGAAAGGAATATTTTTTTTTTTTAAAGATTATTTATTTATTTATTTGAGAGAGAGAGAGAGAGCACAAGAGGGGGGAGTGGGAGAGGGAGAAGCAGACTCCCCGCCGAGCAGGGAGCCCGATGCGGGACTCGATCCCGGGACTCCAGGATCATGACCTGAGCCGAAGGCAGTCGCTTAACCGACTGAGCCACCCAGGCGCCCGAAAGGAATATTTTTTAAAAACTACATTCTTGGGGCACCTGGGTGGCTCAGTCAGTTAAGTGTCCCACTCTGGATTTCGGCTGAGGTCATGATCTGAGTAGTGAGATCAAGCACGGAATCAGGCTATGAGCTGGTGTGGAGCTTCCTTATTATTCTCCCTCTCCCAGTCCCTCTGCCCCTCCTCCCCCTCTAAATAAATAAGTAAAAACTACATTCTTGAATTTATTAATGTATTCATTTGCCAACAAGGAACTAAACTGGTCAAATCCTAACAGTTTAAAATAAAAAATAAAATATTTCTCTTTTAATAAATAAGTAAAATATACTTCCAAATGAAACAAAAAAAGGGTTTCCTGAGCGGTTCAGTTGGTTGAACAACCGACTCTTGGTTTCAGCTCAGATCGTTATTTCAGGGTGGGGGAATCGAGCCCTGTGTTGGCTCTGCCCTCAGCGGGAAGTCCGCTGGAGATTCTCTCCCTTTCCCACTGCCCCTATTTCACGTGCTCTCACTCTCTCAAATAATTTTTTTAAAAAATTGAATAAAAAAACAAAAATAAATGAAATAAAAATGAAGGTTTGAGGCGGGTCCAAAATGGCAGAGGAGTAGGAGACGTTAGTTTCATCTGGTCCCAGGAATTCAGCTAGATAGCTATCAAATCATTCTGAACACCTGTGAACTCAATGGGAGATCTAAGAAAAGAATAAGCTGCAACTCTGCAAACAGAAAAGCGACCACATTCTGCAAAGCAGGAGGTGTGGAGAAGGGAATCCGAGGCGATGTATGAGAAGATAAACCACAGGGGAAAGGAGCCTCCATCAGTCGGCACTGGAAAATGATATAGCAGTGGAGGGCAAAATCAGAACTTTCAGAACTCTGCTCCCATGAGGGACGTGGGTGCCTGAAAGACGCTCAGGCAGCAAAGCGGGGCAGAAGCCTAGGTGGGACGGTGTGGTCTCAGGATTCTCGGGGTCACAGGAAGACCGGGGATCCCTGAGTGTGACAGAGTTCACAGGCATCGGAGCCAGGAAGAAGGCTTCAATCAGTGAGCCCAGGAGCGGGCTCTCAGCTCAGGGTTGCCATAACCCGAGAACCCCGGCACTGTCGGTGGGCCGACCGCTCTCCGAGCAGGGGCCCAGCAAGTGGCAGAACCCGAGAAACCACTCCCCCTTCCTCCCCTGGGAGATGCTGCACAGAAATGCGCCACAGGAGTGTGTAGCATTTGGAGACTTGAAAGGGGTTCCTGTGCTTGAGACAGAAACGCTTGGTCACAGGTTGGGTGAGCACGGAGTGTGGACAGAGACCAGGGAGACAAGAGTGATGGACTCCTTTACTCTGAGGGCTCACTGATGAATGGGGCCCCAAGCGTTCGGCTCCGGGCTGGACACTGGGAGGCTGCCATTTTCATTCTCATCCTCTAAACCTGCACGGAAAGCCTTTAGGAAACAAAAGCCACATAGAGCAATTGGGAGTAGAATACTTAGCCTGGCCCCGGGCAATGTAGGTACAATCCTGCCCAGGGCAAAGACACTTGAGAATCAATGCAAGAAGCCCCTCCCCTAGAAGATCAGCAAGAACACCCAGCCAAGACCAAGTTTACCTACCATTGAGAACTGCAAAACTCCAGCGCTAGGAGAATATAGCATACAGAATTCCTGTTTTTATCCCACGATTCTTTAGTCTTACAATTTTAATTTTTTTTCCTCTTTCCTTTTTCAACGAGTTTTTTTATTTTTTATTTTTTTAAAGATTTTATTTATTTGACAGACAGAGACACAGCGAAAGAGGGAACACAAGCAGAGGGAGTGGGAGAGAGAGAAGCAGGCTTCCCGCCGAGCAGGGAGCCCGATGCGGGGCTCGATCCCAGGACCCTGGGATCATGACCTGAGCCGAAGGCAGATGCTTAACGACTGAGCCACCAGGCGCCCCCTTTTTTATTTTCTTTTTCATTTTACAATTACGTTCTATCCTTTTACTGTATTCAATTTTATTTTTGTATATATGTAAATTTTTCTTTTTTTACAATTTTGGGATGCAGTTTCTTCTAAGAGACCAGTATACACCCAAAATCTAGTGTATGGCTCTATTCTCTTCACCTATCTGATCATATTCTTTTTTTTTTACTCGTTTTCTTTTTTTTGTTTTTCTTTTGTTAAAGTCTTTTTTTATTTTCATCTTTAGAGTTACATTCTATCCTTTCAATGTATTTAATTTCATTTTTGAATATACGTATATATATGTTTTCTTTCTTTACAATCTTGAGATGTAGTTTCTTCTAAAAAACCGACCAAAATACACTCGGGATATATTGTATTGCCCTATTCTGTCCACCTGTCTATATTCCCTTTTTTTTCTTTTAATTTTCATTTTTACATTCTGTCCTTTCGTTGTATTTAATTTTATTTCTGTACATAGAAGTTTTTCTCTCTTTACAATTTTGAGATCTAGTTTTCTAACAAACGGACCAATATACACACAGGATCCAGTGTATTGCTCTATTCTGTTCACCTATCTGGTTATATTCTTTTTTTAATTTTATTTTTTTAATTCTTCGGTTTTGGGACTCTTTTGATTTGTTTAGTGTATATTCCTCCGGGGTTGTTGTGACCATTTTAGTATTTGGTTCTCTCATTCATCTATTCATCTCTGGACAGGCTGACAAGATGGAAAAACTCACCTCAAAAAAAAAAGAACAAGAGGCAGTACTGCCAGTAACATAGCAAGTATGGACATAAGAAGTCGGAACTAGAGGGGTGCCTGGATGGCTCAGATGGTTAAGCGTCTGCCTTTGGCTCAGGTCATGATCCCAGGGTCCTGGGATCGAGTCCCACATTAGGCTCCCTGCTCAGCGGAGAGCCTGCCTCTCTCTCTCTCTCTCTGTCTCTTATGAATAAATAAATAATCTTTAAAAAAAAAAAAAGAAGTCGGAACTAGAATTCAGAATAACGATTATAAACATACTAGCTGGGCTTGAAAAAAAGCATAGAAGACACTAGAGAATCCCTTTCTGATGAAATGAAAGAATGAAAATCTAATCAAGTCAAAATCAAAAGACTATTAATGAGATGCAATCAAAAATGGAGGCTCTAACTGCTAGGATGAGGCAGAAGAAAGAATTAGTGATATAGAAGACCAAATGATGGAGAATAAAGAAGCTGAGAAAAAGAGACAGAAACAACTACTGGATCACAAAGGGAGAATTCGAGATAAGTGATACCATAAAAGAGAAACAATATTAGAATAATTGGGATCCCAGAAGAAGAGGAAAGAGAGAGGGGGGCAGAATGTATATTGAAGCAAATTATACCAGAGAACTTCCCTAATCTGGGGAAGGAAACAGGCATCCAAGTCCTGAGAACCCCTCTCAGAATCAGTAAAAATAGGTCACACCCCAACACATTAATAGTGAAACAAGCAAATCTCAGAGAAAAAGAAAATCCTGAAAACAGCTCAGGACAACAGGTCCATAACCTACAAGGGTAGAAACATTAGACTAGCAGCAGACATATCCACAGAGACCTGGCAGGCCAGAAAGGACTGGCATGATATATTCAGGGTGCTAAATAAGAAAAATATGCAGCCAAGAATACTTATCCAGCTAGGATGTCATTCAAAATAGAAGGAGTGATAAAAAGCTTCCAGAACAAACAGAAATTAAAAAGAATTTGCAATCACCAAACCAGCCCTACAAGAAATATTGAAAGGAGTCCTCTAACCAAAGAGAGAGCCCAAAAGTAACATAGACTAGAAAGGAACAAAGACAATATACAGAAACAGTGACTTTACAGGTAATACAATGGCACTAAATTCATATCTTTCAATAGTTACTCTGAATGTAAATGGGCTAAATGCCCCAATCAAAAGACACAGGGTATCAGACTGGATAAAAAAGCAAGACCCACTGATATGCTGTCTACAAGAGACTCATTTTAGACCCAACGACACCTCCAGATTTGAAGTGAGGGGGTGGGAAACCATTTATCATGCTAAAGGACATCAAAAGAAAGATGGCGTGGCAATCCTTACATGAGACACACTAGATTTTAAACCAAAGACTGTAATTAAGAGATGAGGAAGGACACTATATCATAATTAAAGGGTGTGTCTAACAAGAAGATCTAACAATTGTAAATATGTATGCCCCTAACAGGGGAGCAGCCAAATATGTAGGCAATTAATAACAATTATTAAAGAAACACATCGATAATAATACAATAATAGTAGGGGACTTTAACACTCCTCTCACTGAAATAGACAGATCATCTAAGCAAGAGATCAACAAGGAAACAAGGGATTTAAATGACACACTGGACCAGATGACTTTACAGATATATCCAGAACATTCCACATTCTTCTCAAGTGCACATGGAACGTTTTCCAGAATAGATCACATCCTGGGTCACAAATCAGGTCTCAACCGGTACCAAAAGACTGGGATCATTCCCTGCATATTGTCAGACCACACTGCTTTGAAACTCAAACTCAATCACAAGAGGGAAGTTGGAAAAAACTCAAATACATGGAGGTTAAAGAGCATCCTACTAAAGAATGAATGGGTCAACCAGGAAATTAAAGAAGAAATAAATTCATGGAAACAAATGAAAATGAAAACACAACTGTTTAAAACCTTTGGGATGCAGCAAAGGTGGTCCTAAAAGGGAAGTATATAGCAATACAAGCCTTTCTCAAGAAACAAGAAAGGTCTCAAATTCACAACCTAACTTTACACCTAAAGGAGCTGGAGAAAGAACAGCAAATAAAGCCTAAACCCAGCAGAAGAAGAGATATAATAAAGATCAGAGCAGAAATCAGTGAAATAGATCACAAAACTGGGAGCTGGTTTTTGAAAGAGTTAAGACGGATAAACCCTTGGCCAGACTTATCAAAAAGAAAAAAGAAATGACCCAAATAAATAAAATCATGAATGAAAGAGGAGAGATCACTACCAACACCGAAGAAATACAAACAATTATAAGAACATATTATGAGAGGTGGCTCAGTCTGTTAAGCATCTGACTTTGGCTCAGGTCATGTTCCCAGGGTCCTGGGATTGAGCCCTGCATCAGGCTCCTTGCTCTGCGGAGAGCCTGCTTCTCCCTTTGCCTACTGTTCCCCCTGCTTGAGCTCACTCGTTCTCTCTCTTAACAAATAAAATCTTAAAAAAAAAAAAAAAAAAAGAACATCTTTTTTTTCTTTTTTTTTAAGATTTTATTTATTTATTTGACAGAGAGAAACACAGCGAGAGAGGGAACACAAGCAGGGGGAGTGGGAGAGGGAGAAGCACGCTTCCCGCAGAGCAGGGAGCCCGATGTAGGACTCGATCCCAGGACTCTGGGATCATGACCTGAGCCTAAGGCAGACGTTTAACGACTGAGCCACCCAGGCGCCCTCCCCAAAAAGAACATCTTATGAACAACTATATGCCAACAAAGTAGACAATATGGAAGAAATGGATGCATTCCTAAAGATGTATAAACTACCAAAACTGAAAAAGGAAGAAAGAGAAAACCTGAACAGACCCATAACCAGCAAGAAATTGAAGCAGTAATCAAAAATATCCCAACAAACAAGAGCCCAGGGCCGGATGGCTTCCCAAGGGAATTCAACCAAACATTTAGGAGAATTAATACCTATTCTTCTGAAGCTGTTTCAAAAACTTGGAATGGAAGGAAAACTTCCAAACTCTATGAGGCCAGCATTAATTACCTTGATCCCAAAACCAGACAATGACCCCAACCAAAAAGGAGAATTACAGACCAATAACCCTGATAAACATGGATGCAAAAATTCTCACCCAAAATATGAGCCAATAGGATCCAACAGTACATTAAAAGGATTATTCACCATGACCAAGTGGGATTTATTCCTGGGCTGCAAAGATGGTTTAACATCCACAAATCAGGGTGCCTGGGTGGCTCAGTCGTTAAGTGTCTGCCTTCGGCTCAGGTCATGATCCCAGGGTCCTGGGATCGAGCCCCACATCGGGCTCCCTGCTCAGCGGGAAGCCTGCTTCTCCCTCTCGCACTCCCCCTGCTTGTGTTCCCTCTCTCGCTGTGTCTCTCTCTGTCAAATACATAAATAAAATCTTAAAAAAACCATCCACAAATCAATGTGATACAATACATTAATAAAAGAAAGGACAAACCATAAGATCCTCTCAACAAATGTAGAAAAAGCATTTGACAAAGTACAGCATCCTTTCTTGATTAAAACTCTTCAAAGTGTATGGATAGAGGGTACATACCTCAGTATCATGAAAGCCATGTGAATATCATTCAAAATGGGGAAAAACTGAGAGCTTTTCCCCTAAGGTCAGGAACATAGCAGGGATGTCCACTATCACCACTGCTGTTCAACACAGTATGAGACATCCTAGTCTCAGCAGACAACAAAAAAAAATAAAAGGCATCTGAATCGGCAAAGAAGTCAAACTCCCACTCTTCGCAGATGACATGATATTCTATTGGAAAAACCCAAAAGACTCCACCCTAAAATTGCGAGAAATCATACAGGAATTCAGCCAAGCAGCAGGATATAAAATCAATGTGCAGAAATCAGTTGCATTCCTATACACTAACAATGAGACAGAAGAAAGAGAAATTAAGGACAACTGCACCAAAAACCATAAGATACTTAGGAATAAATCTAACCGAAGTGGCAAAGGATCTGTACCCAGAAAACTATAGAACACTCATGAAAGAAATTGAGGAAGACACAAAGAAATGGAAAAATGTTCCATGATCATGGATTGGAAGAACTAATATTGTTAAAATGTCTATGCTACGTAGAGCAATCTATACATTCAATGCAATCCCTATCAAAATACCATCAACTTTTTCCACAGAGCTGGAACAAATAATCCTAAAATTTGTTTGGAACCAGCAAAGACACCAAATAGCCAGAGGAATGTTGAAAAAGAAAAGCAACGCTGGTGGCATCACAATTCCAGACTTCAAGCTCTATTACAAAGCTGTCATCATCAAGACAGTATGGTACTGGCACAAAAACAGACACATAGATCAATGGAACAGAACAGAGAGCCCAGAAATGGACCCTCAACTCGATGGTCAACTAATCTTCGACAATGCAGGAAAGAATATCCAACGGAAAAAAGACAGTCTCTTCAACAAATGGCGTTGGGAAAATTGTTGGATAGCCACATGCAGAAGAATGAAACTGGACCATTTCCTTATACCACACACAAAAATAGACTCAAAATGGATAAAAGACCTAAATGTGAGACAGCTAGAGTAGAACACAGGCAGCAAGTTCTGTGACCTTGACTGCAAAAACTTCTTGCGAGACAGGTCTCCAAAGGCAAGGGAAGCAAGGACAAAAATGAACTATTGGGACTTCATCAAGACAAAAAGCTTTTGCAAAGCAAAGGAACAGTCAACAAAACCAAAAGACAATTGAAAGAATGGGAGAAGATATTTGCAAATGATATATCAGATAAAGGGCTAGTATCCAAAATCTCTAAAGAACTCATTAAACTCAACACCCAAAGAACAAGTAGTCCAATCAAGAAATGGGCAGAAGATATGAACAGACATTTCTCTGAAGAAGACATCTAAATGGCCAACAGACACATGAAAAAGTGCTCAACATCACTTAGCATCAGGGAAATACAAATCATAACCACAATGAGATACCACCTCACACCAGTCAGAATGGCTGAAATTTAACAAGTCAGGAAATGACAGATGTTGGCAAGGATGCGGAGAAAGGGGAAACCTCCTACACTGTTGGTGGGAGTGCAAGCTGGTGCAGCCACTCTGGAAAACAGTATGGAGGTTCCTCAAAAGGTTGAAAATAGAGCTGCCCTCCAGCAATTGCACTACTGGGTATTTATCCCAAAGATACAAATGTAGTGATTCAAAGGGGCACCTGCACCCCAATGTTTATAGCAGCAATGTCCACAATAGCCAAACTATGGAAAGAGCCCAGATATCCATCAACAGATGAATGGATAAAGAAGATGTGGTACACACACACACACACAATATGGAATACTACTGAGCCACCAAAAAAAAAAAAAAAGAAAAGAAAAGAAATCTTGCCATTTGCAACCACGTGGATGGAACTAGAGGGTGTTATGCTAAGCGAAATATGTCAATCAGAGAAAGACAATTATCATATGATCTCACTGATATGTGGAATTTAAGAAACAAAACAGAGGATCATAGGGGAAGAGAGGAAAAAAATAAAACAAGACAAAATCACGGAGGGAGACAAGCCATTAGGAGACCCTAAAGCATAGGAAATAAACTGAGGGTTGCTGGAGGAAAGAAACTGAGGGGGGTATGGTGTATCTGGGTGATGGACATTAAAGAGGGCATGTGATTTAATGAGCACTGGGTATTATATAAGACTGAGGAATCACTGACCTCTACCTCTGAAACCAATAATACATTATATATTAATTGAATTTAAATAAAAATAAATAAGTTTTTTAAAAAATGAAGGTGTGAACTTCAAAACTGGACACTGGGAAGAGCAACAGATCCACATAAGCACCACATGCTTTCTGTGACCTATTCTACAAGACCAAAAGCAGCAGCTCCTACTGGCCAAAGTTTTACCAATTTAAGCATTAAAATCAACAAAAAGAAAGGCTGGAGCTGACCCAAAACACATCATATCAGTGAAAACCTGTGAGTCTCTAATTATACTCAAAAAAGGGGAGAAAAGTAAAACTCTCTATCACTTCTTCTGGTATCTATTAAAACAGCTTCTTACTTTAAAAACTGGTAATTAAAACCAAAAAGTCTAGAATAACCAAACAGCCTTAGTTCTCTATACTTCTACATTACAGAAGAACACCAGCAAATACATTATTAAAGGTATTTCAGAATTTGGAAACATCATTTTGCAAATCCCATAAAACTACTGATTCAGGCAAGGGTCATCAATTAGGTTAAAATCATTAGGTGAATGGCTGGTGGAAATTTCTAAGTGCCAAAGTAACACTACACAGGTTACTGGTAGTTGCAGAGAACTACACAATAAAGAGATCAACTCCCATCATCTTAATCCAGGGGCCAATCAGCATCAACAGCAGGCCAACCAGACAATGAATTGTGAAGTGACACACTGAGATTCAGACATGACCTCTGTTTGGCATTCAAGCAAAAAATACTTCACGACGTCCATCCAACTACTGGATATGATTTCTGCTTATAAGAAATAGAGAAGGTAGATGAACAAACGATACCACAAAAGCAATCAGCTTGCCCAAAGTTGTTCTGCAGCAGAACGAATGGCTCACGTTCTCAATAAGTCAGTGTTAATATTATTTTAAGAGGAAAAATATAAGATAGGAAGTGGCTAGGTTAAAAAAGACATAAGGACGGGCACCTGGGTGGCTCAGTCGGTTAAGCACCTGTCTTCAGCTCAGGTCATGATCTCAGGGTCCTGGGATCAAGCCAGCAGGGTATAGAAGAATATGAATAGCGTGATTTCATAATGGTTACATGTACGTGTACATAGATATGCATAAGAAAATTCAGAAGAATACACACTAGATACTAATAATAAATGATAGGAGGAAATTTTTTCTTCTTATTTTTGCTCATCTATATTTTCTGATTTTCCATCATGCCCCATGAACAAAAGGGCCTAGCTCCAAGGCTAGCTCCCAGTATCCCTAGGAATACTGGACCAGATCGGAAAACCAGCCTCAAGGAAGAAAAAAAAACCCAGAGAACTCCAGGAGCACCCTCATGACCATGAGCAGCATTCTTGAGGTGAACTATCCATTTTCTTCTTTCTCCTTTGAGACCCTGTTCACAAAAATATCTTGGTGGCAACCGTTAAGACGTTCTGCTCTGTTAAGACGCAACTGTTAGCTTACGTGTAGGGACAAATATTTTTACTCCATTCCTTTTGTTATTAAGCTCCAGTCCAAATCCATAATGGCTTCTGAGAAAAGGCGGTTGAGACCGACCTATAAGCAGTCTTATATTGCTTTTAGATCCTTTAGGACACTGGAATAGGCCCTGCACATAGTACATATTCTACACGTGTTTGATTGCTCTGAAATCTGGTCCTATTTTGTAAAGGCATTAACAACCCTTCTAAATCAGTCTTTGAAAAGTTAAATTAGCCTACCAGCCACCACAATCCAAATAATTGATACAGATGCTAAAAAGTATCTGAACTACCTAAACTCAATCAGTAATATAAAAAAGAAAAATAAGCATATATTTTTGTTCATTCTACACTAAGAGTGACAGGTAGACTTTTCAAAAAAAATCCAGCCCCAAGAATCCTGCTTGTACTTTTTTTTTTAAGTTTTATTTATGTATTTTTAGAAATTTCTACACCCAACATGGGGCTCAAACTCACAACCCTGAGATCAAGACTCACATGCTAGGCGCCCCTCCTGCTTGTACTTCCTAAGTAACTGTCACTACAATTACTGTCTAAAAGACACACTCAACACTTAAGTCTAATTTTTTGGTTCTGCTCCCATTTACTGTTCTTTCAGGGCTCTTTTCCTTTTCACTCTAGCAGAATTTTTTTTTTAAGTGCCTGATTTTTATAGCAGGACATGAAAACGTACTGAGTCTTACCCAATTCTTGGCCCAGAGGTTGCTAAATTCTGGAATATGATGTCTCTGGGTTTTAATCAGATCATTCACAATAGCCTTCACAATTGCTACTGGGATATCAGAGTCATGGCACAGCTGCAAAGAAATATGCTAAGAGAGTTCTGAGTCTTAACAACCAACTAACAAGGTCTGTATTTGTGCTCCAAAGAATCAAGTATCCAACTGGTTAAATCCAACTTTACTCACCAATTCTCAATGTTGTAAGCCTTCTCCAAGTGAACTTAACAACAAAATAGACTGCACTGTTTTTAGAAATCTTACTTAAATCTTACTACTGGCTCTATCAGATAATACACTTTAAGACATTATTAATGTTAGGTAAATAACAAGTGAGGAAAAATCACTCTGTGAGGATCAGCTGCCTATTTACTATCACAATAAGATCTTACTGTTACTTCTAGCTAAGTAGAGCAGAAAATTAAATTTCAGTCTTGGGTTGTTTTAAACAGCTTTATTGAGATACAATTCATATACCAAAAAATTCATCCATTTAAAGTGTAAAATTAATTTTTTTAGTATATTCATAAAGCCATGCAACCATCATCACAATCAATTTTAGAACATTTTCTCACTCTAAAAAGAAATCCAAGGCCATTACCTCATTTTCTCCCTCTACAAGCCCCTGAAAACCACTAATCTGTGTATATACCCATTCTGGACATTTTTTATAAGTGGAATCATAAAATATGTATCAACTCATTCCTTTTTATGAGTAAATAATATTCCTGTCTATGGATACCCACATTTTGCTTATCCATTTATCAACTGATAGATATACGGGTTGTTTCCCCTTTAGTAATATTATGAATAATGCTATTATGACATTCGTATGTAAGCTACTGGGTGGATGTTTGTTTTCGTTTCTCTTGAGTAGAACTGCTGGATCATATGGTACCTCTATTCAACCTTTTAAGAAACTGACAAAGTGTTTTCCAAAGTGGCTGCCATTACTTTACAATTCTACCAGCAGTATATAAGGATTCCTCTGGTTGTTTCTCAAGTAGACTGAACCTTGAAGCCAGACCTAGACACAGCTGAGTCATTTACTGGAATATGTGATCTTAAGCAAGTCATTTAACAAATCACATGCCTTCCATCTATAAAGTGGGAATAATAATGTCTACTTACATCTACTTTAGAGTTGTTCTGAGGATTATTAAGATTAAATGTATGAAAATGCTCACAGCACAGTGCCTGGCACACAGCAATTCAGGAAATGGTAATATAATTAATGCTTCTGTTCAAACAAGGCTGCTGATTTGCCTGTAAGGCAATGCTAGAACTCTCTCATTGCACTCATCATACTGTAATTTTTTGGTTACATGTCTGTCTCTCCAACCAGGCCATAAGCTCCTTAATTTATCTTTCATATTCTAGCATGGAGTACATTTCCCAACTCATGACAGGCACTAAATAAACGCAGAAACAAAGGGAGGCTGAAAGGAACTACAAGAATGAAAGAGAAAAAGGGAGAAAAAAGAAGGGGAAAGAAAAGGAAAAAAAGCCTTCCTCATTAACCCCCTCCCTTCTCTGGTCTATACTTCAGTCCCTCTACCCTCCCAGCCTCAGTGAGATTTAATTATGCCTGCCTTTCTTCTCCCATACAAGCTGCTTACACCTCATAGTATGTCCTCTATATAATAGTTAAATGCAGATAAATTCAATTTCCCCTGCTGGACTACATTTTCCATAGAGTCAGAGACTTACCTTTATTCATCTTTATTACTTGTATAGAGCCCAATGCCACATTCTGTTCACAGTAGACCCTACTAAAAAAGTTTACTGAATACATAAAGACTGTGCAATCCAGTAAGTCTGAACTTATGACTAACAAAAAGGAATTAATCAAGGGAAGCAAGTATACTACAAGTAGATAGATACAACAAGACACCGGTAGGGGTATTATGCTTTCTTCTTATACTCAGGGCTCTAATTCTTGAATGGTCCACTCTAAAGACAGCCCTGAGCATTTCTGAGTACCTACTCTGTACCAGACACCTGTGTACAAGACACTGAAAAAAACAAGGCTCCTTGCTCTTTGGAGCTTACAACTCAGTAGAGAGCACTTGTCTTCTATCCTGAAGGTTCTAATCTCATTCTACCCCAGAAATTTCATCTCTGCAGTGGCTTCATTCATTCAATATTTATCAAACCCCCATTATGTGTCAAATCTATCCCTGGCACCAGGAACATGTGAATAAATAAGACAAAGTCTCTGCTCTTTCACTTAATCTTATATTTTAACCTACTCTACAAAGATGCATTCCCAGTCAATAATCCTGTGAAATACTAGCATGTACTGATAACACACAGACATAAGTTTGAAAAGTAAAAAAGAATGAAATGGTTTAGGATGAAAAAAGAACTCCACTACCCTAGTCCCCCCCCCAGACTCCCTTCCCAGAGGCAAGTATCCTCAAATCCAGGCATTTCCTCTAGTACTGATCTCAATTTTTCTTTTTCCTTTTTTTTTTTTTTAAAGATTTTATTTATTTATTTGAGAGAGAGAATGAGAGACAGAGAGCACGAGAGGGAAGAGGGTCAGAGGGAGAAGCAGACCCCCCGCCAAGCAGGGAGCCCGATGTGGGACTCGATCCCGGGACTCCAGGATCATGACCTGAGCCGAAGGCAGTCGCTTAACCAACTGAGCCACCCAGGCGCCCACTGATCTCAATTTTTCTAAGTAACATGCTTATATGACTATTTCTTGGTTATCAATTTTATGAATTATTTATCAAATTTCTGTCGTGTTACTATTAGAAGACTCTTCCATCCCTCCTATTCTACTTCCCCTCTCATCCAGTCCTTCAACATAATTATATCACATTTGAATTTGTATCAAAATGATGGTCATTGAAATTTCAGAAATAGGTAAGATCTCTTAAGAAGTAGTAGCCAGATGGGCGCCTGGGTGGCTCAGTTGTTTAAGCGACTGCCTTCGGCTCAGGTCATGATCCTGGAGTCCCTGGATCGAGTCCCGCATCGGGCTCCCTGCTCGGCAGGGAGCCTGCTTCTCCCTCTGACCCTCCCCCCTCTCATGTGCTCTCTCTCTCTCATCCTCTCTGTCTCAAATAAATAAATAAAATCTTAAAAAAAAAAAAAGAAGTAGTAGCCAGAGAAAAGCAGATGGCCAAGAGGTAAAATTTTTTGAATAATGAAATGTACAGGAAGGGGTGAGGAGTAGTTAATAAAGGAGACAAAAGAAGAGAAGGAGACAGAAGAAGATAAAAATAAGGTAACAGAGTTGGGGACTATGGGAGGAGCAAGGAGGAAGTGACTGATTTGGTCAGTTTTCTTAAGTTTTAATACGAGGTAAAGGGAATGGCTTCACTTTTTACTTCTTTGAGTGGAAATAGGAGGACTTCAGATAGGAGGGGGAAAAATTCAATTTCCAGAGCATCTCCTTCTTTGTAGGGGACATAAAGAGAATGAAGAAATTGTGAATCCAAACAAAAATATGGCCTGAATGCAATCCATTCCTTACACTGTAAAATAAGTAATCTAACTAATGTTAAAATTAATCCAAGTCTTGGGGTGCCTGGGTGGCTTAGTTGGTGGAACACGTAATTCTTGATCTCAGGGTTTCGAGTTTGAGCCTCACGTTGGGTGTAGAGATTACTTTAAAAAAAAAAAAAATCTTAAAACTTAGGTGCCTGGGTGGCTCAGTCATTTAAGCATCTGCCTTCCGCTCGGGTCATGATCCCAGGGCCCGGGGTTTGAGTCCTGTGTCAGGCTCCCTGCTCAGCGGGGAGTCTGCTCCCTCTTCCTCTGCTCCTCCCTGCCCTTGCTTGTACTCTCTGTCTGCCTCTCAAATAAATAAATAATCTTTTTAAAAATATCTTAAAATTAATTAATTAATCCAAGTCTTTACTTTCTTATCTATTCATTACCTCCCATTTTACAAGGGAGAAAGGTGAACTTCAACAAATACTATTTCAGCCACTGAGTAGAAAATGCCAGGCACATATATGCTAAGCATGGGTGATCATCTACTATTTATGATAACCAAACATAGTGACATAATACATTTATTTTACACTTCAGTTCTTATAAATTCAAATCTTTGGGCTAAAACACTTGAAATCTCTAACATCTTCCCTAAGTGAAAAGTGAGAAGTTAAATTACTGCTATGATTTCTAGTACGGCACAACACTGATATTCACATATTATATTCAACAATATGAAAAGGATTGATAAGAAAAAATTCTCACTTTTCCAGGGTCATAAATAAAGCATTAAATAAGTAAATAAATAATGTATTAAAGAACAGGACCTTATAAAGAACCCCTAAAAAATGATTATACAAACAGTAAGCTCTTCTCAAAAGAAACATGCAAATGAGTATTACACTGACATACCTTTCTTACTCATCAGATTGATAAGGATCAGAAAGTTTGATAAGACACTGTGTTGGAAAAGGTATGAAAAAACAGGCACTGGGGGCGCCTGGGTGGCTCAGTCGTTAAGCGTCTGCCTTCAGCTCAGGTCATGATCTCAGGGTCCTGGGATCGAGCCCCACATCGGGCTCCCTGCTCCACAGGAGGCCTGCTTCTCCCTCTCCCACTCCCTCTGCTTGTGTTCCCTCTCTCGCTGTCTCTGTCAAATAAATAAATAAAATCTTTTTTAAAAATATAAATAAAGGGGCGCCTGGGTGGCTCAGTCGTTAGGCGTCTGCCTTCGGCTCAGGTCCTGATCCCAGGGTCCTGGGATCGAGCCCTACATCGGGCTCCCTGCTCCGCGGGAAGCCTGCTTCTCCCTCTCCCACTCCCCCTGCTTGTGTTCCCTCTCTCGCTGTGTCTCTGTCAAATAAATAAATAAAATCTTTAAAAAAAAAAAAAAAGAAAAGAAAAAACAGGCACTGAAACATTGCTAGTAGGACATATGTAAACCAGTACATCTTCTAAAAAGAGCAATTTGGCAATAAAAAAAAACCATATCCTTTAAACCAGATATTCCAATTCTAAGTGTTCATTTTACAAATACACTAGCACTCAGGCAAATGATATAGACACAAATTATGCATCATAATTTATTACTTGTCTCCCAAGATTAGAACTGGCTCCATGAGGGCAGTTAATTCCCTCTGCTTTATACGTTGTTATCCTATGTGCAAAGAACAGTGCCTAGCACACAGCAGGTGCTCAATAAATATTTGGTCAATTGAATGAGTAAAAGCCAAGATTTTGGGGCGCCTGGGTGGTTCAGTTGTTAAGCATCTGCTTTTGGCTCAGGTCATGATCCCAGGGTCCTGGGACCGAGCCCCGTGTTGGGCTCCCTGCTCTGCGGGAAGTTTGCTTCTCCCTCTCTCACTCCCCCTGCTTGTGTTCCCTCTCTCGCTGTTCTCTGTCAAATAAATAAATAAAATCTTAAAAAAAAAAAAAAGCCAAGATTTTAAGAATTTAAATGTCCATCAATAAAGGAACACTCTACAACTCTAAGGGGGCAGGGGAAAAAAGTTCTTTATGTATTGATAAAGAATGAGCTCTACTATATACTGTTAAGGGAAAAAAAAGCAATGTGTGGAACAGCACAGTGGGCCACCACTGTGTAAAAAAGATGGGGCAGTACAGATGTATAGAAACTGATTACACCAACTATCTCTAGGTCTAGCAAGAAGTAGGAGGCTGGAGGACAGGTGTCAAAGAAAGCCTTTTTTTTTTTTTTTTAAGATTTTATTTATTTATTTGACAGAGAGCACATGTGCACAAGCAGGGGGAGCAGCAGGCAGAGGGGGAGGGAGAAGCCGCCCGATGTGGGGGCTCAATCCCAGGACCCTAGAACCATGACCTGAGCCAAAGGCAGATGCGTAACTGACTGAGCCACCCAGGCGCCCCAGAAAGTCTTTTCACTGTATACGTTTTTACATTTTTTGAATTTTAAACCACATAAATCTATTGCCTGTTCAAAAAAATAAATTTTAGGGGTGCCTGGGTGGCGCAGTCAGTTAAGGATCCGACTCTTGGTTTCGGCTCAGGTCGTGACCTCAGGGTCGTGAGATCGGGCCCACACTGGGCCCCGTGCTGAGCATGAGAGTCTGCTTCAGATTCTCTCCTCTGCCTCTGCCCTTCTCACTCATGTGCTCACATATGCATGCATTCTTTCCTTCAAATAAATAAACTTTAGAAAAGAGATCAGTCCTACTCTAAATTACAGTGGTTGTAAAATGAAGCAGATTCTTAAACACACTTGAGGTTAGCAAGTTGAAAATATGAGGCAAACTCCAGTCATAAATTTTGAGAGATGTGACTTATACCTAAGAATTATCTACCTTCCAAAACAAAAGTAGAAAGTAGGTGGGATGAAAGTACTCTAATAATTTATATTATTCTCTGAAATCTATATAGTTGCTGGTTGGGTAACAGAGCATCATTCAGAGGGAGAAACTGAATTTGAAAAATAAACAATAGTTAACGATCAGTTCTGATTCTTAAATGTTCAGAGACAACTGTTGATGCCTTGGCCTTACTGAAAGAAATTTTCTAGGCAGCAAATATAATCTAGTACTTTGCAATTCTGTGTTTTCTTATCTACCAAAACTTGGAGATTTTTATTTCCTAAAAAGTATCACCAGTTTCAAAACGGCAAAACAATTCGTTTAAATGTTAAGCTTCCCAAATGATGCTGTCAGCTCCTAATGCTAAGGATAGTGTCTGCGTGTATATTCATAATCGTGTAATAAAGTTTTGTGGATGAGTCTTTCACTGAAATTAGGCTTTTATCACTTCTAAGTGGTAGCAGGATGTGTTGTTTTTATGAAGGGGGTGCCAAAAATATGAAGAGCTGGTAGAAAAGTAAAATATTGGGAAAGTACATTATAAAGGATCTTGGGAAGCCAAATCATCTCAATGGGAAAGCTGACATTAACTGATAATTCAAATGAAGAGAGATCTCAACACAGTCTGGAAAGACCTAAACCACTCAGCTCTTTCCTGAAAGATGTCTCCCCATTATTAAAATACTAGTAATAGACTTATTTAGCTTATTCTAGGAGCACCTGGCTGGAGGAGCACGAGACTCTTAATCTCGGGGTCATGACTTCAAACCCCGCATTGTGTATAGAGATTACTTAAATACATAATTTTTTTAAAGATTTTATTTATTTATTTGAGAGAGAGAGAATGAGCAGTGGGGAGGGGCAGAGGGAGAGAGAGAGAGAGAGAAGCAGACTCCCTACTGAGCAGGAAGCCCGATGTGGAACTCGACCCCAGGACTCTGGGATCATGACCTGAGCTGAAGGCAAACACTTAACCGACTGAGCCACCCAGGCGCCCCTAAATAAATAAAACTTCTTAAAAAGACTTATATAGCATATTCCAAATTATCATATTAGATTCATTTACATCCATTTTTTCCTTCTATTTTTTTTTAAGACTTTTTTTTAAAAATTTTATTTATTTATTCATGAGAGACAGAGAGAGAGAGAGAGAGAGAGAGAGAAGCAGAGGGAGAAGCAGGCTTCCTGCCGAGCAGGGAGCCCAATGCGGGACTCGATCCCAGGACCCTGAGATCATGACCTGAGCTGAAGGCAGACGCTTAACCATCTGAGCCACCCAGGCGCCTGATATTATACGTGGAAAATATTTTAGTTTAGTTTAGTTTAGAAGCATATATTTAGATATATTTAGAAGCATATAATCAACAGCAGGAAACAGTTACAATAAGATTAGCATTAAAGAATAGGAACATTAGGGATGCCTGGGTAGCTCAGTCAGTTGAGTATCTACCTTCAGCTCAGGTCATGATCCCAGGGTCCTGGGATCGAGTCCCACGTCAGGCACCTTGCTCAGCAGGGAGCCTGCTTCTCCTGCCAGCCGCTCCCCCCCCTGCTTGTGCTCATTCTCTCCCTCTCTCTCTCTCTGACAAATAAATAAAATATTTTTAAAAATAAATAAAAAGAATAGGAACATTAAAAAGTATGAAAATAAGAATAAATAATATAAAATGGATAATCATCCATCTTCTATCCTTGTCATGGCAACCTGGACCAAAAGTCTTTGAAGTTTGTATCCTGACTTGCTAGTCCTGAGAGAAAACCATTTTCTGCCACCAGAGAAGCAAAGGTCAGGCCCTTTCCCTATGCAGATAAACATTTAGGAAGCAAACAGGATACCAGTGACCACCTGACAAGGTCATGCACGCTGCAGTGGGAGGTGACCAGCCCTTCACTCCCTCTCCTGGCATTTGAGCTGAGCAGGGCGGGTATAGGGACAGAATTCGTGCATCAATCTTACTATAAAGATGCCACTTCGGGGCGCCTGGGTGGCTCAGTCATTAAGCGTCTGCCTTCGGCTCAGGTCTTGATCCCAGGGTCCTGGGATGGAGGGGCCCCCTCAGCGGGAGGCCTGCTTCTCCCTCTCCCACTTCCCCTGCTTGTGTTTCCTCTCTCGCTGTCTGTGTCAAATAAATAAATAAAATCTTAAAAAAAAAAAAGATGCCACTTCTCACCAATCATCAGATGAGTCATATATACACTGTATGCTTTTTTCCTCAACAAATCTTACAATTAAAATATCTTCTTTTTTAAAAAAAGGTTTTTTTTTTTTTTAAGTAATCTCTACAACCAACAGGGGGCTCGAACTTACAACCCTGGCTCAGTTGGTAGAGTCACATGCTCTACCAACTGAGCCAGCCAGGCGCCCCTAAAATATCTTCTTTCTATCAACTCTTGGTTATCTGTGGTGATGCAAGTGAGCCCAAATATAAATATGAGTAAACAAAATCAAGACACAGGGAAATCTACCCAAGCTTGGTCAGTTATACTGTTACTGGTATCTCACCTAAAATTATTCACACATCCTTGGGTTGTAAAATGTTTATCCTCCATCTGCAGACCTAATTCTTTTCACCTGAGCTCATAGCTTTCTAAGGGCAACACTCTTAAAAAAAAGTGTTCACTTATCACCTGATGAGTGATAAGCCAATCAATGCTACTTAGTGTGGACAGCTTGAGCTTGCTGCTGGGACGAGGAAAAAGGCAGCAGAAACATAGCTCCATCTTCAGGCAGCTTTCAACTTCAGAAGGGAAACAGAGCCTAAATTATCAGAGAAACCCTAAAAAGCTTGTCAAGTTTACTTAAGTTTACTTCAGACTGCAAAGTGCAAAGGCAATCCAGGTGGATGATCTTTAACAGATCCTCACAGCAGTCCAGGATTCTCAGTGTTAGAATTCACTACTCTAAAACAAGGTGTTCCAGGGCGCCTGGGTGGCTCAGTTGTTAAGCAACTGCCTTCGGCTCAGGTCATGGTCCCAGGGTCCTGGGATCGAGCCCCGCATTGGGCTCCCTGCTCGGCGGGAAGCCTGCTTCTCCCTCTCCCACTCCCCCTACTTGTGTTCCCTCTCTCACTGTGTCTCTCTCTGTCAAATAAATAAATAAAATCTTTTAAAAATAAATAAATAAATAAATAAAACAAGGTGTTCCAGATTCCTCCCTCCATACCTCTTTCCAATACACACAAACAGGAAGAGTTTCAGTCGAGTAGAGTTTTCACAAAGCTGAGCACAAGGCCTAAAAGGTAGGAAAGTGCACTCATTCTCCAAAACATTTACTTCTACAAAACCAAACAGGTATGCGGTGGAGGAAGTGTCAATGCCATTCCTAACTGGAAAAAAAAAAAATCTCCCTCTCACCCAGCTGGCTAGGTAAGAGGACTGGCATCTTCATCTGCTTGGGTTAAGATGTCCTCTTTCCTTCTCTCACTACCTTAAAGGGCCACTGGCCGGGGGTGGGGGGGGAGGAAGCAATACACAGGTAGTTTTATAATGCAGACATTAGAAGCGAAAGAATTATTGTTAGTTCTCTCAGACTTGAATATGGCTACACAGACATTTATATCAAACACTCTCTAACAGAAACTAGAAGAAACAGGAGGTAAAATGAGCCACAGGGGCCACTTCATACTGTCATATTTCAAATCTATGCAGAATAGAGCTATGTATGAAAAGCAAAGAGAGGCGGGGGGGGGGAAACTACAGAACTACAAATAAAGGAGTGAAATTTTATAAATAAAACATTAAGGGGCACCTGAGTGGCTCAGTCAGTTAAGAATCCGACTCTGATTATGGCTCAGGTCATGATCTCAGAGTCCTGGGATAGAGCCCCACATGGGGCTTAAGATTCTCTCGCTCCCTCTCCCCCCTACCTCTCTAAAAAAAAAATAATAATAATAATAAATAAACATTAAAATTATATTCAAGCTAATTCTAATATCACTGCCAGAAAAAACATTTTACTTGCTAATAATATACTTAGCTCTAGAAATGAGATCTGAAAAAGAACAAGATTTTGCGATGAGACCAGTTTCATTTTAACCCTTGTTCTTCCATTCTTGAGCTGTGAGACCTCGGGCAAATGAGCCTCAAATTTCTTCCTCACCTGGAAAAGGGTGTAACATCTATGACACAGGCTGTTCCAAAGTTTATATGATACAAAGAATTTAGTAATGTGCCTGGCACAATAAGGGCTAGTAAGTGGTTATTCTTATAACAGATGAATAGAAAAAGTTAAGAGAAAGGAGAAACTCCTTCCCCCAGACCTCCAAAAATTGTCTGGCATAGTCTGTAATTGGGAAAATCTCATCAGTATCATCAGTAGGAAAGTGGTTAAATTATTATTTCTTCCTATCACCTACTTAATATACAGCTCACCTAAAAATTATTAACATGGAAAGGCCAGCAAGATATATTAAGTGAAAAAAGCAAGCTGCAGATCAATAAATAAATATAACAAGGTCTAGTTTGTCTGGAAATACATACAAACTGTTAAGATAATTATCCTTGAAAAGAATAACGGGACTGGGGGTATGTTTATATATTTTTTATTGTTTGCATCTCCTATAATTACAAGCACTACTTGTATAATTAAAAACTAATAACAAAAATAAAAAAAGTATTATTTGTGTGATTAAAGTGACAATTACTCATACGGGAACTTATATAACCTCAGATACCGATTTAACCCTTTTATCTAAAACTTTTTTTTTTCCCCTGAAGTAGCTCATGGTCTGACAGTTGTAAACCCCATGAGCTGACTTATTTTTTGTTCCATCTGCCAGCGAATCTAACATAGCCAAGGCAAAACTGGGTGTGGTGCCTTTAACCACGATGGTGGCCGGGGGGGGGGGGGGGGGGGGGGGGGGGGGATGCTGGTGTGGATAGGGGAGAAGGTGGTACAAGAAATGACAAAAAAGGGGCGCCTGGGTGGTCAGCATTACCCTGATACCAAAACCAGATAAAGACACCACTAAAAAAGAGAACTACAGGCCAGGGCACCTGGGTGGCGTGGCTCAGTTGTTAAGCGTCTAGACCCCTTCGGCTCAGGTCATGATCCCAGATTGAGCCCCGCATCGGGCTCCCTGCTCCGCGGGAAGCCTGCTTCTCCCTCTCCCACTCCCCCTGCTTGTGTTCCCTCTCTCTCTCTCTCTCTGTCAAATAAATAAATAAAATCTTTAAAGAAAAAAAAAAAAAGAAATGACAAAAAAGGAAAAGCTCACAGGAAAGAGAATACCCTTCTCTGTTTTGTACTGTAGTGCTGGCGTTACAAAATGGTCTTTGCCCATGCTGGTAGGCACCTACTGGGACCAGGACATCTGTGTGTAACATAGCCAACCTCTTCATGAATGTCGGCTGATAAGCAAAGATATAATTTATGTAATTTCATTTTTCAACCTTTTTACCTGTTCGGAGTTACTAAATTACTCTGCCAAATCTTTCTTTCTTTTTATTTATTTATTTATTTATTTACTTATTTATTTGAGAGAGAGAGAATGAGAGACAGAGAGCATGAGAGGGAGGAGGGTCAGAGGGAGAAGCAGACTCCCTGCCGAGCAGGGAGCCCGATGTGGGACTCAATCCCGGGACTCCAGGATCATGACCTGAGCCGAAGGCAGTCGCTTAACCAACTGAGCCACCCAGGCGCCCTGCCAAATCTTTCTTAATATTGAATTACATCACAGGGTCCCTGGCTGGCTCAGTTGGAAGAACATGCAACTCCTGATCTTGCAGTTGTGAGTTCGAGCCCTGCACTGGGTGTGGAGACTACTTATATAATCACACCACAAGGGTAAGATTCCAAAGCTTTTTCTCTTATCTCATTTTATTTTATCAGACTCCAGTCTAACATATATTCATAAACACACTCTAACAGAAAAAAATTCCTCTGGGAAGTAAATGCTCAAGGATGACTTCAAGGCCATCTAAATTAGCCTGCAAAGCAGCCTTCTGTTAAAAAAAAATCATAGCTACTTAAAGAATGATCACCTTCAAGAAAGATTATTTCCGGGGCGCCTGGGTGGCTCAGTCATTAAGCATCTGCCTTCGGCTCAGGTCATGATCTCAGGGTCCTGGGATCGAGCCCCGCATCGGGCTCCCTGATCGGCGGGAAGCCTGCTTCTCCCTCTCCCACACCCCCTGCTTGTGTTCCCTCTCTCGCTGTGTCTCCCTGTCAAATAAATAAATAAATCTTTAAAAAAAAAAAAAAAAAGAAAGATTATTTCCTGGTACATTAAATCATTTGTACTTCCAAACTGATTTATAGTGAACATTAGATTGTAGCCTATTAGCTGTTACCACTGGTTATTAGCCTTTTCTTGGACACTAATGAGAACATATTCTTGTACATATTATATCAAAACACCAATTCATGCACTCCTTTCTAATAATTCCTTTAGCATTATCATTTCCCTACAAGGAACTGTCAAATTGCTTTCTGCTACTTTTAAGATTAAAAAAGCCAAATTTGTCAATCAGGCATTCAAAGTTCTATACAATCTGCTCTGGCCAATCTTCCCAGTCCCATCACTACCAACAAAGGCTTGCTCAAGCCAGCTATCAACTTCTTGTTCTTAGAACTCACCTTTATCTGCCTGAATTTTCCCAAATCAACATATCTTTAAAATCCTCCCTGAATTCTACCATTTCGCAATGCCCAACTTAAACCCAGAAAAAGCTAGAAAAGCTCACCCTGCCTATGAACTTTTTCGCAATATTACTACTGGAGTTTAGGGGATCATTAAATAAAATCCCTTCTACCCACTTCTGGAGTAACCGAGAAATAAGATAAAAAAGTCAAATAGACAAAGATCAAACTGTCAGCTTTGTTATTGATAAAGCCCATATTTTTTGTTTTTATTTATTTATTTTTTTTTTAATTTTTTTTTAGATTTTATTTATTTGAGAGAGACAGAGATAGTGAGATAGAGAGCACAAGTGGGGAGGAGAGGGAGAAGCAGGCTCCCCACAGAGCAGGGAGCCCGATGCGGGACTCGATCCCAGGACCCTGGGATCATGACCTGAGCCGAAGGCAGACGCTTAACCGACTGAGCCACCCAGGCGCCCTGTTTTTATTTATTTTTTTAAAGATTTTATTTATTTATTTGACAGAGACCCAGTGAGAGAGGAAACACAAGCAGAGGGAGCGGGAGAGGGAGAAGCAGGCTTTCCACTGAGCAGGGAGCCCGCTGCGGGGCTCAATCCCAGGACCCTGGGATCACGATCTGAGCCGAAGGCAGACGCTTAATGCTTAACAACTTGAGCCACCCAGGCGCCCCAAGCCCATATTTTTTAAATGTAACTTAAAGGCATTGCAACAGTGGGCTTCCTAAAACTGCAGCCCAGAAATGAGCCACTTCATCCACCCAATCACAGGCACAGTTGGAAAACCACAGGTTTTCCACACGAAGGTCTGCTTCTAAGAAAACTTGCAGCTTGGAGCCTGTTTCTAGAAAACGGGCTATAGGTGGCTGCCTCCCCAGGTAAGGGAAAGAGGGAAGGAACTGGGAACTAGGCCTAATTCCTTACCCTAATTCTCCAATAAGATCAGTCACTCCTCCCCTGGGACAGAGATGCCAAAGGATTTACAATGGAGTGATAGTTGCCTCCCCGTGGAAACAGGAATCTAGGCTGAAGAGGGCCCCACCCTTCATATAACTGCTTGTATAATGTGATTAACAACATATCAAACATAGGCCTGTGCCACCTCCTCTATAAATGCCTTAAAATGCTATTTTTAAGTCTTTTACTGTTTTCACTCACTGTTGTTTGTTATCTCCAAGTAGATTTTAAGCTCCTAGAGGGTGGCACATTAAATGGACAATCCACAGGCACCTGACCCAGATGATCAAATCTCTCATGAATTGAGGGGAGCAGGATGACAGAAATGTCTGTGCCAGAGTTTTAGTAGATGAAGGAAAAGAGGATATAAAGGGCAGTCTGGTATAATCCTCAAAGACCGTTTTTACATAAAGGTGTAAAAGCAAAAGTATGAAAGATTCAAGAGTGAGAAAACTCCTGTATATTTACATAAAAAAGTAAAAAAGCAATTCAATCTTTATATCATTTATACGCACAATACAACAACACTCGGTGGGACACAGAAGACTCAAGTGACGGGGCGCCTGGGTGGTTCAGTCGTTAAGCGTCTGCCTTCGGCTCAGGTCATGATCCCAGGGTCCTAGGATCGAGGCGCCACATCGGGCTCCTGGCTCAGCGGGGAGCCTGCTTCTCCCTCTCCCTCTGCCTCTCTCCCTGCTCATGCTCTCTCTCTATCTCTGTGTCTCAAATGAATAAATAAAATCTTTATTAAAAAAAAGAAAACTCAATTGAAAATTAGGAATCACTAGAAGCAAATAAAAAGTCTTAATTAACACACATTGCTGGAAAATTATTTCAAGCTATCAAACCTTACAGACCAGAAAGCAACAAAAAGAATGTGATTAAAATGCAAAGAAGAAATGAACTCAAACGTTAAATGGCAAGCATAACCACTGAACTGAAAAAAAAAATTACTTAAGATGGCAAACAGACTCCTCCATCTGGTTTCTGTGACTGATGGGGGCAGAGGTGCTCAGACAGACCATGTGGACAGAAAAGAAGAGATCCCAGGTAAGAAAGAACCTGGTGAGTGTGAGATGGAAAACAACGGCTGCAAACTCAAAGATACAAAGACTCGGTGATTAACAAATAAATGAGTGAAGTGCTCTGGATAGCGCCAAGCCAAGTGGAGGGAGGATGCGCTTCTCCCAGAGGAGCAGCTCTGAAGATCACTGCCACAGGGAAATGGCCACCCAGTACAGCCAACTCCTTTCCCAACCCCCAAAAAACATACATTCAGATTCTTAATATGAAATGTTATATTTTTATTATTGGCAACTACTATAAACATTTTTAAAACACTTTGACGACCAAATAAAACATGTCAGCAAACCAGATTTGACACACCGTTTGCCAGACTGCCGTTGCTGATTTGAGAAATGAACAAAGCAAAGCAACCAAAGCACGTGAAAAGGAATACTGAAAGGGACAGTGAGTGATCAGTGCAGAACAGCTCACTGCAGCCAAGGGAGAAGGATTTCAAGAACAGTGATAAACAGGAAGTTCAACTAAAAATCAAGACTGAAAAGTGTCCAAAGAATCTGATTCACTAGAAATTCACTGATGGAATTAAAGGACTGGAGGGGACAGTAAGCAGGCAGCTACTTTGTAGCAAAATACTTCAGTTAACTGCCATTTTTGAGAACTCAACAGACCCACAGTCCAGAAAATCTTGCTAAACTAACAAAATTATCTGTATATCCCTGGTTAAAATCAAACAGACCCCGGCTTTACAAATACTACAACTACAGTTTAGCTTTTCAGAAGAAAAGTAAGTTAAAGAGTAAAATCTGAATAAAGAAGTACTCTCATAATGCAATATATGTTAAGAAAAAAAAAAAAGAAGAAGAAGAAGAAGAAGGTAGCGGGAGGGGAAGAATGAAGCGGGGGGAAATCGGAGGGGTAGACGAACCATGAGAGACGATGGACTCTGAAAAACAAACTGAGGGTTCTAGAGGGGAGGGGGGTGGGAGGATGGGTTAGCCCGGTGGTGGGTATTGAGGAGGGCACATTCTGCATGGAGCACTGGGTGTTATGCACAAACAATGAATCATGGAACACTACATCTAAAACTAATGATGTAAGGTATGGGGATTAACATAATAAAAAAAAAAAAGAAGTACTCTCACCCAAAATGCTATTAGTGCTCTTTATTAACCTGAAAATTTAGCATAATTTTATATTGCAGCTTTAAGAACCATTCTCCTCTTCACAGCCGTCTCTGGAGATCACTTATGATACACTCTGATTAATCCCTTATCCCCGCCCCACCCCTAGCAAATTCTGCAAAGACCACGAAGGCTCAAATCTCCTAAGCTACACTAGCCAACCCAGAACTCACAGTGCCCTACAGGATTCAGCATCCACAAGAGTAGACGACCTCACTCTTTTTTTTAACCATGGGAGAGCATATTATGACATGATGCTTCCACCCTAGATGTCTGACAGACAGGGTACACACAAATGATATGACTTAGGAAAACTTAAAAACAACGTATCAACAAGAATCATCAAGTATTAGAAGCAAAGAACAGAAAAAATCCAGGTGGAAAGAAGTCAATCATGAAATGCTATCTGAGAAAATCTGAACATGGCAGAGAGGTTGAACATGGTTAGGGAAATAGACAAACAGAGGAAGTAGATCACATGGTCCTATGTCCCAAATTTTGAGACAATATGATTTCATGTAATTTTTTTCCTTTTAATGATGGTTATTCGTTAATTGCATAATGAAACAGACTCAATTATCATTTGCTCTACTCTTTTCCTTTGTCAGACCTTGAACACAACTTGAAATTGGATCACTGTTGGCCATATATATCAAAGCAACAGAACCTACAACACTGGTGCAAAGATGCTTGAGAATAAATTAAGGAGTTGGGATGAAAGGCAGTGTAAGCAGACAGTCCATGCTAAGACAGAAGAGCCAAACCATAGACCAGAAAGACGTGGGGAGGGTGAGGGAGAGAGAGAAACAGCTGGTGACTCTCCTTAAGCAACGAGGCATGTGTCTCTCTGAAAGCGGGGCTACAGCTCCTTAATCCAGGTTTTCAATTTAGTACTTCAGAGTGTCAGCTGATCTCAAAGAGTGTCACAAAACAGCAAAATACCAGCAGTGAACACTTTCCTTTCCAAAAGCAACTCACAGCTTCAACATGTCACCTGAAATGACAGCCTAGGAAAAGATATATTGAAATTCTTCTCCCTTTCAGCTCTCATCCAGGCTTGAACACTTCACCTTGAGATGGAACATGAGAGCCAGTCCCACTTACTGCAACATTTAGAAATTGAATTGTCTAGTTCTCCCGCATTCATTCTGCTCTAATCTTTGTCTTTGTCTTCCTTTTTCCCTTCCCCCAAAGTTTTGGCTCTTGCACAGGAAAGCCTACCAAGCTTTGTGATGTGCTAAAAACTCTCATGCTGCTCTATGAGATCCACATGAGAAACTGGGCCTTCTCCTCAGGTTAGAGGGTTTCTCTGCAGGCTAGCCCTGCCAAAGTCCTAACTATGCTAAAAGCCTCCAGGCAGGACTTCTGGCCCTTCAAGTACAGACTCTGGCAATGTTACATTGATTTTTAATCACATGGAGGGTTATTTTCTGTTCCTGGAATTTGAGGGCAAGGAGTCAATATATAGGGTTCATATACACAACAATCTCTAAGAGCTGATGACAGTATGAATTCAATACAACAGTTTTCATGAAATGCTTTTTCTTCCTCCCCTGTGCTTTAAAAAAAAAAAAAAAAATTAGAATAAGGAAATGGTTTGGAAACAACTATTTTTTCTTTGTATTAAAATAAAAATATCATCTTAAAAACTGTTCATTAACTTTAAATGCACATCAAGTTAGACCGATTAAGCTCCTGTGATTAAAGTGTGGCTAGAAATTTTGAGTCCAGGGTCTCATCACTGTGACTGAAGAGCATGATTTAGACACTCCTCTGTGCTGCCATAGACCTTTGCATAACACGTCACAAAACATCACATTGCTGGGGCGCCTGGGTGGGTCAGTCGTTAGGCGTCTGCCTTTGGCTCAGGTCATGGTCCCAGGGTCCTGGAATCGAGCCCCACATCGGGCTCCCTGCTCAGCAGAAGCCTGCTTCTCCCTCTCCCACTCCCCCTGCTTGTGTTCCCTCTCTCGCTGTCTCTCTGTCAAATAAATAAATAAAATCTTAAAAAAAAAAAAAAAAACCACATTGCTTTGCTTCCCCTTCTAGACCAAGAACTGCTTGACAGCAAAAGCCACACCTTACAACATGTTTTGATATACTGAACCCAGAACATCACTGAGCACATAGCAGGTATTAAATAAATACTTCTGAATGGAAAGACATGATATCATTATGAATTCAGGAGACAAATTTCTAACTAAAATTCTGCTATCTCCGAAGGATTCAAATTTGCTATCTACCTCAAGCCCTAGATGTGTAGGCACTGGGTAACGTGATGCTAGTAAACGTTTAGTAACAAATGACCTGTTAAAATAGATAACTAAGAAGAGGCGTAAGTCCCCAAAGAAGCAAAGAAAATACAAGTTTTTAACAGACTCTGAATTCTTGAGCCCTCTTAGCAAACTTAGTATTCAAAATAACTATTGACTAAGTAAGAGAAATGTAAACACAGAAAGGAAATGGTCTTGCCAACTACCATTTGCTTTCTATTTTCTTTTCAAATCCAATGACCTCAGGATGCAGGCCAAGAGGAAGCTTGAGATTTCAACACTCAAATTTATTAACTGCATTAAGAGACCTAAATAAAAATTCACTCATGTGAACTCTGTAATTGGGTTTGTTTTCACTTATGTGCATAACTACTGTCATGGGCAATCACGAGCAGCAGCTTCTACCCTGTGAATTCTTTTTAACTAAAAGCATGGAAGAGGGTGATTCTTCACCGTAATACTGAAACCCACATATAGCTCAACAGCGCTGAACGGCTGGAACCTTTAAGACCCATCAAATCTCCCTCTACCAGTTTACACTGAGCATATGACTAAGGTCCACTAAGGGGAAGCGACTTGCCCCAGACTTACAAAAAAAGTTTATGGCAGAGCAAGGCCTGAAGATCTTAAAGCTGAGGCCAGGGATCTGCTACCCCAAACCATGTCCCTGCAGCTACGAGATCTGTGTTCATTGTGATAAACTATACCAAAGCATTATGCAAATACAAATGCAAACTGAAATGATCAGATATAGCAAAACCTTCCTAGGCAGACTTCTCAGAAGAACTGCTTATTCTAGTTGCCTTCATTTTCTGGTTACAAGATTGGTTTTGATAACTGAACCTCACAATTATCAGGAAAAAGAGCATGAAAAAAGGGTAAAATCAGAATGAATACTAGTCCTATCTCTAGACACACGAAGAGAGCCATTTTCTTTTTGATATTCTTTTGCTATCAGGTAGTGGCGGTACAGCACAAAGCCCTACTGCTGACTAGCTCTGTGGCACAGTGCAAGCCAACCTCTCTGGAACTCAGTTTTCACATCTTTAAAAAGAACATGTTGAACTAAATAATGCAGGACCCCTTCCGGCTCTAAAACTCAAGAACATCTAGAACACCAGGCATGCTTCCTTACCTTTTCAGTGTTCTCCAGAAAGTGCCTACATGTCCCCCCACAAAAAAAGTTCTGAGCATGTGATTATCTCAGGCTGAAACAGACCCGAACAATAAATCAGTTAAAACACCCAACTGAGGGGTCCCTGGGTGGCTCAGTCAGTTAAGTGTCTTGATCTCAGGGTCGTGAGTTCAGGCCCCGTGGTGGGCTCCACGCTGGGCGTGGAACTTACTTAAAAAAACAAAACAAAAAAACCAGAACACCCAACTGATACCTAGATCTCTTCTACAAATACTTGTAACTCTAATGAATACTGGCTTTTTGGTTTATGAGGAACTGCACAGAGATTTTCCACAGTTTAACACACTTAGGAGCCTTAAAATGGCACGGGAATAGGGAAGGTGGCTCAACCAGATGAAAGCAGCTTTCCAAGACCCCTCATTATATCTCAGCAGTTTTCCAATTTAATGTTTTATTTATCACGGTTTTGCTCCTCATAGTAATTCTGGAAGTTCACTGATTTAAAGGCTGGTCCAGGTCTTTCTCCCCAAAAAGGTGACAGTGTAACAAACACATATAAGTTCTTTTCACAAGAAGTACACTACTAAATTTCCTCGTGTATTTATATGCTAACAAATATTATCATGAGGTAGTCCTTTTTTTTTTTATTGTGGCAAAACACACAACATAAAATTTACCATCCTAACCATTTTTAAGTGTATAATTCAGTGGCATTAATTATATTCACAACGTTGTGCAAAAATTGCCACTATCTTTTTCCAAAATTTTCTTATTACCCCAAACAGAAACCTTGTAACCATTAAGCAATAACTCCCCATCGTCTGTGCTTTATTTTCTGTAATTATAGTCCCAAAAGACTTAATGACTTTCAAATTACGGTATACTGCCACCAGGTGGCTAGAGAATGTCATGGCTGCCCAAGATTGGAACTTGTTTCAAAATTATTCAAGGCAGATATAGATAGATACTGGGGAAATGGAAGTGTAAATGAAATAAAACTGTCATAATCCAGTAACTGCTAAACCTGCATGATAGGGACACGGGTTGATTGTACTAGCCTCTCTCTATCTGTACATGTTCGAAATTTTGTATAACAAACACTAAAAGTGTGCCTACAATATTACAAATATATAGATTTCATACTTTTTTAAAGGTTTTATTCATTCGACAGAGAGAGAGAACACAAGCAGGCAGAGTGGCAGGCAGGGGAAGAGGCTCCCCACTAAGCAGAGAGCACAACACAGGGCTATTTCCCAAGATCCCAATGCATGGCTTGAACTCATGACCTGATCAAGACCTGAACTGAGATCAAGAGACACTCATCTAACTGAATCACCCAGGCACCCCATCTTCAAGTATTTTTGTAAACTTGAAAAAATGTTATGCTTAGTGAAAGTATCAATTATACATTATTTTTTTATTTTTAATTTTTAAAGTTTTCTCTAGGGGCGCCTGGGGTGGCTCAGTCAGTTAAGCGTCTGACTTTGGCTCAGGTCATGATCTCAGGATCCTGGGATTAGGCCCTGTGTCAGGCTCCCCACTCACTGGGGAGTCTGCTTCTCCCTCTCCCTCTGCCCCTCCCCCTGCTCCTGCTCACTCTCTCTCTCTCAAATAAATAAAATCTTTTTAAAAAGTATTCTCTACACACAACATGGACCCCGAGATCAAGAGTCATATGCTCTACTGACTGAGCCAGCCAGGCACCCCATACATTAATTTTAAATCCTGTAGTAACTAAATAGCAGATTTTCAAGGTTACATATTTATGCTAGTTAACAAAAACTTTGTGTTGTATCCAACTAAAACTCATTAGCTACAAATGTGAAAAATCAAATTTATCAGTATTCAACTCCTGCATGTATGCAGAAATAAGTCCAGAGGAACTGCAAATGTGGTAATTGCACTTTATCTCAATTAAGGTTTTATTTCTGTAATATGAAGTACAAACTATATAAAGGAGCCAACTTTCAAGTATCTGTAGTGGAAGGAAGCTAAGAAACAAGTTTAAAACTGCAGTCATTTTCCTTTTTTTTTTTTTTTGGTTTCATAAATTGCCATTTGACCAGATCACAGAATTCAGCCCAGTAATTCTGAAATTTTTTAGCATCAGTAGGGAGTAGAAGCTGCACCTGGATGAACTTTCTTGATAACTGATCCAACAATTTTTATTTCAACCATCTTTCCTGATATTATTCCAATATATAATATGTATTCCTCTGCTTTATAAGACATTAAATCCAAAGCAATTTAAAATTGTCCATTATACACAACTACCATTAATATCAATTATCAAAAATTCTGATGCCTGCTACTGTTGAATCAAGGGAGAACTGCACATTTGCTTCCCCGAGTGCCAAGCTCTTAGTTTTTCTCTTCCATGATCTTTCCTAGGCTCTAACTTGCCAGTAAAAACTGCCTCCCCTCCTGGGCTGAGGGTTTCTCTTGGCCTCTTCCCACAATTTGGCTCTCAGCCTATTGGATTTACTGAATCTAATGAATACCCACTGCTTCTGGGTTCCTGACTAGCTCAAATGCGTCACCTCTTTGGTTCCAGAATTGCTACATCCTACATTGTGCCAGGTATGAAGGCCAAGAGACTGGATTGTGTCGACCACTGTACTGACCTACTTAATGGTGGATGTGTTTTATAAGTATAAGTTACGAGAACCTTAGCGATGAGTTCAACCTCCCTGTTTTATAGATGAGTAAAGCTGAGGAAGATTAAGTGACCCACCCAAAGTCAAAGGGTTATTTAGTGGCAGAAAATCTATTAATAGTCAGATCTACTGTATTCTATCTAGCGCAAGTGCTTTTTGCACTACTTACATCAACACTCACAACCTGCAAGATTACCATACAATAAGATAAAAGCTGATAAAACCATTAAGGGAGATAAATTTTACCCAAATTCTTTAAATTCATGGACACCGGTCCTTCCAGGAATAAGACAATGAAACCTTAGAATCTGATTTCTGCTCGTGAAACTTGTGTTAAAGTAGGACCAGCTTGCTTTCTTCCAGAACAGTAAGGCACTGAACTCCTAGGAATCAATCTCATTTAAACCGAAGGTAAGATAAAACTACCTTGTGGAACTACATATTGTGTCCAAGTAACAGTTCAGACTAAGATATGCTTGGAAAATACTGCCTGAATTTAAACCATTTAATTGGCAATTGATATGTTAATTTTTAACATTTTCTCTATTGAGTTATAAGAGAATGACATGCATCTATCCTTTCAACAGAGCTCTGTTCACACCATGAGATTTTGGAAGTCTGCAAATGGGCAAACACATTAATATTTATTTAAATAGTCTTTGGAACAGCTCTAACACCCTTATGTATAAGTTTTATGGGAAGCCTTGTTGATGTTAATCTTTAAGGCATAGGTTCTCTTATTTTTATTTTTTATTTTTTTTAAATAATTTTTTCTTTAAGTATGCTCCATGCCCAATGTGGGACTCTAACTCACAACCCCAAGATCAAGAATCAGGTGTTCTTCCAACTGAGCCAGCCAGGTGTCCCCAAGGCAGAGGTTCTCAAAATGGAGTCCACAGGCCCTTAAAAATATATCATTGGACTTTAGGAAGTCCATGAACTCCTAAAACTGTATATAAAATTCTTCACGTGTGTGCATACATACATGTGTTAGGGAGAAGATCTATAGCTTTATCAGTTCAGAAACACTGCTTTTAGTACAACAAAGTTTCCAGGTTGTGGAAGCAAGACAGCTCTCCGCTGGAGACAGAATGCTCAACACCAAAGGTCAAGGGCCTGTTCTCTTCACACATACCAACCTTTCTGGAATGCAGAACCTCAACACAGTAGTACTCCTGAGAGACCAGAAGATTTCTGGTGGCAAGACTGGGAGAAAAGTCTACCATATATACTAAGTCCACTACATCTTCCAAGCAGCATATTGCCACATTTGGTCTCTCAGCCACAGAGCATCAAGATATTTTAGGGGCGCCTGGCTGGCTTAGTCAGTGTAGCATGCGACTCTTGATCTCGGGATTGTAGGTTCGAGCCCTACACTGGATGTAGAGACTACTTAAAAATAAAATCTTTTTTTTTTTTTTAAGATTTATTTATTTATTTGAGAGAGACAGAGAGAGTGAGGGGGAGGGACAAAGGGAGAGAGAGACAAGCAGAATCCCCACTGAGTAGGGAGCCTGACACAGGGCATGATCCCAGGACCGTGAGATCATGACCTGAGACGAAATCAAGAGTCGGCCGCTTAACTGACTGAGCCACCCAGGAGCTCCTAAAAATTAAATCTTTAAAATTAAAAAAAAAAAGATATTTTGTAAGAAAGCAAGATTGCCCTCCATGGCCACAAAATGAAAAGATGGGGGAAGGGGTGAAAATGTGAGAGGGGAGTCCCTAAGGTAAAGGGTCTTCCAGCATCCATTATCTAACCCTCCCTGAAATTACATTAATTTTGGGGGATTTTTTTTATTATTATTGAAGTATAGTTGACAATGTTTAGTTTCAGGTGTACAACATAGTGATTTGACAATTCTATACATTACTTAACACTCACTGCAGTAAGTATAGTTACTATCTGTCACCATACAACTTTATCCCATTATTGACTATATTCCCTATGCTGTACTTTTCAACTTAGTTATTTTATAACTGGAAGTTTGTACCTCTTAATCCCTTTCACCTATTTTGCCCATCCCCCCCACTCCCCTCCCCTCTAGCAACCACCAGTTTGTTCTCTGTATTTAAGAGTCTGTTTAGGGGTTCCTGGGCGGCTCAGCTGGTTGGGCCTCTGACTCTTGATTTCGGTTGGGGTCGTGGTCTTGGGGTCGGAGGATCGAGCCTCAGGTGGGGCTCTGCGCTCAGCCAGGAATCTGCTTGGGATTCTTTCCCTCTGCCCCTCTCCTGGCTCATTTATGTGTGCATGCATGCATGCATGCACTCTCTCTCTCTCAAATAAATAAAAACCCATCTTTTTTAAAAAAACAATCTGTTTGGTTTAGTTTTTTAGATTCCATATTCAAGTGAAATCATATGGTATTTGCCTTCCTCTGTCCAGCTTATTTCACTTAGCATAATACCCCTTAGGTCCATCCATGTTGTCGCAAATGGGAAGATAAAATTCCTTTCTTTACAGCTGACTATATTCCATTGTATGTATACCACATCTTCTTAGTCCATTCAGCTACGGATGGACACTTGGGTTCTGTCCATATTTTGGCTATTGTAAATAATGCTGCAATAAACATAGGGGTGCATACAACTTTTCAAATTAGTATTTTCATATTTTTTGAGTAATACCCAGTAGTGGAATTACAGGACCATATGGTAATTCTATTTTTAATTTTTTGAGGATCATTCATACTTTCTTCCACCGTGGCTGCTTCAATCTACATTCCCACCAACAGTGCATAAAGGTTCCCTTTATTCCACATCTTTACCAGTACTTGTTACTTCTTCTCTTTTTCATACTAGCCATTCTGTTCTGACAGGTATTTATTCCTGAAATCATTCATAGGTTAATTTACTAATCTATGTTAAAGTATTAACGCATTTTGTTTGTCCAAAAGAAAACCTCTGTCAAAATCAGGAATACAGTATTGCCCTCGTTTTGTTAGGTATTTAATATTTTGAGAATAAATCCATTATCATGGCTTTATAAGCTTTGATTACAAATCCCCTTAGTGTTTTGACACTGAAGAATTCCTTCACATTTAACTCCCTGGATACATGAAAGAGAGCAAGAGAGAGAAACAGAACTTACTCCATACTCTGTCACATACAGACCACATAAAATATTAACCCTAAACACAATGCAGCTTACAGAGAAATACTTCTTCCTTCCACCACCACTAAATACTATTCATTGTTCACTTTAGAGGTTTGTGGATTTAAAAAATTTTTTATCTTCATATTTATCTTCTACCACCATGTACAAAGCTAAGAATGAGTTTTTAACTAATTGCAGTGTTCCTCCAAAAGAAAATGAAGGATTATTTAGTCAGGAAACATTTGAACACAAGATTCTCCATAGTAATTGGTAACATCAGCACAAATGCTGTTTTATACCTATGTATTTTTAGGATAGTGCTATCTAAAACTTAAGGGGAAAATTTTTTAACTTAATACAAAAAAAAAAAAAAAGTGTTTTTTTTTTTTTTTTTAACTTAAAAGTCAGAGGCTTAAATCCTTTCACCAAAACCATGTCTCTTAATATCTGAAAACTATACTCAAGGCCAAAATCAGTGCCTCCAATTAGAGACAACAAATGTCATTAAAAAACTTTTTTCTTATGGTTTCTTAAGATGATGAACAACTGCCTAGAAGGCAATGCTGAGGATTAAAAATAGTAATGACCGGGCGCCTGGGTGGCTCAGTTGGTTAAGCGACTGCCTTCGGCTCAGGTCATGATCCCGGAGTCCCGGGATCGAGTCCCGCATAGGGCTCCCTGCTCAGCAGCGAGTCTGCTCCTCCCTCTGACCCTACCCCCTCTTGTGCTCTCTCTCTCTCTCACTCTCTCTCTCAAATTAAAAAAAAATAAAATCTTTAAAAAATAAAAAAATAAAAAATAAAAACAGTAATGACCAATAAATATACTAGAAATTCCGAATCTCCCATTTATAAGTACAGCATAATTGTTTGATATAAGCACAAAGAGTTAATTACCCACACACCTTCCTCAGAACTCCGTAAGGATGTCTAGCAAAGAAGGTAATGGAGAGTATTACACAAATAAACTGTTCTCAGTTTGCAAAACTGATGGTTTACTTCTCTAGCATAAGTAACCATAATAAAAAAGAAACTAAAACTAATCCAAAATTTAGGCAAGCAAACAGGAAATTCAGAGGCAAGAACAAAAAGAACTTTTACCTACACTGGTTTAATGAAACTATTAAATACACATACATTTTGGAGTAAATGCAGTAACAATAAAGTATGTGTATGTCCAAGTGTGCCTGCCCCAAAACACCCCCACCACCACAAGAACAGAGAAAGTGAAACAAATCAAAACACAGTGTGTATGAAACGGGCTTTTACTAGGCCCAGGAGCACTTAATGGACGGACAGAAGCAACCAGTTTCATCAGTGACATGTGCACATACAGAGAAACAAAGGGCCACCTAAAGGTGGCAATTAGCAATAAGAAACAGGTTCTGAGACCAAACTCTGGTCACGTCTAGCTCTACCCAGAGGAGAGACAGTCGCAGGGAGCAAGGGGGAGCACACAAATATTCTGGATACTAGAGGCATCTACTGCTGAGAGGAAGATTTTTCATCAATTCCCCCCTCCCATCACTTAGATGATATTCTCACAAGATGAGAATTTGCTTTTGCTCCACTTCCATTCTGTGCATGTGTACTGAGCAGCTACTAAGGGCCAGGCACTACAGAAGCACTGGGTACATCATGACGGTGAACAACAGAGACAGATTTACCTCCTCATGCTGCTTGCAATCTAGTAGGGAAGAAAACTTAAAGTAGGTGTGGGGGGGGAGGGGAGCAGGACAGGGGAACCCTAGTCTCCTTCATTCCCTCGATTTTTCCCAATACCAAATCCCTGGTCACAAAGAGGTACATTAGGATGACATATCAAAGTTCATTAGGGGAGGGACACCTGGGTGGCTCAGTCAGTTAAGCATCTGCCTTCGGCTCAGGTCATGATCCCAGGGTCCTGGGATCGAGTCCCGGATCCGGCTCCCTGCTCAGTGGGGAGCCTGCTTCTCCCTCTCCCTGCTGCTTCCCCAGCTTGTGCTCTCTCTCTCTCTCTGTCAAACAAATAAAATCTTAAAAAAAAAAAAAATACATTTTGGAGATAAGTTGAAAAGGACTTGGTGAAGGATGTGGGGGAGGGGCATGAGAGTAAAACATGGCCAAAAATAACTCCTAGGTTCCCAGTTTAAGCAACTGATGGTGCCACTATCGATGAAAAAAACTGTGGGGGTGAAAATTGTTAGAATTCATACAGGAATTCAACCAAGTGGCAGGATATAAAAATGTGCAGAAATCAGTTGCATTTTCTATACACTAACAATGAGACAGAAGAAATTAAGGAGTCGATCCTTTTTACAATTGCACCAAAAACCATAAGATATCTAGGAATAAACCTAACCAAAGAGGCAAAGAATCTGTACCCAGAAAACTATAGAACACTCATGAAAGAAATTGAGGAAGACACAAAGAAATGGAAAAACGTTCCATGCTCCTGGATTGGAAGAACAAATATTGTGAAGATGTCAATGCTACCTAGAGCAATCTACACATTTAATGCAATCCCTATCAAAATACCTCAACTTTTTTTCAAAGAAATGGAACAAATAATCCTAAAATTTGTTTGGAACCAGAAAAGACACCAAATAGCCAGAGGAATGTTGAAAAAGAAAAGCAAAGCTGGCGGCATCACAATTCCGGACTTCAAGCTCTATTACAAAGCTGTCATCATCAAGACAGTATGGTACTGGCACAAAAACAGACACAGAGATCAATGGAACAGAATAGAGAACCCAGAAATGGACCCTCAACTCGATGGTCAACTAATCTTCAACAAAGCAGGGAAGAATATCCAACAGAAAAAAGACAGTCTCTTCAACAAATGGCATTAGGAAAACTGGACAGCCACATGCAGAAGAACGAAACTGGACCATTTCCTTATGCCACACACAAAAATAGACTCAAAATGGATGAAAGACCTAAATGTGAGACAGGAATCCATCAAAATCCTTGAGGGGAACACAGGCAGCAACCTCTTCGACCTTGGCCGAAGCAACTTCTTGCTAGACAGGTCTCCAAAGGCAAGGGAAACAAAGGCAAACATGAACTATTGGGACTTCATCAAGATAAAAAGCTTTTGCACAGCAAAGGAAAGTCAACAAAAACAAAAGACAACCAACAGAATGGGAGCAGATATTTGCAAATGATATATCAGATAAAGGGCTAGTATCCAAAATCTCTAAAGAACTCATCAAACTCAACACCCAAAGAACAAATAATCCAATCAAGAAGACATGAACAGACATTCCTCCAAAGAAGACATCCAAATGGCCAACAGACACATGAAAAAGCACTCAACATCACTCAGCATCAGGGAAATACAAATCACAACCACAATAAGATACCACCTCACACCAGTCAGAATGGCTAAAATTAACAAGTCAGGAAATGACAGATGTTGGCGAGGATGCGGAGAAAGGGGAACCCTCCTACACTGTTGGTGGGAATGCAAGCTGGTGCAGCCACTCTGGAAAACAGTATGGAGGTTCCTCAAAAAGTTGAAAATAGAGCTACCCTACAACCCAGCAATTGCACTACTGGGTATTTACCCCAAAGATACAAATGTAGTGATTCAAAGGGGTACCTGCACCCCAATGTTTATAGCAGCAATGTCCACAATAGCCAAACTATAGAAAAGAGCCCAGATGTTCATCGACAGATGAATGGATAAAGAAGATGTGGTATATATATACAATGAAATACTACTCAGCCATCAAAAAAAGAAATCTTGGGACGCCTGGGTGGCTCAGTCTGTTAAGGAGCTGCCTTGGGCTCAGGTCCTGATCCCTGGGTCCTGGGATTGAGCCCCCAAAATTGGGCTCCCTGCTCGGCGGGGAGTCTGCTTCTCCCTCTCTCTCTGCCTCTGCCCCTCACCCAACTCATGCTCCCTCTCTCTCATTCTGCTCTCGCTCTAATAAATAAATAAAATCTTTAAAAAAGAAAATCATAAGGGAGCCTGGGTGGCTCAGTCAGTTAAGCATCTGCCTTCAGTTCAGGTCATGATCCCAGGGTCCTGAGATGGAGCCCACATTGGACTCCCTGCTCAGCGGGGAGCCTGCTTCTCCCTCTCCCTCTGCCTGTAGCTCCCTCTGCTTGTGCTCTCTCTCTCTCTGTGTCAGATAAATAAAACTAAAATCTTTTAAAAAAAAATCATAGGAGGGCACCTGGGTGGCTCAGTCGTTAAACGTCTGCCTTTGGCTCAGGTCATGATCCCAGGGTCCTGGGATGGAGCCCTACACCAGGCTCCCTGCTCCACGGGAAGCTTGCTTCTCCCACTCCCCTGCTTGTGTTCCCTCTCTCGCTGTCTCTGTCTGTCAAATAAATAAATAAATAAATAAAATCATAGGAAATCAACCAAGGGTTGTTGGAGGGGAGGGGGTCAGGGGGTAAGGTAACTGGGTGATAGACATTAAGGAGGGCACGTGATGTAATGAGCACTGGGTATTATATAAGAGTGATGAATCACTGAACTCTACCTCTGAAACTAATAATACACTATATGTTAATTAACTGAATTTAAATTTTTAAAACGGGGTAGCACAGAGAAAAGAAAAAAGAAAGAACTGTGGGGGTGGAAAGGCAGGTCCCCCCAGTTTTGGCTGGGTAATAATTTTAGTTATTGACATATAAAATATGAGCTCCCTATGAAATGTAAATCTGGGAATTCTCAGAATATAAATGATATTTAAATCCTTGGGAACAAATAAGATCAAGAAAGAGAACATGGGGGAAAAAAAGGGTACAAGGCCAAGCCATGAGCTACTCACTCCTGTAGTTATTGGGGGTAAGGAGCTAACAACAACAACAAAAAATACACATAAAGGTGAGAGGAAAATCAACAGTGCAAGGTTACAGAAGCCAAGACACAGGGATTCAAGAAAGAATCAATTCTATATGGATGTCTGGGTGGCTCAATCAGTTAAGCATCTGCCTTTAGCTCAGGTCATGATCCTGGGGTCCTGGGATTGAGCCCTGGGTCTAGCTCCCTGCTCAATGGGGAATCTGCTTCTCCCTCTGCCCACCCTCCCCCTTCTCGCTCTTGCTCTCTCTCAAATAAATAAATAAAATCTTGGGGAAAGAAAAGTCAATTTTATGGAGGATTCTGGTCAGATGTGCAGTGAGATGTGGCCTGAGTGTCCACTGGTTTGCAACTCACCATCATTAATGATTTTGGCGAGAGCAGTTTAAGGAAGCAGAAGAAAGGGTCAAGCTGATGAGGGCTGATGGGTGATGGACTGTACACCAAGCAGCCTGTTTCGGACTTAGCCCACACATCCCGGCTATAACCAAGAAGCCAGTGAATCACTTCATCTCCTGCTCCACCCAAACTGCCTAACCACTTTTCCTACTCCAACCCTTCCTCTCCCCTACAGCCCATTCTCAGCTCGGCAGCCACAATGATGGTGCTAAAACGGAAGTTACATCATATCATCACTCTTTTGCTCAGTAATCTCATCTCAGAACAAAAGTCCTTATAATGGTGAGGTTCACCATCCTACTTCTTGCCACTCTGCTCCTCCTCTCTAGCCACTCAGAATTCCCTCCTGCTCCCTGAATAGAGCAAGCACACTCCTGCCTCAGGCCTTCTGCACTTGCAGAGTTTGACTCCTCACTTCCTTTCGGTCTCAGCTGGTATCACTACACGAAAGAGGTCGTCTTTGGCCAAGAGATTTAAGTAGCACCCACTCCTTTCACACTTCACTTATCTTTCCTTACCCTACTCTATTTATCGTCTTTAGTATTTGCCATCTTTATGACAGGTTATATATTTATTAGTTATAGTCTGTCTCACATCACGAGAATATAACCTCCATAAGAGCAGAGGTTTTACCTGTTTATGTTCGCTACTGCCTACCCAGTAGTAAGTACGCCTGGTACAAAGCAGACACTCACATTTATTTGTTGTATTTAAGTCATTAGAAAGGCCATTTCACATTATAAACTGGTACTCTCAGTTTGGATACAAGTCTTCTGTTTTAGAGACAATGTGAGTCTGATCACCTGTAGACACGAGGGAAAAGCCATTTCTGGGACCGTGAAATTTAATATTAGCCCCTAGGCCTCGGAAAATTCACATTAATATCATCCTGTGGCCCATATCCTGTAGATTCCTCAAGAAGTTTTTCCATTCAGATTTCAATATGAACTGTTTACCTTTTGGGTAAAGCAAAGTACACTGTACAAAAATTATTTCTAATTACTCAAAGGGGTCATAGAAAAAGTAGTGGTACTCATAAATTACACAAATATGAAGATATGTACATATTATATTTGAACAAAGGCAGTAGGCATGATACTCCAGGCCCAGGTGATCCTTCCAAATAATAGAACTATGCACTCCACTCTGTCCATCTAGCTTCCCTAGTCATCTCTCTGATCACCAAGAAACAGACCACACCATTTTTCCTACAAACTCCCAACCTCAAGCTGTTCTTCCCAGAAGGGTAACTAACTGAAAAATACTACCTTGAAACTCCTGATCGGTTAAGAGAAACAAAGTTCTGGATTCTGTCAATGAAATGCAGACCTTAACCATACCTTTGAAATGTCTCAATCAGGTTTATTAATCAGATCTCTACTCATGTACTATAGAAAAAATGTGGAAACACAGATCCTGGAAACTGCAGAACTCGCGCAACAAATGAAATTATTTACATTTATTGTATAGCTAAGAATGGAAGGCAACAGCAAACAAGTTAAAGTACAGATAAATCTAAATAACTGTTGTAAATCTCACTATATAAGTGCATAAAACATTTTTAAAAATCATTCTCAAAATACGTAATATATAAAAATAACATAAATGCTAGATTATATCTACAGAAAAAAAAGTAAAGAGAGTAGAGAAGCATAGATGTACTGAAATTTTAGATGCTTGTCTAAAAATTATAAAGACACAAAAGATACTATTTAGCTTTGCCTCTATTAGGGAAAATTTAAAAACCTTTTCAAAATCTACATGGACCAATAACACATGAAAAAATGCTCAGTAACATCAGCCATTAGGGAAATGCAAAGCAAAACCACAATGAACTACCAATGCACCCCCAGTAGAATGTCTATAATCAAAAAGACAGGAAATAATAAGTGTTGATGGGAATGTGAAGAATTTAGGACTCTCATACATTGCTGGTGGAAATGAAAAATGAAATTGTGCAACCAACTTGGAAAAGTGTGGCAGTTCCTCAAAAGGTTAAACACAAAGTTACTAGACCCAGCAATTCCATTCTTAGGGTGCGTGCGTGCATGTGTATGTGTGTGTGTCTAAGAGAAATGTAAACATATGTCCACACAAAATCTAGTACACAAATGTTCATAGCAGCATTATTCATAATAGTCCAAAAGTGGTGCAACCTAAATGTCCACTAATTGATTAATGGATAAATAATATGCAGTATACTCATACAATGATTATTTGGCCATAAAAAGGAATGAAACACTTGACATACATTACAACATGGATGACCCTGAAAACATTATGCTAAGAGAAAGATGCCAGTCATAAAAGACCAAATGTTGTATGATTCCACTTACATAAAAGGTCCAGAATGGAGGGCGCCTGGGTGGCTCAGTTGCTTAAGCGACTGCCTTTGGCTCAGGTCATGATCCTGGAGTCCCGGGATCGAGTCCCGCATCGGGCTCCCTGCTCGGCAGGGAGTCTGCTTTGCCCTCTGACCCTATCCCCTCTCATGTGTTCTTTCTCATTCTCGCTCTCTCAAATAAATAAATAAAATCTTAAAAAAAAAAAAAAAAAAAGGTCCAGAATGGAAAAATCTATAGAGACAGAAATTAGGTTAGTTGTTGCCTACCACTGGGGTAGGAGGAAATGGAGAGCGATTGCCAGTGGGTACAGGGTTTCTTTCTGGGGTGATGAAAAGATTCTAGAATTAGATAGTGGTGACAGCTGCACAATTGTGAATATACCAAAACACCAAACGTGTTGAATTTTATACTTCATATGGATGAATTGTATGATATGTGAGTTTTATCTTAATAAAGTTTTAAATTTTTCAAAAGAATGAGATAGGGAGGCACAATGGGAAGTTTCTGGGGGTACTTGTCATATTTTATTTCTTGACCGGACTATTGGTTACACAAGTGTGTTCACCTTGTGATGATTCACTGAGCTGCAAACTCAGAAGATGTGAATGTTACTATCTCTATTGTCTGTCAAATAAAGGTTTTAATAAAGAAAAACTAGATCTATAAATTCTAACTTGGAAAGAGATCCAAGATATAAAGTTGAAAAAAAGCAAGTTACAAAATAATATATATTATGGTCGCACTTTTTATAACATGTATGTGCATAATAAAAACAAAAGCACTTAAGTATATATACACCAACTTGTTCTCACTGATCTCTAAAGAATTCAAATAAAGAGGGGCGCCTGGGTGGCTCAGCCGTTAAGCGTCTGCCTTCGGCTCAGGTCATGTTCCCAGGGTCCTGGGATCGAGCCCCACATCGGGCTCCCTGCTCTGCGGGAAGTCTGCTTCTCCCTCTCCCACTCCCCCTGCTTGTGTTCCCTCTCTCACTGTGTCTCTCTCTGTCAAATAAATAAATAAAATCTTTAAAAAAAAAAAAAAAAAAAAGGGGCGCCTGGGTGGCTCAGTCGGTTAAGCGACTGCCTTCGGCTCAGGTCATGATCCTGGAGTCCCGGGATCGAGTCCCGCATCGGGCTCCCTGCTCGGCAGGGAGTCTGCTTCTCCCTCTGACCCTCCCCCCTCTCATGTGCTCTCTCTCTCTCATTCTCTCTCTCAAATAAATAAATAAAATCTTTAAAAAAAAAAAAAAAAAAAAGAATTCAAATAAAGAGACTTTTTATTTTCTCTGATACATATTTCTGCAATGTTTGAATTTTTTGCCATGTGCATTTTTGTAATCGGAAGACAATAAACATAAACATTTTTAAAGAACTTTTAAGGCATACAGAAAGATTTTAATAAAGATGAGAACAGAAATTCCTGAATCAGGGGTGCCTGGGTGGCTCAGTCAGTTAGGCATCTGCCTCTGGCTCAGGTCATGATCTCAGGGGCCTGGGATCAAGCCCCACATTGGGCTCCCTGCTCACCAGGGAGTCTGCTTCTCCCTCTTCCTCTGCCCCACCCTTCCACTCGTGCGCACGCACACTCTCTCTCTAATAAGTAAATAAAATCTTTAAAAAAAGAAATTCCTGAATTAGTATACAAAAACACAGAAACAATAAATTCAAAAAATACAAATAATAATAAAAGACAATCATTCTTTTAAAAATAACAACCATCAGGGGCGCCTGGGTGGCTTAGTCGGTTAAGTGTCCGACTCTTGATTTGGAAGACTCTTGATTTGGGATCGGGTCATGATCTCAGGGTTGTGAGATCCAGCCCAGAGTGGGCTCTGTGCCGAGCGTTGAGCCTGCTTAAGATTCTCTTTCCCTCTCCCGCTGCCCCTCCCCCTCCCTCTCTAAAAATAAGTTAAAAAAAAAAAATAATGACCATCATTTGATTGCTTCATTTTCATACCTATTTTACAGATGAATAAATAGACCTATTTTAATCTAATCAAAAGAATAAAATACAACTTAAGATTAAGAAAGCTGACAAAATCATATTTACAGAGGAAATTTTAAAAAAAGAACATAATAAACTCATACTTTTTTTTAAAGCTGGAAAAGGAATTTAATTTTCTACAAAATATATCTAATTCACCAAAACTGAATACTTGCCTCCCACCTTGCCCCATACACACAAAAAATAAGAAAACTGAGTGGAATAAACTAAAAAACAAAATAGAAATGGTTATTGCTCCTTCAACCGAGAATACCATTTTTCCATGCTACCAAAGTCCTGATGTCAAGGATGGCACAAGGAAGGAAAATTACAGGCCTTCCCCCTTCTGAATATATTCCAAAGCCCTAAATACGAACAAATCAATCTAGTACTATGAGATTTACTCCAGAAATTTAGAGATAATTCCATAATGAAAATTAATTAATATAATTCAGCATATAAATAGGTTGAAAGAAACAATCTCCAAGGGGTAGATAACTGAGTTGAAAAGCATCTGACAAATTTATCCTTTCTGAGAAAAACACTAAATAAATAAAAATACGCCTTTAACTTTTTAGGTTTCAGGCCCACAGTCAGCCCGACGATAAGCAGTGAAGCACACCTGAGGCAGCCTCGTTAAAGTCAAGCAGATGGCATTTTTCCTGCTGGTAATGAAATAAGAAGAAAAAAAAAAAAGGAGGAAAAGCTGAAAAGGAGTCTAAATTAGCAATCTCTACCAATAATAAAGTTGTCCAATTGGAATACCCAAGAAAAACCTGTGAAAAATTACTAAAACAACTACAAGAGCTTAGAAAATAGGAAGGTTTTAAAATAAATACACAAAACTCAACAGTTTTTCCTAACAGCAAACCTCAAGAAGTATGATGAGAACACCCCACTGTTGGGGCACCTGGGTGGCTCAGTCGTTAAGCGTCTGCCTTCAGCTCAGGTCATGATCCCAGAGTCCTGGGATCAAGCCCCGCATCGGGCTCCCTTCTCAGTGGGGAGTCTGCTTCTCCCTCTCCCACTCCCCCTGCTTGTGTTCCCTCTCTCGCTGTCTCTCTCTGTTAGATAAATGAATAAAATCTTTAAAAAAAAGATTGTATTTATTAAAAAAAAAAAAGAAAACACCCCACTGTCAAAAGCAAAAAGAATGTGAAATACATTGACAAATGTGAATTAAACTACTAAACTTCACGAATACATTTCCAATCAGGGTATCAATGGGATTTGAGAGAATCCTGACAAACACTTTTAAAAACTGTATCTGGAAGGGGAAAAAAGTATGTGATGAAAGCCAAAAGTGTTCTCCAAAATAAAAATAACTATAAGGATGTGCCCTACCAAGAATTTAGCTGTATAAAACCACAATAAGTAAAATGTGTAATACTGGTGCCAGGATAGAGACAGATGAATAGAAAAGAATGCAGAAACAGATCAAGTATTAATGGAAATTCAGTATATGATTAAAACTATCATGTTAAGGGGCACCTGGGTGAGAGCGTCTGCCTTCAGCTCAGGTCATGATCTTAGGGTCCTGGGATGCAGCCCCTCAGGCTCCCTGCTCATCGGGGAGTCTGCTTCTCCCTCTGCCTGCCACTCCCCCTGCTTGTGCTCTCTCTCTCTCAAATAAAATCCTAAAAAATAAATAAGTAAATAAATAAAACTATCATGTTAACTATATAAGGAACTGTTTAAACTTTGTTATATACATATCAAATACAACGGAATCGTGTACAGCTATTAAGAATGAGATAAATTAGGGGCACCTGGGTGGCTCAGTTGGTTAAGCGACTGCCTTCGGCTCAGGTCATGATCCTGGAGTCCCTGGATGGAGTCCCACATCGGGCTCCCTGCTCAGCAGGGAGTCTGCTTCCCCCTCTGACCCTCCCCCCTCTCATGTGCTCTCTCTCTCTCATTCTCTCTCTCTCAAATAAATAAATAAAATCTTAAAAAAAAAAAGAATGAGGTAAATTATACTGATGTAGAAAGATGGTCACAATGTGGGGCGCCTGGGTGGCTCAGTCAGTTAAGCCTCCAACTCTTGATTTTGGCTCAGGTCATGATCTCAGGGCTGTGATATGAGCCCCACGTCGGTTCCAAGCTTAGCTTGAGATTCTCCCTCTCCCTCTGCCCCTCCCCCCTGCACTCTTTCTAAAATAAATAATTTTTTTAAAGATTTTATTTATTTGACAGAGAGAGAGAGAGAGAGCACAAGCAGGGGGGAGCAGTAGAAGGAGAGGGAGAAGCAGGCTCCCGGCTGAGCAGGGAGCTCCATGAGGGGCTCGATCAAAAAGGACCCTGGGTGGCTCAGTCATTAAGCGTCTGCCTTCGGCTCAGGTCATGGTCCCAGGGTCCTGCTTGTGTTCCCTCTCTCGCTGGGTCGCTCTCTGTCAAATAAATAAAATCTTAAAAAAAAAAAAAAAAAGAACCTTGGAATAATAACCGAAAAGAAGGCAGACGCTTAACCATCTGAGCCACCCAGGCTACCCTAAATAAATCTTAAAAAAAAAAAAAAAAAAAAGATGGTCACAATACAGTATGATGTAAAAATAATTTATTCAATAGGAAATACAATATGATTCCTTTTATGTTAAATATGTATATTAATTTAGAGCCATATAAAATGTCTGGAAGGTTACACCTACCAAAATAGTACTGTCACTACCCCTGGGATTATAGCAGAGAGGATAGGGATGGGGTGGATGTTAAATAAACGGGAAAATAGAGTAAAGAGAGGAATAGGACTCTGAGGGTCCATCAGTCAGGCTTCCAACAGTGAAGAGATAACAAACTCAAATTAGAATAATCTGAAAGGGGTCTACTTGTAAAAGGAATAATTACTAAATTAGGTGAGGCCTACAGAAATCACAGGGGGTAGAAAAGGAACCAGGACTACCAAGAGCAGAACAATTATTGCTCTGGCGCCCAAAAAAGACAGGAGACAGAGATTCCCAGAACCCAGGTAATAAAATGCAGACTTCCACGAGAGCAGAAGGGATAAATATTGACTTCATTCTCCTTCCCTTAAAATCTCCTAAGGCTGAAACCAAGAAGAAGCCAGAGGATCTGGGAGCTCTTTCCCTGGGGCAGAGAGCCAGGTGGAACAGGGTGGAGGACAGATCTGGAGAAGTAAATGGGAGGCTATCTGGCCCAGTTTTCTTATCCCTTTTTATAAAATTAATTACATAAATAGAAGTACAATCTCTTTAGTAAAAATTAAAACCTTCAAAGAAAGCTAAAATCCCACCCTCCATAATGCTGGATCCTTCTCCAGAAGTAATCATCTTTTTTTTTTTTTTTAAAGATTTTATTTATTTATTTGACAGAGAGACACAGCGAGAGAGGGAACACAAGTAGGGGGAGTGGGAGAGGGAGAAGCAGGCTTCCCGCTGAGCAGGGAGCCCCATGTGGGGCTCCATCCCAGGACCCTGGGATCATGACCTGAGCCGAAGGCAGACGCTTAACGACTGAGCCACCCAGGCGCGCCAGTAATCATCTTTCTTACCATCCGTTTGGTGGGGTCTATTGTGGATGTTTTCTAGACAGAGACACATACTCACCACAATAAAACACAGAATTGTTTAATGAGGTGTTATTTGCCTAACATGGACAGTATTTTTTCTAAGTTTTATTTAAATTCCAGTTAGTTAACATACAGTGTAATATTTGTTTCAGGTGTATTATAGTGGTTCGACACTTCCTACAACACCCGGTGGTGGTCATCAGAAGCGCACTCCTTCAATCTCATCACCTATTTCACCATGAACAGTATTATTACTTTCAGCAAACTTTTCTTCACTGTTTTCAGTTACAAAATAATGCTCAAGAAGCCAAGACAGATGGTTTGATTCTCCTCAATATTATTTATATTCTACCTCAGGGGATCTCAAAATATACTCCCCCAGCTGCATTAGCATCACCTAGAAATTTGTTTAAAATGCAAAATATCAGGGTGCCTGGCTGGCTCAGTCGTTAAGCGTCTGTCTTCGGCTCAGGTCATGATCCCAGGGTCCTGGGATCGAGCCCCCCATCGGGCTCCCTGCTCGGTGGGAAGCCTGCTTCTCCCTCTCCCACTTCCCCTACTTATGTTCCCTCTCTCGCTGTGTCTCTCTCTCTGTCAAATAAATAAATAAAATCTTTAAAAAATAAATAAAATGCAAACTATCAGGCCCCACCTAGTGCGGTGATCAAAAGCTCAGGAAGGTGGGGCCAAGTAGTCTTGCTTTTAACCAGCCCTACAGATGCCTATCATACAGGCTCAAGTTTGAGAGCCACTACTCCACCTCCTGGCTACTCTAAACTATTTCACTATCATCTGTGCCTTTGCTAGACATCTGCATTTTAACAAGATTCCCAGGTGATGCATAAATAAAGCGTGAGAGGTGCTGGTCTACCTCAGAGCCATAAACCCAATCCCAATCCGTATTACACACTGGCATCCACACACAGAGCATCTATGAATGGTTCTGGGGATGGGAAGGGGAGAGGCCAGCAGAAAGTGCAATGGTATCTAATCTCTTTGAATTTGAACCTATCATTCTGTGGGAAAAACATTAGCAGTGCATGCCCTAGTTAGACAGAGCATGTTAGCATTGTCAACTTTTGTGTGTGACAGCACATAACTACCATTAAACCACCATGGAAATGTGATGCTCTTAATTGTCAACTGTAAGTCAATTGTAAGTTCTCATTTTCCTTTTAAAATAAATGACTTTCAATTTTAACCCTAGGCGTAATAAAATTACGTAAGACTGGCTAACCTTTGTAGTGAGATCTATCGTTTTAAAACAAACCACAGTGATAGATCCTTTCTGTTCTAACAATACCTTTGCCAACATCTGTAAGTCTACTCATCCACCACTTCCATACAGCTTGTGGGGAGAGGAAAGTGTCCCCAGCATTCCATCTTTAACTTCCTGCTGTCTCTCTCAAAGGCTCAGAAATCTTTTTTTCTCTTTCTTTCTTTTTCTCCCTTTCTTTCTTCCTTTTTTCTAAGAAATTTTCTTTCAGAACCTGTGCCTTTAAGGCCCCCGCCTCAGCCTCTCCCTTTGCTCTTCTCTCTTTTTCCTCTCTTAAGTCTAAGGTCTGCCCTGAATCAACTGCAAACATGTTGACTTAATCAGGAAATCTGCCAGGGGTACTACATACACATTTGTGCTTGAGAACAGTCTCACTGCTCAATCCAGCCTGACTCAGTCTAATACAACAAGCTGCCTTTTTTTTTTTTTAAAGGCACTTCCAGTTTCACTTCTAGTTCCTACCAGGTTTACGCCCTGCCCTACTGCAACACAGCCCCCTCTGAGCTTTCCCGACCCAGGAAGTAGCACAGACAATTCTGTGGGGCCCATATCCCATTTGACTTGCCTCTCCCTCCTTAAAAGCAATCTTGGAATCAAAATTTCTAAAGCTCCTTTTCAATTTGGAATCAAAATTTCTAAAGCCCCTCTTCTTTTTTTTTTTTAAGATTTCATTTATTTATTTGAAAGAGAGAGCCAGAGAGTGAGCACAAGCAGGCGGAGCAGCAGAGGGAAAGGGAGAAGCAGGCTCCCTGCTGAGCAAGGAGCCTGATGCCAGACTCGATCCCTGGACCCTGGGACCATGACCTGAGCCAAAGGCAGATGATTAACGGACTGAGCCACTCAGGTGTCCCTCCAAAGCCCCTTTTCAATTTGGTAACTTTTCTTCCATAGAAACAAAGTTTTAATCAAACTTTAAAATAAATTTAGGGGGGTGCCTGGGTGGCTCTGGTCATGATCTCAGGGTCCTGGGAATGAGCCCCACATCAGGATCCCTGCTCAGCTGGGAATCAGCTTCTCCCTCTGCCCCTCCCCCTTCTTGTGCTAGCTCTGTCTCTGTCTCTCTCAAATTAATAAATAAAATCTTAAAAAAGAATAAAAAAATAGGGGCGCCTGGGTAGCTCAGTCGTTAAGCATCTGCCTTCGGCTTAGGTCATGATCCCAGGGTCCTGAGATGGAGCCCCACATCGGGCTCCATGCTCCGCGGGAAGCCTGCTTCTCCTCTCCCACTCCTCCTGCTTGTGTTCCCTCTCTCACTGTCTGTCAAATAAATAAATAAAATCTTTAAAAACAAAAAATAAAAATTAAATAAAATAAATTTAGGCCCTGGGGTTTTAACTACATAGCACCAGGAAAAATAACATAACTATTCTATCAAACAATTGTACTTCAAAAAGGAAACATATTTACATCTCCAATGTGCTAGAGAAAGATTTTGGTATGGCAAAACTAGTTTGATTTCTATCCCCACCCCACAAAACCATTTATGTTAAATTAAAATCACTTATGTCAGTTGAAAAAGAGTTCATTTTTTAGAAGATTTTGTCCTACCAAAAGTTAGATTCAAAGTATGTACAGACTCTGAACATTCTAGAGTCAAATTCTGACTTTTGTTTTGACCTTAACATAGAAATTAATAACATCATGAGTTGTACACAAACTCATTTTAAGGGAGATCTTTTGACTTGTTGCCTTTGTTGGTTTTTTGGTTTTGTTTTTTGTTTTTTTTGCACACAATGGTAGCTTTTATTTAAAGCTCAAAAATATCATAGAATAGAATTAATTTCTGTTTTCAACAATAATGCACAACTTTTAAAAAGAAACATTGGATAATTAGATCACAAGAGTTCATGGTTCATTCTTGACATATAGCAAACATAGTCAACAATAATGTCTTCCATCAGAGCCCCAAAACATAACTTTTTTTTTTTAAGATTTTATTTATTTATTTATTTGAGAGAGAGAGAGAGACACAACGAGAGAGGGAATACAAGCAGGGGGAGTGGGAGAGGGAGAAGCAGGCTTCCCACAGAGCAGGGAGCCCGGATGCGGGACTCAATCCCAGGACCCTAGGATCATGACCTGAGCTGAAAGCAGATGTTTAACGACTGAGCCACCCAGGTGCCCCCATAACTCTTGATGTGTTCTGAAGCTAAGCGTCTTAAAGAAACCCAAACAAGTAAATGAGTGGAAATTCCTCAATTATCTGGATTAACCAGTCTTTATCCTGTCTGAATAGAAAGAATATCTTCCTCTGATGAATTAATTCCATATCGTTTAGTAATTTGAAAAGCAAAGAATTCCTTCTTCCTTTCTAGGGATCCAAAAGCGAAGTAGGAGAAAAAGACTGTTGGCAGTGCTCCGCTAAAAAAACAGGCCGTGTTCCGAAAGTCTGTAAGTACTGTACTTGGTTTTGACCTTAGAAACTCATTTTCCCACAGCACATTTTCTAAATGTGCTAAATTTTCTAAATTGATGGCCCACCAATGCCTATTAAGCCTAGAGCATAAATAATATTAGAAACATCATCTATAACTGTTTATAAGAAAATTTACTCAATCTCAGATTCCAACTCTAGGCCACCTAAAGACAGAGAATTTTTAACAAGCATTCCAACCAATTTTGAAGTAGTTCACTTGGTAACCACAATGCCACATTATCTTCCTCAAATAATCCACTGTCTCAGACAGCCTCAACCCAACACATAAGCATCTCCAACTAATACCTGAAATGTTCATATTTTAGCTCCTGAATAGATGTTTATGCTTTAGCTTGTGACAAATCAACTTATTATGGAAATTAAGAAGGCTAAAAAGAAAAAAAAAAAAAGGCTAAAAAGAAGTCTAACATCTATTCTTGCGATGATATTTGGGGGGAAGGTACCCATATCCACAAAAAGGTGAGATTCAGAAGTTCCTCTGAGTAGGGCCAAATATTTCCTTAAGAATTTTTTATCCGCTTAAGTGCTCAAAAAGCACTCAGTTAAGACCCTAATGTTCAGGATCATAGAACATGGGAGATGTTCTAAGAAGCAATTTAAATATGCCTATTCTAATGTGAACCCACCCACCCCAATGCAGGCACTCCTACTCCTTATGTAAAAAAGTAATGAATGACTTTAAAAAATCAATTAAATAATCCAAATGCAATAATTCAGAACTTAAAAAAAAGAGAGTATATTTCTCAGAAGCAAAAGTAAAAACTAAAGATTGCAAATTCTTTTCAGTGGCTAAAGCAGTGATCACCTTTGCTTACATTCAACCTCTTATTACCAAAACTAACTGTTAAGTTTGCTTTAAAAAAAAAAAAAATGAGATGCAGTAAAGCATGATGGCTAAAAATATAGACTCTGGAACTAGACAGCTTGAGTTCATATCCCAGATAACACTCTTAATAGCTGCATCATCTCTAGCAAGTTATTTAACCTGTGTTCCAGTTTCTTCATCTGCACAATAAGGATAATAATAGCATCAACCTTAAAGGACCGTAGCACAAATTAAATGAATTAATCCAGGTAAAGCACTTAGAACAGAGCTTTGCACACAATAAATGATGACTACCACCTAGATATTAAAAAATAAGTAGGATTTGGAAAAACTGAAGGCATTCCAAGCTGAAGAATCAAAGAAACAGGTCAAAAAGTGATACACATATAGACAACTATTTCCCTGGAGAATAATATTCATGAGGAAAAATAGTAGAGATTGAAATAATTATGCTGGGGGCACCTGGGTGGCTCAGATGGTTAAGCGTCTGCCTTCGGCTCGGGTCACGATCCCAGGGTCCTGGGATCGAGTCCCACATCGGGCTCCCTGCTCCTTGGGAGCCTGCTTCTCCCTCTGCCTCTCTCTGTCTCTCATGAATAAATAAATAAAATCTTTAAAAAAAAAAAAAAAAAGAATTATGCTGGTCTTGAATGCCAGATGAAAACATATTTCTTTCACTTAGGAGGCAACCACGTAAATTTTTGGTCTGGTTAGATCTGTGCTTTAGCAACATTAATTATCATGGTTATATATCACTATTATTAATGCAATTTTGATGTTCTCTCCCCTTTTATTAAGGGTTAGCATACCCCAAAATGCATTTGTTCTGCTAACATACTGTCAGAATCTATCACTCAACTGTTGCCTATCTGAATTGTATCTGAAATCCTCACTGTGCCTGGTACACAGTAGGCATTCAATAAATGTTTTATCAGTGGCCATCAGAGAGCAGTGAAGTAAGCAGAGGTTACTACCCAAAGGAAATATATATTATAAATGAAGCAAATGAAGTAGCCAAATAACAGTTTATAATTAAGCTAAAATAATGTCACTGCTGAGCAATATAATTGCCTAAAACACTGGGGGTGGGGAGGGAGAGATCAACCTCACTTTTCATTGAAAGCAGATAAAATGGATCCTAATTTTAAATCTCATAAAATTTAGCGGTCAAATTGGTAGTCTTTTCCAAGAATTATATGGGCAATATCTTTGTAATAGACTACCCTGTAGTCTTATGTGAAGATTAATTTAAGGTAGATTTCTTCAAGCTATCTGCACTCCCACGTCCCTTGCAGTGTTATTCATGACAGCTAGGATAGGACGTAAGTGTCCAACAAATGAATGGATGAAGGAAGATTTGGCATATATGTACAACAGAATATTATTCAGCCATTAGAAAGAAGGAAAGCCTGCCATTCGCAACAACATGGATGAACCTGGAGGACATAATGTTAAGTGAAATAAGCCAGAGAAAGACAAATACGGTACTATCTCACTTATATGTGGAGACTAAAAAAAAAAAAAAAAAAAAAAAAATTTGTTTTTAATTTAAAAAGTCAAACTCATAGAAAAAGAGCAGAATGGTGGTTAGCAGGGTCTGGGAAGTAGGGAAAATAGGGAGATGTTGGTCAAAGGCACAAGCCTTCATTGTAAGTTCTGAGAATCTAATGTACAGCATGGTGACTATAGTTAATAACACTGTATTATATTCTTGAAATTTCCTAAGAGAGATCTGAAACATTATCATAAAAAAAAAGGTAACTATATGATGTGATGGATGTATTAATAAACCTGATTGTGGTAATCATTTCAAAATGCATTCATATATCAAATCATCACACCACACATTTTTGTCAATAAAAAAAAAAAGGGAGATTTCCTCCAACAGGACAAAAATCACTCTAGACAGTAAAAATAAAGGTCCAAGTCTTGACCTGACTCCAACAAGTAATCAGATGAAGGTCAAGCCTACAGTACCTATAGGTTTCCATATAGGACACACACTCTCCCTGACTGCTTCACTCACCACAGATGTCAGTGCTAATCTTAAGAACAAAAAAGATCTTTTCCCCTCACCTTGCATAAAAGACGACTTGAGTCCACTATCCTAAAGTCTAAAGATAACCTCTGCAGTCAATTGTTTGGTGCACTTCTCTTTAAAAAAAAAAACAAAAAAGTTTGAGACACTAATCAGAGTAATATACTAATAGTTAACATAGTAAGAAAAAAGTTTTCACTAGAAGATTACCAATAGAGCTTGGAAGCACACCATGACATAGGATGGTTGACAGAAGAGTTTATTAAGTATATAGGGGTGCCTGGGTGGCTCAGTCGTTAGGTGTCTGCCTTCTGCTCGGGTCATGATCCCAGGGTCCTGGGATTGAGCCCCGCATCTGGCTCCCTGCTCAGCGGGAAGCCTGCTTCTCCCTCTCCCACTCCCCCTGCTTGTGTTCCTTCTCTTGCTTTGTCTCTGTCTGTCAAATAAATAAATAAAATCTTAAAAAAAAAAAAAGAGTTTATTAAGCATATATCCCCACACTGATTTTCTTCTTGTGGTGGTAGGAGAAAATCAGCTTCCCAAAAATGTCAGAGCTTACTTTTAGAAATAAAAAAAGCTGGATTAGTAAGAGCACCCCCTGGATAGTAAGTAAGATATGTATTTGGCTTTCTTGAGCAATCAATCATTCTGGCAACACAAACACAAAGCAAAGTAGGCTGAGATTTCTACTCACCTTCTCCTAAAGTAATTTTCTGTTATAATTTTAGTCCTAAAAAAAAAAAAACACCTAAAAAAAAAGTTCAGGCTGTCTTATGCTTTTTAAAGCTTCAAGTATCTTGCAAGTATTAGAATTTAAAAATCTGAAATGTATTCAATTAAACACATTCCCATCAGCATTCCCAACAACGCTCCATTATCCATTTTGGTACTGTCTCCAGATGATTTTTAATCCCCCCCTGACTTCTCCCTACCAACAAGAACTTGGATACCATCTTTACCCTGCCTGCCCCCATTACTTGGTTGTGCTTGGGGAATTATAATTACAGTGATCCCGCCTTTAGAACATCCTCAGAGCACAAAGCCTCTTTGTATAACTGGGGGTGAGGGGGGCGCCTTCCAGGCTCCACAGCAAAGGGTGGGTGGTGGCAACCCAGGCAGCAGAGAAGGAAGAGGAGCTGGAGCCGCTATGATGGCCCTCAAGTCTAGCTCAATACTGTTCGAGGGGTTTTACTTAAGGGTGCCCAGTCAAAAGGCTCTGTAAAGCCTCTGCACCCCTCACATGTGGGGAGATCCCCTGACAGATGGATAGACCACCACCAAGCCCAAAAGACCAGGGAGAAGAAGGAAGCATGATAAAAGGGAGAAAAGAAAGCACAAGCTGAAGCGCAGTCTTCAGTGCCGTTCTCAGCAACTCAGGTAATGAAGTCTCTGACAATGAAGGCTATCACCCCCATGTACCAGTGGTTAGTACTGGGATTATGGCACCCAACAGATGCTCAAATATGTACTGAGGCAGCAACAAAAATCTACATAGGAAGACAAATGTATTAAAACAATTATTAAATAAGACAGCCTAAAAGCCAAATGAAAAATACTTTGGTTAATTATGAGAGTCTCAACTCCTATTTATTTACAAAAGCAATTACAAAATGGATACTTGTTTTTACTTTTAGACTAGCCTCCCACCTCAGCCAAGTCTTCAAAACTGCTCACTTTCCGGGGCACCTGGGTGGCTCAGTTGGTTAAGCGACTGCCTTCGGCTCAGGTCATGATCCTGGAGTCCTGGGATCGAGTCCCACATCGGGCTCCCTGCTCAGCAGGGAGTCTGCTTCTCCCTCTGACCCTCCCCTCTCTCATTTTCTCTCTGTCTCTCAAATAAATAAATAAATAAAATCTTAAAAAAAAAAAACAAAAACAAAAAAAACTGCTCACTTTCCAGCTCCATGACAATAAAACAGGTTTCAACTGAAGATCAGTAAGCACCATCTTCAGACACTGAAATCAAAGGTGAAGCAGAACGGATACAGACAGGTAACTTTCAACTTAAAGAACATCCCAAAAGCACTACAAAATGTCATTACTATTTGCTTGCTACTCTCTTTTCCATGCATGTGTTTCTTCCTCTTACCACTTCTTCCCTCTGCTTTTTCTTTCAAAAGGATCAAATTATTACATATACCAAAACTCATAATCTCTCCCTTATTTCTACACATACTTTATCACAAAAGCAGACAATACAGTGATAGTTTTCCATATCGAGACTGAGGGGAACCACTGATAAACTCCAGTATAATCCCATCATTCTCCTCCTCCACCTGCCCAACATCACTCCAGTTAACTGTCCTAAGCCATCCTAAAATAGCACTAATATCCATTTAAACAGAACTGGAAAGAAAATTCAAACTGTTTTGGGTAAGGCCCATAGGTGAGAACTGTTTATTTTCCTCGTGTGGGCATAAGACTATTTTTGTTAAACATTTTTAGTTTTAAATACATTTTCTTCAAAGAAAAAAACAAAACTCCTTCAAGACAGCAGCAAAAGCACAATGGAACTCTGTAACCAACACCCTGGATCATGTTTTAAAAAAATAATAATAAAGACAACAGAAACCACTTCAAATGTACCTCTCCCCTGAGCCCGCAGAACAGCCCTCTTCCATGACAACTGTTCTGAAAAACACACTGCCATTATTTGCAAAAGCAGTAGGAAGTCCAGTCTTGTCCTTGGTTCAGCACTACCCCCCTCCTCTCTCTCCAAGAAAAAATAAAACAGCAGGAAGCGTAAACAACCACTTAATGGAAAATACAAATGGGTAAATATTTTCAAAATTGGCTAAAAAGCCTCAGGTCTTAAGAAATTCAGGAATGCTAGTGTAGGGGGAATAGGAAGAGAAAAACAACATTGTATTTCCCCCTCAAAGTAAGCACTGCAAGATTGCAAGAGCAAATATCCAAGAAGAAATTACTTTATCTTCTTCAATTACCAGATGCTTTGTCTTTTTAAATATTTCTCTCATTCCATCTTTTCATAAATAATGGTATTTTCAAAATTGTGCATATTTCTCCAGCTCCATAACAAATTTTACAATTTTAAGCTGAAATCTCGGTTCAACTGAGCATGGTGATGAAAAGCCAGGGGTAGGTTCCTTCCACTGAAAAGTTGAGGTGGAGAAAATTCTCCAAACTCAAGGCCCAAAACTGACCTGCCCTCTTCACAGAGTCCGTAACTACGGATGGCACAGTTAGTGACACATGGAGCAACAAGGTTGCCTCGGAGCCTTCCAAAGTTGCAAGGCCAAGCTAGTTCATGAGGCACTCGATGAGAATTAGAAAAGCGTGTGCCCCCTCTCTGAAGGGACACATTTCCACAGGAAACACATTTTTTTTTTTTTAAGATTTATTCATTTGAGAGAGAGAGAGAGGGAGGGAGAGTGAGCACAGGGTTGGAGAGGGGCAGAGGGAGAGGGAGAGGGAGAGAGAATCTTAAGCAGACTCTACACAGAGTGTGGAGACTGATGCGGGGATCGATCTCACAACCCTGAAATCACGACCTGAGCAGAAACCAAAAGTCAGATGCTCAACCGACTGAGCCACCCAGGCACCCCTACAAAATGCTCAATTGGTAAGTGGAGCACAAGTGAATTTCCACTCCCACTCCCCACACAAAACAGGTGACCTCGTGTTGGGCACAATCTATACAACCTAACACAGCAACCCTGCAAAAGGACACCTGGAGGAGCACTGCACTTCCAAAGTGGGTGTCCAGAAAGAAGAACCTTCCCGAAGACAAACAGGCATTTCACAAATTTCATTACGGGAAATCCTCACATTTGTGAATGTAAATTCATTCCCAAACATAGTAGGACTAGAGAAAAAAGCGTCTGGCAGAGAAGTAAAACTAGCAAATTTGGGAGAAAGGAAATTCTTCCATCTTGAGGGGGATAATCAGTTGTTATCTGAGACCCTAATCTTTGACTGTAGGCTCAAATAGCTGAAATTTAAATGCAGGTCATAAGCTAAAGCACTAAAACAATCACTATCATCTGTGGAAAAGGCATGATCACATACATTTACTGTTGGGGGTTTCCTTTCTCCAAATTTGGTTTTCCTTCTGTTAGCCCTTTTTGCTCCTGCCCTAATTATAAAACTCCATATTGTGACACAAGTGGTTAAAGTTTGTAAAACCTGATAAATAGCCCTGGTGGGCAGTGGGCCCCTTAGCTACCTGCATGAAAATAAGAGGACTAGACAACCACATTATAAAGGGCTTAAGACTCAATAGCTTCCAACCCTATCATTCTTTTATGCCCTACAAAAGAGCTAAGTATCACATGGGCCCAAATTAGTCCTAGTCATGCAGGAAGGGCAAGAGAAGGTAGCCTGGGGCAAAGCTGAGATGGAGTACAGCCCAGAGTCAGGAGCCCAAGGCAGTGGCTCTCAAATTTTAGTGGGCATCAGAATTTACTGGGGAACTTTTTCAGAATCAGATTTCTGGGTCCCTCCCTACATCAGATAAGTCTGAACGTCCTGGGACAAAGCTCAAACTGCTGACCTAGGTCCATTAGAAAGTTTAGAAAGACTGAGGAATCCTCCATGCCTATCAGCAATTCCAAAATAAAAGTCATCCAATACAATACACTAGGCTTTGCAGGTCAGAAAGGGGTGAGAAAAGGATCACCAGCCTGCATACCTGCCAGACTGTGCTGGACTGGAGTCTGTAGAAAGAGTTTCATTATTATGAGACAAAAATACTGCACTCTATAAAACAAGAAAATTTCTTGCATGTGAGAAATATTTCAAACATCTGAAAAATATTTAAAATAAGATATTGAATATCTCTGACCATACACCCAAAATAAGCAAATCCTAATTTGCAATTATCTGATTCAGATTCCTTAGTAATGGAATATTAGATATTATTAAAGCCCTAGGCGTACCCCTGTCCAATCCCATCCCTCATCTTCTGTTCCCAGAGATAATCTCTACTCTGAATTTGGTGTTAGTTGTTACCATGCATGTTTTTATACTATTACTATATATGTACATAGCCACAAACAATATTATTTTGCATGTTTTCAGATTTTATACAAGTGGAAACATTTTGTAAGAATTCTATAACCTGTTCCCCCACCCCATATTATGTTTGTGAGATTCAATCATTTTAATGCATGTGGCTATAGTTTATTTTTCAGTGCTGTAAGACTCAATTGTGTGGGACTATCTAACAATTTATGCATTTCCCTTGCTGGTGGCCATTTAAGCTGCAATGAGCATGCTTATACTTCTTTCACACTTCTTTTCTTGGACACCAGGTACTAAGATTTCTTAGAGCCAGAAACGGACATTTTGGGTAAGTAGGTATATTAGCTCTCCAATAAGACATCACTGCGCTACTCTCCAAGGTGGTTATATCCATTTACATTTCCACTAGCAGGAAATAAACGTTGATTTCCCCTTAAGTTCACTAACACTTGGTTATCACAGCATTTAAATTTTGCCAATCTGATGGGTGTGAAATGGCACCTCACTGTTGTTTCCATTTGCATTTCCCTGATTAAAATCTTTGACCAGTAAATTTTCATGCTTTTATACATATATGTCAAATAGAGGTGTTTCTCAGTTTTTCAAGAAAAATCTAATCTAGCTTGTCTAAATCAGGGCAGTTCTTCTACACTACCCATCCAACAGCCACCACAGCTGGAAAGCTGAAGTGCAGGTGGGCAGCTAGAAAACAGCTGTCTTAAACAAGGAATCATTTCGGACAAAGGGCCCTAATTAATGCATTTGCTAATTAGTCTTCCCCTTCCCTCTTTTGTCAAGCCTTACTTCCAAGACAATACTGTGGGCCAGCAGCCTTAGAACAGGAGAATGGGGGGTGGGGAATGCGAAGGCTAAAACATTTATATAAAAGTGTAACGGTCTTTACTCGAAGAAAAGGAAGGAATTGTTGCAGACCAATACCTATTACTCATCCTTGTAAGATACCATCCACCTCTAACAGACTCCTTTCAAACTCATCACCCTTGACTCCCTCTTTGAAAAAATCCCAACTTTTCTCAGGACTAGACATTGCCCCCTTCCCTCCAGCGACCCTTTCATCTCCCTTCCCCCACAATGACTAAATATCTTCTTTTCCCCCTTTCTACAGCTTCTATTTCCCAGCGCCACAGGACCCTCTTCATTGCTCGCTCTCTCGCTCGCTCTCTCTAGAACTCCAAGTGCTCTCCTCCTCCCAAGATGCGTCCACAGTCAAAATCACCCACCCTCAAGAAATATGGGAGCCCCATACAGTATATGGCCCTGCCTAACATGCGAGACAGGCGGGTGACTTGTCTCAATCCTCCCCGCTTCCTTTCCCCTTCACGCTTGGGATAGCTGTTCTCTAGGGGTTCTCCATGGGTGACAGATCCAGACCACCTGGAAAAAAACTCATTCGGCCTTCTATAGCAGAAATGCTTTTACTAGGGCCTTAAACGCACTCCTGTTGGGGGCACGAACGAAACTTGGACCACTTCACGAAAATCGACACCTTATGGGTGTCTCCACAAAAGCGGAAGGCCTCCCTCCTATTAATTTCAGCTGGATTGGTTTAGTCCGGGCAATGGTGGGCAAGGTGGCCTGGCAGAGACCAAACGGTCCCCACGATGAGAAGTTTCTGAAGCTCTGCCCCATTCACTCAAGAAAGCCCTCTCCCAGAGAGTACACCCCACACACAACTCTCTCCCCCTAAGGCTCCCCAAATCGGCTCCCCAGGGTACCACCAAGCCCCCAAAGCGGCCCCTTCTCCTCCGTCCCGTACCGCAAGACATCCTATTTCCTAAGCCCACCTAAAAAGCGTTGGGTGGGCGTGTCTGAGAGCAGGGCCTAGCGCCCCCTCCTCCGGATCAATGTCTCCCGGGTCCGGGGGTCTAGGGGCTCTTCCTCCTCCCAGCCCCCCTGCTCCGGGCCCGCGCCGGCCCAGGGTGGCCCTGGGTCCCAACCAGGCTACGACTCTCACCGGCTACGTGACCTTGGGCAAGTCACTTCCCCCTGTACGCCTTGGTTTCCTCCTCCGCCAAGCGGAGACCTAGAGAGGTCCTGCCCTGCCCACCCTAGGGGAGGGGGCTACGCACCGGGTGGGAAAACGCTTTGTGAGCCGCTCGGCGCGACGGGGACTCAGGGCTCACGGGGGCTCCGGGGCCGGACAAAGCTGACCCGGACAACGCTCCACCCCCTCCGCGGGGCCGGACTGCTGGACCGCACGCCTTTGGGCCCCCCACCCCCGAAACCAACCCACGCCCCTACCCGCCCGGCCCGTTCCCGGACCCCGTACCTGCTCCTGGTGCTCGGCCGCAGGCGCCGCCACCCTGGGCGCCTGCCCGGAGAGGCCCGTGGCCCGAAGGGCTGAGGCGGCCGGCAGCTGCGGGCTCGGGCCGGGGCGGCGGCGGCGGGGGGCGCGGGCGGCGCAGGGGCCCGAGCTCGGCGGCGCCCGGCCTGGGAGACG